>NW_023270504.1:17533210-17713505 GCF_011800145.1 Mirounga leonina
GGTCATGATCCTGGAGTCCCGGGATCGAGTCCCGCATCGGGCTCCCTGCTCGGCGGGGAGCCTGCTTCTCCTCTGACCCTCCCCCCTCTCATGTACTCTCTCTCTCAAATAAATAAATAAGATCTTTAAAAAAAAAAAATATGAGCTGCTTAATGGCAATGGTTATGGCTTTGGCATCTTTGTACTCTAGTACTGAAGAGCGAATGGCATTTAGTGGATGCTCAACAAATGATTGTTTACTGATTAGATAACTACATTAATGATGGACATAAATAAAAGACAAAACAGCTAGTCAGTAAAATATTAATATATATCCATTTGCTGCTCATTGTGTGTAGATAAGCATATAACTGATATGTCTCTAAATAATGTGTATGACTTTATGTAGTGACAGATGTAACTATCCTTATGGTGGTGAGCATTGCATAATGTATAGAATTGTCATATCATTATGTTGTACATCTGAAGCTAATATAACATTGTATGTCAATGATACTTCAATTTTTTTTAAAAAAAGGAAACGGGAAAATTGGTTTTTAAAAAGTGTACTTCCTCCTCATTTGGATTGTGATTTTTGAGAGTATTATGCATCCTGATCAATGGTATGGGCTTCAAGGGGAGTTTAATATTAGAAGACAGATTAATGCAATTAATGTAATATCACTCCAACACAGTATTCTATTAGATGTTTAGATAATCCAAGAAGGCATAAGTGTTGAAAGTTACAAATCTGTAATGATTTAAAGATTATTTATGGAGATTATATATAAAGAAAAATGTTTTAAAGATCTAATATAAATTATTGGAAGTAATGAAAGTTTAGCAAGTTTGCTGGGTTTTTATTTATTTAACTTTTTAAAGATTTTATTTATTTGAGAGAGAGAGATACAGCGAGAGAGGGAACACAAGCAGGGGGAGTGGGAAAGGGAGAAGCAGGGTTCCCGCTGAGCAGGGAGCCCGATGCGGGGCTTGATCCCAGGACCCTGGGATCATGACCTGAGCACACACTTAACGACTGAGCCACCCAGGCGCCCCGGTTGCTGGATTTTTTAAAAAAGTATTGCAAAACTAATTGAATTTCTATAACTAACAACAAACAAAATGTAATTTTAAAATGCGCCATATAAAATAGCATCAAGACATAAAGAGTACTTGAAATTAAATCTGACCGAGTATGTTTCCCAGCAGAAAAAAAATCTGGCACATTGAAATGTAGAAATTGAGGAGAGTTTAATGAACAGATCATTTACCAAGATGTAGTAAGGATCAAAAGTAACCAATAACGCGGCACCTGGGTGGCTCAGTCACTTAAGCCTCTATTGATTTTGGCTCCGGTCATAACCTCAGCGTCTTGAGATCAAGCCTAGTGTGGGGCTCCACATTGATTGTGGAGCCTACTTAAGATTCCCTTCTCCCTCTGTCCCTCCTCCACTTCACCCCTTACGTGTTCTCACTCTCTCACTCTCAAAAAAAAAAAGTAACCAACAAGAAATGGTGAAACCCAGGGAGAAGATGGGGGTTCTAACCATAAATCTGAGTGGGCAATTGAAAGAGAGCAAACTAAAATATTTCCAAACTGGATACACAGATTCAATACAATTCCAAGTAAAAGTCCCAGTTGTTGAAAATGAAACTTGACATACTAATGCTAATATATAGAATAGCAAAAGACCAAAACTAGCTGACACACTCTAAAAGAAGAAAAACAAGGGAGAAGACTTCTCTAAATATCATGAGTTTTTTTTTTCAATTTCAAATTGAAATTGGTGGGATGCCTGGGTGGCTGAGTCGGTTAAGCATCTGCCTTTGGCCCAGGTCAGTGTCCTGGGATCGAGTCCCACATCAGGCTCCTTGCTCAGTGGGAAGCTTGCTTCTCCCTCTGCTACTGCCCTGCTTGTGCATGTGCTCTCTCTGTCAAATAAATAAAATCTTGGGGAAAAAAATATGTTGGAATGGCTATCATCAAAAAGAGAAGAAATAACAATTGTTGGTGTGGATATGGAGGAAATGGGACATTTGTGCCTTGTTGGTGGAAATGTAAATTGGTATAACCACTATGGAAAACAGTATGGAGTTTTCTAAAAGAAAAAAAAAATTGAGCTACTCTATGATCCAGTAAGCTCACTTCTGAGTATATATTCAAGGAAAATGAAATTAGTATTTTGAAGAGATGTCTGTACTCCCATGTTCATTGTAACATTATTTACAATGGCTAAGATACAGAAACAACCAAAGTGTCCATCCATGGATCAATGAGTAAACAAAATGTGATATATATGTAATGTGGTATAGATGTATAATGGAATATTATTCAGCCATAAAGAATGAAATCTTGCAATTTGTAACGACATGGATGGAACTCGAAGGCATTATGCTAAGTTAACTAAGGCAGAGAAAGATAAATACTCTGTGATCTCACTTATATGTGGAATCTAAATTTAAAAAAGGAAAACAAGCTGATAGATAACTGAGAACAGATTGGTGGTGTCCAAAGATGGGGGTGGAGCATGGAGAAAAGGGGAGGGGGCAAAATGGGTGAAGGGGGTCAAAAGGTACAAAATTCCAGTTCTAAAATAAATAAGCCATGGAGATGTGATGTACAGTATGGCAACTAGAGTTAATAATACTGTATTGCATATTCAAAGGGTGTGATCATTTTGCAATATACACAAATATCGAATCATTATGTTGTATACCTGAAACTATTATATGTCAATTATACCTCAATTTTTAAAATTTAACAGCTTGAAATTTCACAAATTTGTTATCCCACAGTTTCTGTGTATTAGGAGCCCAACATGTTTTAACTGGGACTTCTGGTCACTATTTTAAAGGCTGAAATCAAGGTGTGGGCCCACTGTGTCCTCATCTGGAAGCTGAACTAGGGAAATATCTGCCTCCAATCTCCATCAAGAACTTTATTAATATTATTCTTTCCCCTCTAATCCACAGTGTTGCCCTGTCGTTAATTAGATTTTTCTGTATATGGACTATTATTTTGTTCCTTTTTTCATTTTTATCCAGTGCCATTGCCACAATGGTTTTTGTTTTGTTTTGTTATTAAGATTTTACCTATTTGTCAGAGAGAAAGAGAGCACAAGCAGGGAGAGCGGCAAGCAGAGGGAGAAGCAGGCTCCCACTGAGCAAGGAGCCTGATGTGGGGATCCCGGGACCATGTGATCATGACCTGAGCCGAAGGCAGAGGCTTAACCGACTGTGCCACCCAGGCATCCCAATTCTAACAGATTTGGGAAATGATATCTTATTATGGTTTTGATTTGCATTTTCTTCGTGATTAGTGATGTTGAGTACATTTTCATGTAACTGCTGGCCATTGTATTCCTTCTTTGAAAAAATGTTTATTCAGTTCCTCTGCCCATTTTTAAATTAGATTGAGTTTTTGCTATTGAATTGTTTGAGTTCTTTATGTATTTGGAGTATTAACTCCTTATCTGATATATGATTTGCAAATATGTCTCCCATTCCATGGGTTGCTTTTTCATTTTGTTATTTCTTTTGCTGTGCAGATGTGTTTTAATTTGATGTAGTCTCACATACTAATTTTTGCTTTTGTTGCTTATGCTTTTGGTGTCATATCCAAAAAATCATCGCCAAGACCGAAGTCAAGGCGTTTCGTCCTGTTTTCGTTTTTTTTTTTTTTTTTTTAAGATTTTATTTATTTGAGAGGGAGGGAGTAAGCAGTGGGGAGGGGGAGAGGGAGAAGCAGACTCCACACTGAGCAAGGAAACGGATTCAGGGCTCCATCCCAGGACTCTGGGATCATGGCCTGAGCTGAAGGCAGACGCTTAACTAACTGAGCCACCCAGGTGCCCCTATTTTTTTCTAGTTTTATCACTTTAGTTCTTATGTTTAAGTCCCTAAACCATTTCAAATTAATTTCATTATTGTGCATATGATTATTCAGTTTTCCCAACATCATTTATTGAGTAGTCTGTCTTTTCCCCATTGTCTATTCTCAGCTCCCTCATCAAGTATTAGCTGACTCTATATACAAAGGTTTATTTCTGGGCTCTTGATTTTGTTCCATTGATCTATATGCCTGTTTTTAATGCTAGTACCATACTGTTTCGATTACTATACCTTTGTAGTATAGTTTGAAATCAGGAAGTTCAATGCCTCGAGCTTTGTTCTTATTTCTCAGGATTGTTACCTCTACTTGGGGTCTTCTGTGATTACATACAAATTTTAGGATTTTTTTTTTCTATTTCTGTGAAAAATGCCATTGGAAATTTGATAGAGATTGCATTGAATCTATAGATGGCTTTGGGTAGTATGGACATTTTAATCATACTGATTTTTCCAATCTGTGATTGTGAAATATCTTTTCACTGGTTTGTGTCTTCTCCAACTTCTTTAATCAAAGTCTTTAGTATATAGATCTTTTACCCCCTTGGTTAAATAAATACTTAATTCCTAAGTATTTTATTGTTTTTGGTGTAAGTGTAAATGGGATTATTTTCTTTATTTCTTTTTCATAAGTTTTATTGTTAATGTATAGAAATGCAAATGATTTCTGTATGTTGTTTTTGTATCTTGCAACTCTACTGAATTTATTAATTAGTCCTATCAGTTCTTTGGTGGAGTCTTTAGGATTTTCTATATATGAAATCATATCATCCCCAACAAAAATGATTTTATTTCTTCTTTCCTGTTTTGAATGACTTTGATTTTTTTTATAGGAACTCTGTGCTATTTTAGTTTATTTTATTTATTTAAATGCAATTAGCCAATGGTGAGCACTGTGAATTGTGTAAGACTGATGAATCACAGACCTGTACCTCTGAAACAAATAATACATTATATGTTAAAAAAAAAAAAAAAAAGAGAGAGAGAGAAGATAGTAGGAAGGGAAAAATGAAGGAGGGAAGTCAGAGGGGGAGACGAACCATTAAAGAATATGGACTCTGAGAAACAAACTGAGGTTTCTAGAGGGGAGGGGGTGGAGGAATGGGTTAACCTGGTGATGGGTATTAAAGAGGACACGTATTGAATGGAGCACTGGGTGTTATATGCAAATAATGAATCATGGCACACTACAGCAAAAACTAATGATGTATGGTGATTAACATAACATAATAAAATTAAATTTAAAAAATAAATAAATAAATTCAATTAGCCAGGGGCACCTGGGTGGCGCAGTCGTTAAGCATCTGCCTTTGGCTCAGGTCATGATCCCAGGGTCCTGGGATCCAGCCCTGCAGCAGGCTGCCTGCTCAGCTGGAGAGCCTGCTTCTCCCTTTCCCTCTGCTGCCACTCTGCCTACTTGTGTCCTCTCTAGCTCTCTATTAAATAAATAAAATCTTTAAATTCAATTAGCCAACATATATTACATCATTAGTCTTTGATGTAGTGTTCAATGATTCATTAGCCTTTTATTGCTTCTTACCTGATTGCTCTGGCTAGGACTTCCAGTACTATGTTGAATAGGAATGGTGGGAGTGCACACCATAGTTTTGTTCTGATTGTAGAGGAAAGCTTTCAACCTTTCATCATTGGGTTTGATGTTAGCTGTGGGCTTGTCATATGAAGCCTTTGTTATGTAGAAGTAGGTTCCTTTTATACCCAAATTGAACATTTTTATCATGAAAGGATACTGTATTTTGTTAAATGCTTTTCCTGCCTTTATTGAGATGATCATATGATTTTATCCTTCATTCTATTAATGTGATATATCACAGTTATTGATTTGCATATGTTGAACTATCCTTCCATCCCAGGGATAATTCCACTTGATCATAATGTATGATCCTTTTAATGTGCTATTGAATTTGATTTGCTAATATTTTGTTAAGAATTTTGCATATATATTTATCAGGGATATTTGTCTAGTTTTCTTGTAGTGTCCTTATCTGGCTTTCATATCAGGGTAATGCTGGCCTCATAAAATGACTTTGTGAGTGTCTCCTCTCCAATTTTTAGATGATTTTGAAAGGGATTCGTGTTAATTCTTCCTTAAATATTTGGTATAACTCACCAGTGAAGCCATGTGGTAAGTAGGCTTTTTGTTGGGAGAATTTTTTACTGATTCAATCTCCTTACTCCTAATTGGTCTGTTGCAATTTTATATTTCTTCATGATTCCATCTTGGTAAGTATGTTTTAGGAGTTTATCTATTTCTTCTGGGTTATCCAGTTTGTTGGCATATAAATGGATAAATGTTCAAAGTCTCTTATGATCTTTTTTATTTCTGTGGTATGTTACAGTATCTCCTCTTTTATTTCTGATTTTATTTATTTGAGTTTCTTTTTTCTTAATGTACTTAAGGTTTGTCAATTTTGTTTGTCTTTCAAAAAAAAACCGGTTGTGAGTATCATTGGTCTTTTCAGTTCTATTTCTTTTTTCTTTCTTTCCCTTTTTTTTCCCCCCCTGTGATCTTTGTTATTTCCTTTCTTCTGCTAACTTTGGACTTACTTTGTCTTTTTTCTTTTTTTTTTTTTTAGTTCCTTGACGTACAAAGTTAGGTTTTTTTTTTTTACTTGATGTCTTTCTTTTTCCTTTTTCTTTCAAAGATTTTATTTATTTATTTATTTAGAGAGAGCATGCGAGCAGGGGGAGGAGCAGAGGGAGAGAGAGAGGGAGAATATCACATAGACTCTGTGCTGAGCATGGAGCCTGATGAGGGGCTTGATCTCACAACCCTGAGATCATGACCTGAGCTGAAATCAAGAGTCAGAGCCTAACTGACTGAGCCACCCAGGTGCCCCAAGATCTTTTTATTTTTAAGTAATCTCTACACCCAATATGGGGCTTGAACTCAACAACCCTGAGATCAAGAGTCATGCTCTACTGACTGAGCCAGCCAGGTGCCCTTATATCTTTCTTTTTTCTTAATGTTTCTGTAAACTTCCCTCTTAGAACTGCTTTTGCTGCATCCCATAAATTTTGGTATGTTTTATTTCCATTTTCATTTTCTTTGACATATTTTTTGATTTCCCTTTTGATTTTGTCTTTGAACCATTGATTATTCAAAAGTATCTTTTAATTTGTGAATTTTCGGGGTGCCTGGGTGGCTCAGTCGTTAAGCATCTGCCTTCGGCTCAGGTCTTGATCCCAGGGTCCTGGGATTGAGCCCCTCATTGGGCTCCCTGCTCGGTGGAGAGCCTGCTTCTCCCTCTCCAACTCCCCCTGTTTGTGTTCTCCATCTCACTGTCTCTCTGTCAAATAAACAAAATATTTAAATTTTAAAAAATTTGAATTTTCTAGCTTTTCTCCTCTATTATTTATTTCCAGTTTCATACAGTTGTGGTTGGAAAAGATACTTGGCACAGTTTTAATCTTCTTTAATTTGCTCTGACTTGTTTTGTGACATCATGTGATCTCTCCTAGAGAATGTTCCATGTGTTCTCTGAGAAGACTATTTTGTTGCTGTTGGATAAAATGTTCTGTATGTCTTTTAAGTCCCTTTGGTTTAAAATATGGGTCAAGTCCAATGATTCTTTGTTGATTTTCTGTCTGGATGATCTATCATTTGTTGAAAGTGGGGCACTGAAGTCCCCTACTATTACTACATTGTTTTCCATTTCTACCCACAGATCTGTTAGTATTTGCTTAATGTATTTAGGTGCTCTGACTTGAGTGCATATATATTTATAACTTTATATCCTCTTGATGAATTTACCCCTTTATCATTATATAATGACCTTCTTTGTCTCTCATTATTATTTTTGGCTTGAAGTCTATTTTGTCTGATGTAAGTTTAGCTACCCCTGCCTCTTTGGTTTTTACTTGCATGGAACATATTTTTTATAGCTTTACTTTGAGGCTACGTGTAGGTAAGGACTTACTGATGCCATCTTATTGTTTTTGGAGCTGTTCTGTAAGTCCATTGTTCTGTTCTTCCTCTCTTGCAGCTTTCTTTTGAAATTGGTGATTTTCCATGTGATATTCTTTGGTTTCCTTCTCTTTATATTTGGTGAATCTACTCTAGCTTTTTCCTTTGTCATTACCATGAGGCTTCTATCAAACATCTTATAAATACAACAGTCTATTTTAAGCTGATAACAATTTAACTTCGATTGCATACAAAAACTATGTTTTTAATGTCAATTTACCTCACCTTTGTAATATGTATCGCTTACAAATTATTGCAGCTATACTTATTTTTTTAATACTCTGATACTTTAACATTTATTCTAGGGTTAAGTGGTAAACACTCCATCATATTCCTGACTAAGGTACTAACACACCTCTACCAGGGTGTTGTATGTTTTTATGTGACTAATTAGCATCTTTTCATTTCAGCTTGAAGAACTCTTTTAAGCCTCTTTTGTAAGGTAGGTCTAGTGGAAGCAGGTATAGGCCTAAAGGAACAAAGAGAAAAACTTAGAAACGTAGAGAAGGGGCCCTGGGGTGTTGAAACCTAGACATCTGGGGAGCAGAGACCAGCCAGTTAGTGCTGGTGTCTATGCGGGGTGGCGATGAGGCTGGTTCTGCAAGTGTTAAAAAATTGCGAACTGGATTCAGCTGCTGCCACAGAAAAGCGTGACTGCTGCAGGGGTGAACAAGTATGGCCAGAGTGATTTTTAGTAGAACCCCTAGCAGATAGAAAGCACCCAAGAATCAAACAGGAAAGAGCAAATCCCTTCTTCCTCTCGTATTGTAGATTTCCTTTCTTGCCCCTGCTGGAAGAGCCTACTGTGTGGTTTGCAGAGTCCAGGTGTCCCCCACTACGCAGGAGATAATTAAAGGGTGGGTGGAGCTAAGATAAGTTAGCTGACCCAAAGGTTTATAATAGGGAAAACAAAAAATATATCTAAATGTGTTTGTGTCACTGGTGATGAATCTAAAGGAAGATTAACATGCTCCCCACTTCCCACTTCCCACATACATGCCCAATTGGCTGTATTTCCTGCTGACATCACCATTTACCAAGGCATCATTAGAGAATAATCTTTGACTCCTTGTGTGCAATTATCAACTTATGTCAATTAAATAACTTTATGCTGTCACTCACCTCATTTAGGCACACACCATTTTTCACATGATCTAATGTAACACCCTTCTAAGTGGTACTTCTGTATCTAGTTTCATCTCTCTTTAGTCTAGAGATTCTCACCCCATGCTGTATAGTAATACCATATGGGAAACTTTATAAAAAATCTCATTCCCAAGGATCCTGATTTAATTGGTTTATATTGGAGTCTGAGGATCAGCATTTTTAAGCTTCCTAGGTAGTTCTAAAGTGCAGCCGGCTTTGAGAACCATTATTTCAGTCTGACCTCCATATTAATATCAAATTATTTTACTGTTACTGTGTGGCACGCAAATCCAATGATGTCAGTCCACAACCCAAAATTCCTCAGTGGTTATCCATATCAACAGACAATGTATCCAACTGACATGCCCATGGTGCTTGGTCCATACCTCTCCAACTCCTGTTAATTCTTCTTCCTAGCATTCTCACTGAACTGTAAATTTCTCACTTTATTTTCCAACAGTATTGAGCCACTTGCAATTTCTAACATAAGCTATTCTCTCACTTATCCATGCATGTGCATATTTTATTCCCTGCAGGGAAGGAACCTCACTCAAACCACAGCAGGTTTTAATCTCATGGTTAAAAATGCATTTTGTAACTTTAATGTTTTAAAGTACTCCTCAAAATATATTACCTTCTGTGATGTCAATTATAGGAAAAATTGGGGCACCTGGGTGCTCAGTTGGTTAAGCGACTGCCTTCGGCTCAGGTCATGATCCTGGAGTCCCGGGATCGAGTCCCGCATCGGGCTCCCTGCTCAGCAGGGAGTCTGCTTCTCCCTCTGACCCTCCTCCCTCTCACGCTCTCTGTCTCTCATTCTCTCACAAATAAATAAAATCTTAAAAAAAATAAAAAATAAAAATAAAACATAAAAAAAAATTATAGGAAAAATTGTGAATGCATAGAAAAGGACTTGAACAAAATTAATTAAAATGTTACCTATGGTTGTCTCTAGGTGGCAGGCTTATAGATTTTACTTTCTATAATTTTCTGTAGTTTAGAAATTTTTTACATTGACCTACACAGTTAAACAGAAAAAATAAAATTAGCAAAATCATTTATATATTTAAAAACACAAGATACATCTATTTATCTGAACCTCTTTGACTCCTGAATAAAGGTAAAAGTGATTAATGGGATAATGGGGAAATATTAACATTTGCTTAAACAAGTTTTTACCCCCGTCCTACGCAAAAATATATCTTTTCTTTAGCCACTAGATGGCAGTCTCTTCACATGTGTTGGCCCATTTATAACCTTGAAGTGCCTTTGTAGGGATTGTGCACGCTTCACATAAAGATTTTTATTTTTATTTTTCAACAAATTATAACATATTTATTTTTAGGAGATATTGCAATACATGCTAAGAAAATTGTGGTTTTTAATTATCTAAAATTTAAGTCCATTTCCTATTAAACACCTCACACTCACTGGTATCATCACAAACAATTGTTTCTAATAGCCCCATCTCACTACTTAGAAGATGGCAGAAATTCCTTTCATGCTTGAGTTTCCTTTTGCTTTTATTCTTGATTTAGACCTTTAGGCTTAAAGATGATACCCAAAGGAATTACTTAGTCTAGCTAATGTTATTCAGGGCTTGGAGACTACCAACTAACTCCATGTTGGCAGAGACCTAAGAATTTGGTCAAGCTGGGGCGCCTGGGTGGCTCAGTTGGTTAAGCGACTGCCTTCTGCTCAGGTCATGATCCTGGAGTCCTGGGATCGAGTCCCACATTGGGCTCCCTGCTCAGCAGGGGGTCTGCTTCTCTCTCTGACCCTCCCCCCTCTCATGCTCTCTGTCTCTCATTCTCTCTCTCAAATAAATAAAAACTTAAAAAAATAAATAAATAAAAAAGAATTTGGTCAAGCTTTCCAAAGTCAGAGACAGTAGTAGGAGAAAGGATATTTCTGTGAAGAATGCCCTACTGACACATATCTATGGCAGAATGATTTAAAGTCTTTCCTGAAATAATATATTCAAGGATGTTGATAATATTTATTTTTAAGTTTTTAGAGGATACCAGAACTTCAGGCATGATTTTTAAAATTAATTATTGCCCATTTCTCACTGCTGTTTGCATATAGGATATTGCAGGCATCAAAGAAATCCCAAATCCTCTCCAGTTGTTTTCTCTTACTCTATGCCTTTCTTTCCAAGTCCAATTGCTTGTTAAAAAATAATTCCTCTCTATGTTTCACTTTAGTTAGATGATGACTTATCTGCCTGGCATTACATTTCCAATTTACAATAAACAGGGAATAAGTCAAATTTGGAAGACTTGGAGCTGTTTTTCAGATCGACTGGGGCTTTTGCTTTCCAAAACGTGAGGTGTATTTTTAATGTCTAAATTTAAGGCCTGAACATTATGTTTAAGGGGAATTACTATATATTAGAGAAGAATATATAAGCACTTTATAACTTTCATATTTTTTCTGATTAAAAAAATGTATGTTCTTTATAAAATTTTTTACTCCAAAAGCTCAAAGAAGAAAATTTAAAATCACTCTTAATATCCCCACCCAGGGAAAGTATCCCATAATATATATCCAATTATAAGGGTTTGTATTTAGAGTAGTAAATCTGGATCTCTGCATTCTCATCATTTTCCCCAGTGACATTTTCTTATTTGGAGTTCTGTTGCTGTTGGGAATGATTTTAAAGACCATAGCAAAAAATATAGTGCATTTTGTTCTCAAAGTAGATGTCAACCTATATTTAAGAACAAGCCGGTTTGGTAAATTATTAACAGTTTATTTTCTTTGCATTATGTGTAAGGTTCAATATTTTTCTTAATTTATGTTAACACTTCAGGCTACAAATGAACTCTGTGACATGAACTGGAGCTATTGGACAGAATATTTCCTAGGATAACAGAAGCTCTGAATGCTGTTCTTGCTATTCCATGATTTTCTGTGGAGCCTCAGCAAGTTAATTATCTTCTTTGTGTGTTTAATCCTCTTACAGAGCAGCCCTCATCTCTTCTGCCACTCTATGAGGATGAATGTTTCTCTTTATCCTCTGCATATAGAAATGGAAAAAAGGAGAATTAAAATAAGAGAACAGGGAGCCTAAGTTTTGCATCAAACTAAGAAATATGGCTTCAGTGTCTAGAGAATTAAAAATGTCTGCTTCAGTCCTGTGCATTGCAGAGCATAATTTGAATTTTAAAATAAGAAGATTAGAAGTCAATATTCAAAATGAATATTGGTTGCTTTTCAATTATTTTTCTCATCTTTTCGAACAAACAAACTTAAAAATAACACCATCTGTGTCTATTAATTGCAATTTGGTGTGAATGTAAAGTGATTTTTCGAAATAAGTAGAACTGTGCAGTTCTTTTAAAAACCTTTCATATTAATTCATCCAAAGAACACTGTAAATCACAGAGATAGTTGAATAAGACATAACCTTTACATGGAGTCTAGTGAAGGAGTCAAGAAAAATGTAGAAGTATAGTGTATGAAAAATATTTATTTACAGTGCTACTGTGTTCCAGGCAGTGTCTTAAAGACCAGCCTAGAGCAGTGAAAAAAACACACAAATATTTCTGCCTTTTTTTTTTTTTTAAGTAATCTCTATGCCCAACCTGGGTCTTGAGCTCATTGACCCTGAGATCAAGAGTTGCATGCTTTACCGACTGAACCAGTCAGGCACCCCCATTCTGCTTTCATGGAGCTTACATTTTAGTGGGGACAGAGAGAGTAGATACATAGTCAAATAATATACATGGTGTGGCACATGGTGATGAGAGCTGTGGAGAAAAATAATGAGCTGTAGGAAGTGTCATTGATAAAGTCACATTTTATCAAAGTCCTGAAGGAAATAAAGGAGTAAGCCATATGGATACCTGCATGAAGAACATTTCAGGGAAGAGAGGAGCAAGGAGGTCACCAAGGTTTGAGTGTAGTCATCGAGTTGGAGGTTGGTAGGAGATGAAGTGAGAAGAGATGGAGGTGGGCACGGGGGAGGTCATGTAGGTCTTTGAGGACATTGTAAAGACTTTGGCTATTACTCAGAGTGAGTAGGAAATCAACTGGAAAGTTTTGAACAAAAGAGTAAGATCATCTGAGGTTAACAAAGGGACACAAATTAGGAGGATATTGCAATAATCCCCTGGAGAAATGATGGAAACTTGTACCACGTGGTACAGTAGAGGTGATACACGGTGGTCAGGTTTTAGAATGTTTTGAAGGAAAAGCTGACAAAATATGCTGATGGATTAGATGGAGGCTGTGAGAGAAAGAGTCAAGGTTTCTTTGTTTTAGTGAAAACATTCACATTTATTAAATGCCTATATTATGTTGTATAAAATACAGCTTCTATTCTGCTTTGACACTGTTCATTCCAGCAACTTCCTGATGTTGCCTTTTATTTTTATTTTATAGTTTTAAGTGGGTATTTTTTTGGTTATCTGTTTTATCACTTATTTGTCTAGCTAAGTCCTCATGGTCCTACATCAAAACTTTGCAATTCCAGTAGAATACAATTGAGAATATGGAGATGTATCTTTTGTCAGAAAAGGCAATATATTTTAAAATCCTGACTTACAAATTATCTCTGGAAAGCAATTAAACCAATTGTATTCTCATCTTCTATCCACTATTACAAATTAAACTTTGAAGGTCCTTCTTTTCATGTTTCTTTCTTTCTTTCTTTCTTTTTGATTGAAAAAAGTTAAAGCAGATTTATTACAGGTTATGACAGAGGCTGTAATATTCTAATTCACACATAACAACACAATGGGTGCATTTTCCACTACATATGTTTGCTTCTTTTTTTTTTTTTCACAACCTTCTTGTAGAACTAATATTTGCAAAACAGAAAAATTTTAATTTCTAGGAAGCCACCTTGGTTCCCCCATTTCTAGTGTCATTTTCAATGTACTAATTCTGAAATGGTAATTTAAATCTTAGCTACAGTGTTGGTTAAAAGCATAAATGAAAGCAGAGACAAAATTACAGTAAAGATTTTTTTCTATTATTAAAAATTCAAAGTAAATTATAGTTAAATAGTTCACATTTTAATGGTTTTTTTTAAGCTTTTATTTAAACTTGAATTAGTTAACATATAGTGTAATATCATTTCAGGAGTATAATTTAGTGATTCATCATTTACATATAACACCCAGTGCTCATCATAGCAAGTGCCCTCCTGAACAGCCATCACCCATCTAGCCCATCCCCCACCCACCTCCGTCCATCAACCCTCAGTGTGTTCTCTGTAGTTCAGAATCTCTTATGGTTGGCCTCCCTCTCTTTTTTTTTTTCCCCTTCTGCTATGTTCGTCTGTTTTGTTTCTTAAATTCTACATATGAGTGAAATCATATTTGTTTTTCTCTGACTGACTTTTTTCACTTAGTATAATACACTCTAGCTCCATCCACGTCATTGCAAATGGCAAGCTTTCATGCTTATTTCTATAATGTTCACAGAAAAGAACATGTTCCAATCACCTTCCTTTAATCTTATCACAGTAACCCATCACAACTGTAAATGCATTGAATCCTTCCATAAGAGACAACCTGGCCACTACAATGAATTCTCCAAGAACCAAACCATTGTTGTGCTTCTTTTCCTCATAAAGGGAATGCTGTGTCAGAGGAAAATTTTGTTATGATGTGGTTGGTTTACAAGTGGGGGTGGCAGCACATAAAGGAACCAGTATTCATTTCTTTGGGCTGCCATAACAAAGTACCACAAACTAGGTGACTGAAAACAACAGAAATCTATTCTCACACAGTTCTGGATGCTAGAAATACAAAGATCAAGGTGTTGGCAGGACTGTGCTCTCTCTGAAGTTGCTAGAGAAGAATCTGTTTCATGCCTTCATCTTCACTTCTGGTGTTGCCAGCAATCCTTGGCATTCCTTGGCTATAAATGCATCACTTCAATCTCTGCCTCTGTCTTTGTGTGGTATCCTCTCTGTGTGTCTTGTGTTTGAAATCACTGGTTTATTACAAAAGCAGGAATGGCCAGATGGAAGAGATGCTTAGGGCAAGGTGTGTGAGAAAGGAGGGTGGGGTTTCCATACCCTCTCTGGGTGTCCTAGTCTCCAGCACCTCCACGTCTTCACCAACCTGGAAACTCCAGAGTCAAGATTTGTGGTCCAAGTAATAACATCCTTAGTTAATGAGAATCAATACTGATAATTTTATACTATGACATAGCCCATGTAATTTCTTTAACACTAAGGTCATAGATTTCTGCCAAAAAAGATTTACTTCTTTTCCATGCCCTAATATACACCATACTCCGTATAATCGGTTAAGCATCCTGTAATCTTCAATCAGAAAAGAATAAGAAATCCTTTTTCTGTAATGACTATCAGGCTCCAGCACTCTTTCTACCAAAGATCCTGCCAGATCTTCTGGATCAGTTTTCAAGGCTCCAGGTTATTGACCAGACCCCGGGAATGGGCCAAGTGGGAGACCATTTCCATTCACTATCTTTAATAATAGTGACTCAAAACTTTGCTTGCATCATTCAAATGGTGTGATGTCCTTGTTCTTTTCTAGTGAACCAGAGTCTTTCATTATCTATGGTGAGAGTCAATGCTTGCCTGGGGAGCATTTTTTGGCTGATCCTTCCATTTAAGCAAACTTTGTCTAAGCCATTTGGGTATAACCAAGGCTTTACAAACTCCATTTCAATCATGGCTCCAGCATCTGCTTATGTCTCTCCTTCTTCATGCTAAGATTGGTTTGAGAATTCATTTGAGTTTAAGCTTGTAGGTGGGGCTCCCTGTGACCCGAAGTAGCTGGCAATGACAAAGGCAAAGGAAGTGAGGCAGGGACTGACACCTTATTCACAGTTGTTCCTGAGTATCACCTTTTTAATATTCAAAAGTCATCACCAACTTTACTAGTTATTTAAATAAGGGTCACTGGGACATACCACTTCTGCTTCCACTGTCATACCTGGGCTCTAGGAGGTGTAATGATTCATTTAAGAAATACTTCCTGAGTACTTAAATTGAACTTATGTTCTGGTGCTAAGGATTCAGTGGTGAATAAGGGCTCCACTATCATAGTGCTTGCATTTTATTAGGAGAGATAAGTAAGTATATATGTTAATTAAATAATTCCCCAAAATGATAAAAAAATAAATAAACAGGGTAATGTAATAGAGTTACTTTTGTAGGGGGTGGGTGGAATCATGAGGCTTCTTTAGAATGAGTCAACAGAGAGGTGACATTAGACATGAGACTGAAGGATGAAAAGGAACCTGTCATCTTCACTTAGTAAACATTCATTCAAAGTCTAAGATATAGGGGCTCCTGAATGGCTCAGTCCGTTAAGCCTCCAACTCTTGATTTTGGCTCAGGTCGTGATCTCAGGGTCGTGGGATAGAGCCCTGCATCGGGCTCTGCACTCAGCGGGGAGTCTGCTTGGGATTCTCTCTCCCTCTTCTTCTGCCCCTGCCTCATGCATGTGCACACTGTCTCTCTCTCTCTCAAGTAAATAAATAAATCTTTTTTAAAAAGTCTAATATAGGGCGCCTGGGTGGCTCAGTTGTTAAGCGTCTGCCTTCAGCTCAGGTCATGATTTCAGGGTCCTGGGATCAAGCCCTGCATCGGGCTCCCTGCTCCGCGGGAAGCCTGCTTCTCCCTCTCCCACTCCCCCTGCTTGTGTTCCCTCTCTCGCTGTGTCTCCCTCTGTCAAATAAATAAATAAAATCTTAAAAAAAAAAGTCTAATATATATAAGCTTGGTATCAGGTATTGGAAAAGTGTACTGAGAGATAAATATAAAGATGAAGACGACATGGTCCTTGCCCTTTGGAACCTGATACCTAATGAGGAAGACAAATATATATGTTAATACATGCAGTAGAGAGAAGTATAAGAGAGATGTAAGCAAAATGCCAAAGGAGTACAGAAGGAGAGGGATAGTTCTCATTAAAGTATTTGGGAAGATTCAAGAGATGAGCTTCACAGATGAGGTGACAGCTGAGCTTGGCAATGATCATAATGGTTCAGAGTCATCAAGTCCCATCTCTGTGTCAGCCACTATGCTAATGGGATTTACAGGAAATTTCTCACTTAATCCTGCTAACCCTAAAAGGCAGAGACTATTAATCATTCTCATTTCACAATAAATATATGAACCTGGTTTGAACCCAGTTAATCTAAATATAGAACTCATACAGACACCATGCAACTAAATAAGAATCAGTTGGTTCACTATGTCTTTCTCTTTTTAGCTTATTCTTTTGGTGTTGTGTATTATCTAAACAACTCCTACCACATAATTCTGATTCATAGTGTCATTCCCAAAACCTATGGACATAATAAAAACATTTAAAACTATGAGGAAGATGTTACAGCTCCCGTATTTAAGAACACGTAAGTTATTAAGATAAAGTGCGTCCCATGTGTGTTGGTTTGCTGTTTCTAAACAGAATTTGATTCATTTCACATGAAATAGATAACATAAAGTAATTCTTTCCCCAGACCATCAAGCTAAGAATGGCAAGTCTGTGAACCCATAAAGCCAACGAAAGATCCATAATCTTCATAGGGTGTTAACAAACAGAATCAAGACTTATACTGGAAACCTAATATGTGAGCTTTAAGTTCAGGCAAGTGTTTTCTTTAGAAAACAAGATATTAGCTTGCATAATTTGTATTTGGAAGGAAATAACAAAACATATTCTCTCTCTCTCTCTCTCTTTTGTCTTTTATGAAAGAGTAATATTTTGGTGACCCTGGAGATGTAGAAATGTTATAAGTTGACTTATTTGTTATTTTCTGCCTGTGATAGATGATAGATGATCCTAAAGTTACATTCGGCTGTATTTTAGGTAGTGAAGCTTAGTTAAATATAAGAATACATCAAATTTTAAAAATGAGACATTTAATATTAATTTTAAAGGTCTCTGGTTTAAGTTTACGTAGGTGCTGACTATAATTTTTTTTATCTTTTAAAAATTATGTTCCAGGAGAAATAAATTGAGGAGAACATTTCATATTCTAGGAAATTAATGCTTCTTCTAAAAATTGGCCATCTCAGCAGAAAGGACATAAACTGAACGAGGTTGTCTATTTGACTACTTCATTTTTGTAAGACTCATTCTTTTTTTTTTTTTTTTTAAAGATTTTATTTATTTGACAGAGAGTGACATAGTGAGAGAGGAAACACAAGCGGGGGAAGTAGGAAAGGGAGAAGCAGGCTTCCCGCCGAGCAGGGAGCCCGATGCGGGGCTCGATCTCAGGACCCTGGGACCACGACCTAAGCCAAAGGCAGACGCCTAACGACTGAGCCACCCAGGTGCCCCAAGACTCCTTCTTTGACGACATGTTTGAAGGGGGAGTTTTTGTTTGCTTGTTTTACTCTCTTGCCTCTTCAAAAGCTGGGAAAAAGAAAGATGACACATAATAGGGGTATAGATTTGGTTATCAATCAGCATTTAACTTAGATGCTACTGTGGGATCTAATTTGATATTGTAATGCATGAAATTATTTGTGTTACTACATTATGTAAGCATTATATTCCATATATATTATATACAATACATATATAATGTGTATTATGTGTGTATAGAATAGGTTATTGATATTATATAATATTATAATGTATAATTATTTGGCAATATAATGTATGAAAGGAATTTCCTACTACCTTTAAACACTTAGGGAGAGCTAGACAAAAATTTGCACTGATTAGAATTGGAGAGGCATATGGTTTAGCATTTGAATTATGTGTATAATCCAGAAGTAACCTACAGAAAGTGACTTGGCTCTTTAGTCACTGTAGCAGATTGTGATTTTATTTTATTTTTTAAATTTAAAAAAAATTTTTATTTTTAAATTTTATTTTATTTAAATTCAATTAATTAACATACAGGGCATTATTAGTTTCAGAGGTAGCATTGAGTGATTCATCAGTTGCATATAACAGCCAGTGTTCATTACATCACATGCCCTCCTTAATGCCCATCACCCCAAACTGTGATTTAAAAAAAAAACAGTTGCAGGGGCACCTGGGTGGCTCAGTCGTTAAGCATCTGCCTTCAGCTCAGGTCATGATCCCAGGATCCTGGGATTGAGCCCCGTATTGGGCTCCCTGCTCAGCGGAGAGTCTGCTTCTCCCTCTGCCTCTGCCCCCACCCCCCACTCATGCCGCGTGCACACACTCTCTCTCTCTCTCAAATAAAGAAATAAAATCTTAAAAAACGAAAAAACACAGTTGCAACGGTGTCTCCTACCCATGTGCTCTTTAAGAGCTTTGCCACTACCCAAAAACTAGAGTCTAGGTCCTTTCTCTTTGAGCCTGAGAAGGCCGTTGTGACTGCCTCAAGTAAAGCGAGGTCATGAAAATGTCATGCATATCCACTTGCTTTCTTGGGACACTCACTATCAGAACAATAGCTACACTGTGAAGAAACCCAAGAAAGTCATGGAAGGACCCATGTAAAGAGAAACTGAGACCCCTGGCCACAGCCACAGCTGAGCTCCCAGCTGACAGCCTGCACCAACTTGCTAGGCATGTGACTGAGCCATTTTAATTGGATCCTTCAGACCCCTGTCAAGCCATTCCAGCTGATGGGCACTACGCAGAGCAGAGGTGAACCACCCAGCAGAGCCCTGTGGATTTGTAAGCAAAATAATTGCCTTGTTTTAAGCCACCGTGTTTTGGTGTGGTTTGTCATGAGGCAAGAGATAACTGATATAGTAACCTGAAAGTTGCACGAGAAGATGAATTTGGAAAAGAGCTCTGCTTTTAGTCCCTGAAAATGGTAGCCAGTGAATATCAAGGAATTAAGTATTTCCCATGTAGATAATATTGTTTGGTTCTTAATATTTTGACAGTGATAAAGTGTTCAAGATTTTGCGACCATATTTTAAAGTCTTCACATCCATGGGGAAGACAATGGAAACTACTGAAGAAGACAGATCACCTAAAGTGACAGGAATTTGTAAGAAAAGAAGACCTAGAAAAAGTCACAAGCAGCTTTTGAATTTGAGGGCTGGGTAGAGGAGAAGGAGTCAGCAAACTTGGCGGAAAAGAAGCTGCCTGGGGAGTAGCAGGATGAGCAGAGATTGGGGTAACAAAGAAGCCAATGGGAGAGTGTTTTAATGTGAAGCATCTGTCCGTGTCGGGTCATGTTTTATTTTTGTTAGATGTGAGTATTAAAAATAAAGAGGTTGTAAAGAAAATGTTATATATTACCAGGATTGAGGTAAAATCAAATGTTACCTAAGAGAGAGATAAAAAAGTAGCATATAAGCATATATATCTTTTAGAAGTTTGCAAGCCTAGTTGAGAAATGAACTATACATATAATGGCATGGAAGTAAGAGGAGAATATAATTAGATTTGGGGATATATGATAGTTCAAAGATGATTAAGAATTATCTTAGTAAGGTTGGTTGGAGGTGGGGCTTAAGATATAGTAGTTAGAATGGCAGAGAGCAAGATAGGGATAGAAGGATGAATGTGGGTATGAAATGCATGTAGACAAATAGCAGTTGGAGCCAAGGGAGTTAATATTATCACCAAGAACAAATATAATAGTATAAGGAATAAAGATTTGCAGGGAATTGAAGAGCCTGTCAGAGATCACCTAATGGAAGACTTGAAGACAAAGTAGTCTACTGCATGGTAGTCTATTGAGTAACTGAAGGATTAAAAAAAAAAAAAAAACTAGAAAGAATTAAAACCTGGAATTTTACAAAGAGGTCATCCACACTATCCAAACTAGTCTGCACTAGTGAGAGACGCTTTATTTCTAGAAACAGTTATTTTAAGCATTTCAGTATCAAATATATTTATTAATAATTCCATTGCTAATGATACATCAAGTTTGAGCAGTACAAGACCAAATATTTGGTTTTTTTATGGCAGTTTTATATGATCCAAATTTTCCATGTAATCATTCAACCCTTTAATTGTGCATATATAAAATTTTACAGCCTTTCTTGCTAGCACTAATCTTAACTTTCCATTCATTTTAACTGAAAAAAATCAAAGAATATTAATTTTTCTAAGTATAACATTTTCCCATGTGTTCCATTTTTTTTTCTAGATGTCAGAACTAATCTCATTGTCCTTAAGTTTAGCTCAGGACTGGGCTGTGATCCCATGATTTGTCTGGCCAGGGAAACTCCAAATTCATTGGCTACTTTTCAAAGGATCAACAGATGTTCCTGCTAAGATTGTTTGTTGGTCTCCTGAGTCAAAAGGCATCCAAAAGAGACAGAATTAACAACATACTAGATTTCTAAACCACAGCCTAACGCAAAAGAGAAAGTAAACAATTCCTAAGAATGTAAAGAACACAAGTCCTTTGAGTAAAGGAAAACAGTGTTTTCCTTAAAGTTAAATTCTAACATCTTAAGGAAATAACACTACCCATATCTGTAGCAACCAAAGCAACAATTTTCAATTTACATTGGCCTTTGGAATTCTCACATCAATAATCCTGAAAGTCATAATAGCTTAAATGATTCAGATGCTAGCCTAATTATTATATTGATTAAGCCACTTGGTTTTGATTGATTCTAAACCATACCTTTTTAGAGAGCATGGATTTTCTTTTGAAACAATGGTGCAAGGGAAACCTTAAGATTATTTGCTGCCTACAATCAAAAAACCTTCAGTGTCTGCTAAACTTACTGTAATGCTAGAGTGGATGGTCAGTCAGATAATTTTTTAATGTATTTATTCATCTCATTTATGAAATACATATATTATCAGAATTTATTTGTTAATATTAGAAGCAGTAATGTTGCTCAAAAGTTTTAAAAAGTAGCAGAAGGGTACTGAAGAACATGAACAGATCTACATGTTTCTGAGTATCTGGAAAACAAAAAAAAAATATTACTTACCTAAGTTTTGCATTGCTCAAAGGTCACTCTTATCTATGATTTCAGCTCAATGATTCATAACTCGTGGATATTTCTTGAAGGTTAATATATCCACCAACCAGAATTTTTTCTAATGATTCCACCTTTCCATTTAAAATAATCTCTTAAAATATAAAGGCAAAACATCCTCACGTAAAGTTATAGCCTACTAAACATAATTTTATAGTTTAGGAGTTAAATTTAATAATTTAATATTGCTTTAATGATTCAAGAATTTAGAAAAAAATTTTTTTTCAAAGATTTTATTTATTTATTTTGACAGAGAGAGAGACAGCGAGAGAGGGAACACAAGCAGGGGGGAATGGAAGAGGGTGAAGCAGGCTTCCCACCGAGCAGAGAGCCCGATGCGGGGCTCAATCCCAGGACCCTGGGATCATGACCTGAGCCAAGGGCAGACGCTTAACGACTGAGCCACCCAGGCGCCCCAAGAGTTTAGAAAATTTTAGCATCAGTATTTTGAACATTAATTCTAATTATGCAAAGTGACATATGGAATATTTATCATTTCTTTTCAAATAACTGTTGTGTTAATCTAGATGCTCTGAGAAGCAGACAGCATTAAATGGGGAAATGTTTATGTTGGTGTGAAGTGGAAGAGTCCAGAGAGGTTGAGAGACAGGTCTGATCCCAAGTGAAGGGGAGAGAAAGAGATTAGGAAGAAGGAAGTTTGGGTGGGAGCGCTGTAGACTGAACCACATTGGATAGATGGCTCAGCAAAGCCGTTGATGAGTCCTGAGCTCAAGTTGGCCGACAAAGAAGCTCTTTGTCTTCTTAGGCTGATCTTCCTTAGTATTCTGCTGCACCTGCTCATTGGCTGGAAGCCACCAGTGAGATGCCTGTCCTCAGCTCAAACCCTGAGGGGAATTTCAACTCTAATAGCTGGAGCCCTCAGTTAACTACTTTCCCTGTAGGAGGAAGTTTGTCAAGCACATTCGAATGGCTCCCACAACCATGAAATCAGCATCTCCAAACCTGGCCTTCTTCATGATTTCTGCCTCTAAATTGTGAACTGCCTACTAGAAAGCTCCATCCGAATAATCTGGTGACATCTCAGATTCAGTGATTTAGTGCTTTCCAAAATGAATACATTAGTTCTGTCCTGACTCATACCACCATCCCCCCAAGTACCAAGGGCAACCTTTTGTCTCTTCTCTCCTTTGCCTTCCAGATCCAAATAGCCAAAGAATTTTGTTGGTTGAATCTCTACCGCATTTTTTCTTTCTCCCTTCTGTAGGCTCCCTATGTTACTGCTATAGTTTAGACTCTCATTACCTTTATGCTACATTATCGGTACTGCCGGCCCCTCTGCAGGCCTCCCCTATCTCCCAGCTCTCCTTTCAAATACTCTTCAAGTACTGCTGCCAGATTAATCTTTTTGGAAGGACAGCCGTCATTGTATTATTAACGTACCTAAAAAACAAACAAATGGGGAGCCTGGGTGGCTCAGTCGGTTAAGCGTCTGCCTTGGCTCAGGTCATGATCCCGGGGTCCTGGGATCGAGTCCTGCGTCGGGCTCCTTGCTCAATGGGAAGCCTGCTTCTCCCTCTGCCTGCCACTCACCCTGCTTGTGCGTGCGCTCTCTCTCTCTCTCTGACAAATAAATGAAATAAAATCTTTAAACAAACAAACACCTTTAATGGCTTCTAATTTCTTACAACATGAACATCTACATCTCTAGCCTGTCATTCAGGGGACTCCATGATCTGGCTCCAATCAGGCTTTTCAATTTTACCTCCTAAAATTCCTTTTATACACACTGATTATAGTCTTCTTGAGTTACAGCAATACCGCTATTATTCCCTTCATGAAATTTCCTCACAGACTTGCTTTCATTTTCTGTCAGTCTTGTCTGTGTTGCTTCCAAACCATCTATCACAGCCATGCTCAAATATTTCATCTACGGATCTTTCCCCAAATCCCTTAACTAGAAGTACTCTATTTGTTGACATTTGTTGGTAGGTAAAATATACTACCAGTTTATAATAAAATTTGTGTTATGGGAGGTGGTGATGAGTGAACATTAGCAAACATGTTTTGAAATTGGTTTTGTGAGGAAACATGTATTATTTGGTTTATGTAAATACCGAATATTATAATCAGCAGGAAGGCATAAATTCTGGGTAGACAGAACTTTTAACCTTTAGCCCTGGAATACGGATATCACTCATTTCAAAAGAAATGTTTTGGTGTCATGGAATACTGGCGCATGGGGGCAGGTACACAGTAAATTTCCTGACAGTCGGAAATCATGCAATACAGTAAAAGCAACGTTACTACAGTATTTCAGTGAGTGTTTAACTAAATATGAAACCACAGTGAACGTAAATGTGGCTGAATTACTGTATAGATAGCTAAAGTATATGTAGGAAAAAATGTTTCTTTAAGAACTAGAACAAAATATAAAACACAATAACAAACTTGAACAAATTTCAAGATCATGTTGATAAATGAAGCAAGTATTTGTCGGGGCACCTGGGTGGCTTAGTCGGTTGAGATCAGACTCTTGATTTCAGCTCAGATCATGATCTCGGGGTTATGGGATTGTTCAGAGTCGGGCTCTGAGCTCAGCGGGGAGTCTGCTTGTCCTCCCTCTGCTCCTCCCATGGCTTACACTCTCTCTCTCTCTCTCACTCAAATAAATAAATGAATAAAATCTTTAAAAAACAAATAAATAAATGAAGCAAGTATTTGTTGAATATTAGCACCTAGCGAAAAACAGTAAAAAGAATTAAGTAAATACATTAGCTTATACATGATGTTATGGTAATGCCTTGCTGCATTTAGTTACAGTTTATGTTGGCAATAAATTTAAATATGAAATGTTTGGGGAATAAATGAAACACTACATTGGATCAGCCTGTGGTCTGTGGTTTTTATATTGTAGCTAGGAAAGATGCACAAAGATGCAAATGCAAAAACTGCAATTTTATTTCCCTTCTCTGAACACTCACCGTCCCAAACATCTTGCTGCTTGTACGCATCTCACCTTATTATAGCTCCACTGAACTCCAGTGGACTACAAGATTCTTGAGAGTAGGCTATATGTTGAGTCAGCTTTATATCTTCATAATTATTTGCACATGGATGAATGAAGGAAGAAGCAATCCACCAAAAAGACTATCGGGACAAATAGAAGGAAATGTAAAGGCTGATCCTATGGACCAGGGAGAAAAGAGAACTGATGGTAAGCTGAAAGAAGAGCATGTGAGAAAGGCATCAAAGTGTGAGAAGCATATTCTGTCTATGGAGAAACTGTGAGAAAAGAAGCTGAACTTGTCAAAGCCAAATCATGAAAAACCCACATGTCATGCTAAAGAGTTCGGACTTCATTCTTTAGGCAATGGGAAATCATTCAAGGAAGTGAAAAGACAAGACTTGTATTTTAGAAAGATCATTCTGGCGCCATAGAAGTTGGCTCGGAGTGTGAGAGAGGGGTAGACATGTGACAGTGAGGGCAGGGAGACCAATTAGAAGGAGGCTGTTATGGGGTTTCGAGAAGACATGCCTGGGGTTGGTCTTAAAGCCAAAACAATGGGAATGAAGCAAAGGGGAGGGATCTGACAAATATCTGGAAGCTTTAAGCAATTGGAGCTGGTGATTGTACATAGGCAGTGAAAGAGAGAGAGAGTCTAGGACAACTCTTAGGTATTTGAGGGGCGGTGCCGTCCATGACAGCAGGGCTTTAGGAAAGATAATGGATTCTGTTCGGGGACCCAAGAGGTGGGAAAACAATGGGACTTGTAAAGCAAATAGAAGAAATTCGATTCAAGAGGTAGCTGGAGAACCAAGAAAGAGTTGTTTATAGTACTGTACTTTCACTGTGCTTTATCTTTTCATAGCTAGGGCCATCATTCTTTCCTTCTAATCATTTGTTCAGGCTTTCAGAACCTTTTAATATTCATACTGTATGTGGAAGAGCCTAACAGAATCCTCTATTTTCCCTTATATATAAGGATCCCTTGATCTAGTATATGTTTTACTAATCCTCCTCGTCATAACTACTCCAAGGGTAAAATTTAAGAAGAGACCTAGTAAGCCCCTAGGTCATTCTAACAGGAAATTACTTTTCAACATATAATAAGAACATCTTAGACATTCCAGAACCCTCAAAGAACAACACTTCCCTTATATTTTTTGTATCAAATTGTGAATGAGACTTTTTGGTGAGCAGCAGGATAAAACTTTATAAAACTGAAGCTGTAAATTCTTAAGTACTAGTAGAATCCCTGAAGATAATATTTTCATAGGCAAAAGACATCATGCTCCTTTAAAAAAAAATGAATCTCTAGTTTTCTACAGCAGTACGTTGTCCTTCAAAACAGAGTGGGGCGCCTGGGTGGCTCAGTTGGCTAAGTGTCTGCCTTAGATTATGATCTCAGGGTTCTGGGGTGGAGCCCCGAATCAGGCTCCCTGCTCAGCGGGCAGTCTGCTTTTCCCTCTTCCTCTACCCTTCCCTCCCTCACCACACCCCTCTGCTCGTGCTTTCTCTCTCTCTCAAATAAATAAGTAAAATCTAAAAAAAAAAAAAAAAAAACAAACAGAGCTATTTCTAAGGGCAGGACTACAAAGGTAGCAAAGGTAGTTGATGTTTAAAATGTAAAAAGGAGAGGGACGCCTGGGTGGCTCAGTCGTTAAGCATCTGCCTTCGGCTCAGGTCATGATTCCAGGGTCCTGGGATCGAGCCCTGCATCGGGCTCCTTGCTCAATGGGAAGCCTGCTTCTCCCTCTCCCACTCCCCCCTGCCTGTGTTCCCTCTTTCACTGTGTCTTTCTCTGTCAAATAAATAAAATCTTTTAAAAAAATTTAAAAAGGAAAGAGGAAAAAACACTCTTGTTTAACTGAATATCTAACTGTTTCTCCATTCAAAAGCAAAAGTACCTGCTTTAAAAAATGAAATAAATATGATAAACTCACAACCAGCATAAAACAGCTCACTGTCTCAAATAATTTACTTATCTTATTAAGGATAAAATCATATCCATGGGGGCATAAGTAAATTTTTTACATAAGTAAAAATTTTGGAACATCTTACCCCATACCGCCCCTTACCAGCACAAACTTGAAAAAGTAACTTTGTTCATTGTTCAATGTGTTTCTAACAAAAAAGATCTCTTTTCTTTGTAAGGTACCTTCTTGTAGTGCTCAAATGTCAATTGTAACCTTGCTGAAATCAGCATGTTACGTGCTGACTCTCTCTTCACTGTCAAAGAGTAATTTTTAAATGCACTCATTTCAATCATAATACTTGGAATCTTGAAATGGTCAGGATCACTCACAAATTTCAAAACCCAAGGGGTTAAAATGGCTAACAGACATATACGTGAGAATCATTTATTTTTACCAGTGATATGAAACCACGTCTGGGGCCATACAAGTCACCTCAAATTGTACCAACTTGATGCATAACATCTCTTAAAGCAGAAAGTGAAAAGCTATAAACTGTAGGAGAATTGCTAAATTTCAGACAATACATATTTACACTGGAATCTATCCCCAAACCCTGGAACAGATACTCAGATTATCTATGACACATAGGCCAGATTTAAGCATTTGAATTCTCAACACAGAGATCTTCTTACAGAGATGACAAAAAAATTCACAGCTGCAAAGTTTTATGATTCAGTCAGAAGATGATTTGTTGAAATTTTTTTCCATGATCTCAACATCTTCAGACTTTAGAGAGTGAATGGCTGGAAGTTGGAGAAATAAGAAGTAGTGTAATAACTAAAATATGAAATACTTCAAAGTCTACTTTTAAGAACCAGCACAGTAACTTGAATTCTTTGTACTCCAATTCTGAGATGTGCAGGTAGAGTTTATGGACTTTTACTTTTTTTTTTGGTTTTGGTTTCTGAGTAATTATGGATGTCCACAGGATAGTTTGGCTGTTTTGTGTTTCAATAGATGGTTGTATAATATTTCACTTGTTCTTTATGGTGAATATTTTTTCTTGCAAATGTTAACTGGGGATCACTCTGACAATGAAGGAAGAAATTCTGTATTTCAGAGGCTCACTAGGAAAAAAGTCCCACAAATATTCAGCATCTTCTGTATTTCAGGCACTGTACTGGGTGTTTTCACTTTTATTTACCTGAAATGACTCAATTTGTGTCAATTCCAAATACATTCAGTGTATTAGTTTTCTACTGGTATGTAACAAATTAAACACATTACCACAAATTAGCAGCTTAAAACATCTGGCATTATTTAGGTCACTGTTCTATAGGTCAGAAATGTGGTCATGGTGTGACTGGATTTTCTGCTCAGAGTCTTAAGTAACTAAAATGAAGGTGTTGGTCAGGCTGCGTTCTCATCTGGACCTCAGGGTCCTCTTCCAAACAGAATTCAATTCCTGTGACTATAGAAATGAGGCTTGCATTTCCTTGCTGGCTGTCAGCAGGGAGCTACTCTCAGTTCACGGGGACCTCCTGCATTCTTTGCCATATGGCCCCCTCCATCTTCAAAGCCAGCAGTGGAGAATCTACCTTGGGTTGAACACTCTCCACACTTTAGATCAGTCAAGGAAGGTCCTAGTCCCTTTTATAGACTCACCTGATTAGGTTAGGATATCTGATTATCTAGGATAATCTCCCTGTTCTAAAGTTAACTGATTTGAGATCTTAATTACATCTGCAACATCCCTTCACAGCAACACGTAGGTTAATGTTTGATTGAATAACTGGGAGAAAAGATGTGTACACCAGTGGGTGGGGAGTCTTGAGGACAATCTTAGAATCCTGCTTATCACTCTTACAAGAATGTAATCAAAGTGTCTGCTAGGTTGTATTCTCATCTGGAGGTTTGACTGGGGAAGAATGTGCATCCAAACTGACTCAGGTTGTTAGGATCCATTTCCTTGTGGTCCTTGTGGCTGGCTGTATGACTGAGGACTTGGATTTTTGTTGGCTGTTGGCTAGGCACCACTCACCAGTGTTAGAGGCTACCCATCTCTCCCTGCCATGTAACCTTCTCCAAAGGCAATTCACAACACAGCTGTTTGCTTCTTGAAGGCCAGTAGGAGAATACCTTTCTCCAGTCTATTAAAACAGAGTCTTCTATGATGTAATCTAATCATGGGAGTGACATTACCTTTCCCATATTCTTTTGCTTTGGTGCAAGTTACAGCTTTTATCCAACACTCAAGGGAAGGAAATTATGCAAAGATGTGATTCACTGAGAGGCACCTTATGGTGTGTCTGCCAGAGAAAGTATACTCAGAATGACTATGGAAGAAGTTCAAATCAAAATGGTTTTCAGTTTGTTGGAGTTCAGTGAACAGGGCCTGGGGTAGGGAGGGCAACTTTATGTATGTTGAGTATACAGTAGTTGCCACTAGAATGTCAATCCAAATGGATAAAAGGATGTCTTATCTTCAGACCCCAGACTCATGTCAATTGTGTGGGTTTGTATCCCAGCTCAGTCATGGATTAACTATGCAACTTTACTTCTGTGCCTCAGTTTTCTCCTCTGAAAAATGAAGATGATAGTATGCCCACTTAAGGCTCATTATGAGGATTAAGAAGACACCATTTAAAATGGAGCCTGACTTGGGGCGCCTGGGTGGCTCAGTCGTTAAGCGTCTGCCTTCGGCTCAGGTCATGATCCCGGGGTCCTGGGATCGAGTCCCACATCGGGCTCCTAGCTCAGTGGGAAGCCTGCTTCTCCCTCTCCCACTCCCCCTGCTTGTGTTCCCTCTCTCGCTGTGTGTCTCTCTGTTAATTAAATAAATAATATCTTAAAAAAAAAAAATGGAGCCTGACATACAGTAAGGGCTCAGTAAGTATTAGACATTATTTTATATTCCTTATTCCCCTCTTGGTGATTTATAGTGCATCTGTCATTCATAAATTTATCTAAATCTAAATTCTTAATCCCATGTATTTTGTGTGATACAAGGATTTTGGTATACCCTGTCCAGTCTCCTCAACTTTAAGGGCTCCTCCATACTTCTTTTCATGGATTTGATGAGGTTGTCCACATTGATTCGCGGCTCACATATTATGGTGTTGATTATACTTTAACAGACATGTTTTATTCACAAACTATTAATAAGTCTCCTGAGGGAAGGAAATTTTAATGTAAATTTCATTTAACATATTTGAATTATATGTGTTGTATTCTTCTGTTGACATTGAGTGGTAGATTACAGGTAAGAGCTGATAAAATCTGGTGAGTGCTGGTAGTTAAAAAAAGAAAAAATATATACAGTTTGTAGTGGTAGGTAAAGAGCTGTGTGTTGGGATGCTCACACACATAGCCAAACATCCTGGGAATTTACACAGTCTGTATGTTGGGGGGAAAGCTTCAAATTTACTGAATTAAACTGAGTAGCATCAATTCTGCGCTCAGCTCTACACCAAACTATCTACAGCAACAAAAGTGAGATAAGCCTCATTTCCTATTCTGGGGCTTATAGTGTTGCTAAGGAAATAAAACTCATACATATTAGACAGACATAATATAAGATTGCATGGGATTGCATTAAAATGAGATAAATGAGTAAATGGGTATGAGTGATATAGGATCTCAAAGGAAGGAGGATGGATCAGGGAGGGTTTCCTACAGAGGCTTGAGATTGGTTTGGATTACAAGTAGAATTTGGATTACTGAAATGAGAGGTTACCATTGTTCTCATTTTGTCACAGCAGACCTTAGGGTAACAGGGATTAAAATACCCATTTGAAACATGGAAAACAAAATGCCAGAATAGGAAGTGACATGACCCATGTCATCCTGCAAAGTGTTAACATAGGACCCTGTTGTCTAGTTTTTTTGTTTTAAACAGAAAACCCTACCATTAATTTTTTTAATATCTCACAACTTGAAAAAATGTGAGTAGCCTTACATGTGATTGCACGTGAATATCAGAGACAACAAAACAGGATATTAATTTCTCATCTAATTAAAAGATGTCACAAAGTATAAAATGCTCCATCTCGTCTTACAGTTATGTAAGTTGAAAAAGTACTTTCGCGTCTCCACTTTCTTTAGATTCCCACAACAAATCTTTGACTAGAAAGCATGGTCATTTATAGCTGCGTACGTTCTATGTAATAACCTATCTACAAACTTATATTTCACTCTGTGTAACGGGAGAATCTATTTTAAATGGCTACTTATAAATTGCATTAAATCAAACAGGCAACATTATTAGTTGAGAAAGCTAGTAATTGAATGTTATTATCCAATTATTTATGACCTTATCATTTTTCAGAGTCTCTCAGAAACCAATTTTCTACAGTGAGCTATTGGGGTAAGTAGAAAGATAGTTAGAAATTCTTACAAGCTGACGTCTACTTCAGCCATAAATTCTTTGTCTAATAAATACAAGTTCATCTTGTGCTCATAAAGCAGAGCACTACACTTCTTTTCAGCTATGAAACACATCTTGAATGTGTTTCCTTTTTAACTGAAAAAAGAATTGTGCTCATAAATTCTCCCTGAACTCCTGAAAGTCACAGTGAGCACTGCCTACAGAGAATCCATTCCAGTAGATAGCCCTGGGATCAATATTGATAGTGACATTGAATAAATGGGTTGGATCTTCCCTTTTAAACACTCAAGGCTACAAATAATGCAATCTCAAAGAAACAGATGAGGAAAAATAGGTGTGGAGGTGGGGAATCCAGACTTATGTCTTACTGCACCAGAAAATAGATTAATATCATTTGAAACCTCTTATTTTCAAGTCAGACAGGAGAGAGGGATGGGGTCTCCCACATTCACTTTAAAATAGCTAGAACCTGAGGATTGCTTGTCTGTTTGTTTGTTTTACTGCAGGGTATGTGCTACCCAAAGGTACCTAGGTAAGGGGGCAAGTGGGGTTAAATTCAGTTCTCACTTAGCTTGCCAATCTATGTGCCTACACGGGAATATATCTGCTTGGATGAATTGGCATCCTTCTAGTAGATGGCCCTACTGAAGGCCACCCTATTGGTACCCAAGCAAATGTACTAATTGTACCTGGAGAACTTGGACCACTGTGATAAATGTCTTCACTCTGCTTATTCTAGTTAAAAGTGCATGCCTTCCTTTCTCTGTGTGAAGACCGTGTGAAGAAGAAGAAAATTTTCAACTCATAAAGACAACTTTCAACTCTCTTCAGTAGAGAAGAGAAAAATATTCCAGCTTCATAAAAGGCTATTGTTTGTTAATTCTACCCTTTTGGCATGACATTTAAAAAAAACATTTAGCTACGACATAAAATATAATGTCACCAATCCCTTATAAGAATTCTTATCACCTACTAAACAGTTCTACGGTGTGACTCCCAAACACACGTTGTAATTCTATAGTTGATATTTTACCTCAAACTCAGAAAGCCAGCTCTCCTTTATCTTCTCTGCCCTTCAAAATTCCTCTTCCTCCATGTTTCAAAGTTCAGGACAAGGTCTACCTTTTCCAAGAACCATTTTATTTTTCTCTCTTCTATGCTAGAATATTCCTCTACTCTATCTGTTCATCCCCATAACATACAGTTGGGTTGACACCGCCCAGAGTCCAGGCTGTAGCAAAAGACCTCATAACTCCTAAGCAGAGTGGCTTGGGTTTAGTGGGGGTGGAGCAGCATGCTCAGTAGGAAGACAGAGAAAAGGCCAAGTTGGTGGCAGTAACGGCATTGGGCAATGCCATGGAGTTGAGGAGAGGAGGCATTCATCAAAAAGAACAGCACCACTTCAATCTTTAGACTCCCAGCCGAGACTACTGTCATTAGCATCCTCATGGGCCAATTTAGAGAGCTCTTGATCCCCCCAATACTGCCTGAGAAAAGAAGGGCAATCTGGGTACTTAGGACAGCTTTCACCTAGTGAGTACTCATCCAGAGACTCTGTAGAGTATCTACTATTTTATAATTCTGTTACTCAAAGCCCCTTGACTGTCTTGCCTTACGCCAATGAATGGGGAATCATAGTATGCACAGCCACCGATATGCCCAAATTGCCTTTGTGCAGCTCTGCTACCCCCTCGAGCTATTTCCTCCTTATTTTACTGTGTATTTACTTCTTTCCCCATCTCCACACTGCCTTTTTCCAGCATATTAGTTCTTTTCCCTAATATCAGGATTAGTCTTTGAGTATGAGGATAATGCAGTCAAATAGGCCTTGTGAGTAGAGAAGTAAGGAACTAGGAACCTAATAGACGGAAGCACACCAAATTAACCTGCTACTTTTTCTGAAATGTGCCCTTAGGTTTCTTCTGGTGTCTTTGCTCATACTAGTCTTTCTACCTGAATTAATTTTCTCACTCTCTTGACCTATTAAAATCAAACCTATCCTTTAATAGTTAAGTCAAATACTACTTCTTAAAGTATTTCCTGAAATACAATGTTTTTTACTTCCTGTTGGCATATATCTTACAGATTTAGAGGCAACCTGAGGCAGGATGAGAGCATGGAAGGCCAAATGGATGAGAGTCAGGATCCCAATGGTCCTGGACAGCCAGTAGGGGTTTAGAGATCGGAGAGATAATATAAACCACCTCTAGCCTGTTAATGCTAAGAATATGGAGCGAGTGGGAAAGCTGATCAAGATAAAAAAATTGTAGCCAAAATTTTAGATATAATTAGAACATTGACACCAATGTGAAGAATCAGTGGATGATCTGGGGGTAAACATGGAGCAAAACATGTTGGTGTGCTTCCAAAGTTTGAAGTTCACATCTAGCTCTAAATGAATCTTTTTTTAAAAGACTTTATTTATTTATTTATTTATTTATTTATTTATTTATTTATTTAGAGAGTGCAGGCAGGGGAGGGGCAGAGGGAGAGGGAGAGAATCTCAAGCAGATTCCGTGCTGCGTGCAAAGCCTGTCCCAGGGGTCGATCTCAGGACACTGAGATCATGACCTGAACTGAGACCTGAACCAAAATCAAGAGTGGGCCATTTAACTGACTGAGCCACCCAGGCACCCTTCTAGATGAATCTTTCTTCTTTCCCAAAGAGTTAGTGCTTGTGAGGTAGTTCCAGAATTTTCAGTCCTTAGTTTGTACTTCTCTTATACTTATCATGCTATCCTTTGAAACGCTCATCCCCCTTACTATCTTATAAGCTTCTTGAGGGTAGACACCGTGGCTTACTCTTATTCATCTCACCTGCATTGTTTAGTGCAGTGCCCTTTACACAGGGATGTCAACAAATAACTTTTGAATTGTAGTTCTGAAGATGAGTTAGTGGAAACTATTAAGAATTTAATACATGTTGAGATTACGGACTTCCAGGGCATCCAGTGGGAAATATCCTGCAATAAGTTGGAGTTGAGGGGCGCCTGGGTGGCTCAGTCGTTAAGCATCTGCCTTTGGCTCAGGTCATGATCCCAGGGTCCTGGGATCAAGCCCCGCGTCCAGCTCCCTGCTCGGCGGGAAGCCTGCTTCTCCCTCTCCTGCTTCTCCCTCTCCCACTCCCCCTGCTTGTGTTCCCTCTCTCACTGTGTCTCTCTCTGTCAAATAAATAAATAAAAATCTTTAAAAAAAAAAGTTGGAGTTGAAAGACTCAATGTTCAGAAGGAATGAATGGATGAACAGATATATTTGGATGATTTCCATATAAAGGTGAAAGCCAAAGAAGTATGTGTAGAGATTAAAAAAAACATCTACATTGAGGACTAATTGGTCCTCATTTCATTTATTCAATCAATATTTATTAATTATTTAGAATGCTCCAAACACTTAGGTATGCATAATTATACCAATATACTTAAGGAATCAGAAGTAGTCTCTCCAATCAAAGGTTTTCAGTCCTCCAGACTGGTAAGGAGATGATTGTGATATATATTAAGTGGAGAAAGAGTATTCAAAAAGGCATGTGTGAGTAAAAATGTCTTCAAAAAATGAAGACAAAAAGTTGCGCCTGGGTGGTGGCTCAGTCAGTTAAGAGTCTCCCTTTGGCTCAGGTCATAATCCCAGAGTCCTGGGATGGAGCCCCGCATCAGGCTCCCTGCTCCATGGGGAGCATGCTTCTCCCTCTGCCCCTCTACCCACGTATGTGTGTGTACTCACTCTCTCTCGAATAAATAAACAAAACTTCAAAAAAATGAAGACAAAAGGAAAACAATTTTTTTTTTTAAAGATTTTATTTATTTATTTGACAGAGAGAGACACAGTGAGAGAGGAGCACAAGCAGGGGGAGTGGAAGAGGGAGAGGCAGGCTTCCTGCCGAGCGGGGAGCCCGATGCGGGGCTCGATCCCAGGACCCTGGGATCATGACCTGAGCCAAAGGCAGGCACTTAACGACTGAGCCACCCAGGCGCCCCAAAAGGAAAACAATTTTATTTGCCCATAGCAAGATCACTGATCATCTTTGAAAATTCTGTTTCTAGGCAGATGTGAGGCAAATCTGTTTAATGTTTGTCATACTGGTTATGTAATGACATAGAAAATACATATACAGGGACACCTGGGTGGCTCAGTCGTTAAGCGTGTGCCTTCGGCTCAGGTCATGATCCCAGGGTCCTGGGATCGAGCCCCGCATCGGGCTCCCTGCTCAGCGGGAGGCCTGCTTCTCCCTCTCCCACTCCCCCTGCTTGTGTTCCCTCTCTCGCTGTGTCTCTCTCTGTCAAATAAATAAAATCTTTAAAAAAATACATATACATTTTATAAAGTCTTGCATTATTATTTGGTACAACACCTCGTGGAAAATTCACCTATCTCCATGTTTCTTTTTCTTCCAATTTCTTCTTTTTCAGACAAATGCGATGCTCTGAATAATCTAAATGTTTTCTTTGGCATTCATTAGTAAAGATGGGATTTTAATGGTCATGTTAGCCCAAATCTTAGGGCTCCAGAGTCCTATATAAGTGAATTGTTTAGAAAAAGAGGAGTGGCAAAAAAGTATAATGAGGCTATCTACAAAGTTCAATTTTATTCTCTCTTTATAATAAAGTACTTTGCATCTTCAACATAATTTTAGACATCTAGAGAGGATTATGCAGGAAGATCATTTCAAGGCAATCACCATATTTAAAGATTCGGATTAAATATTGATGATCCATTTTGCTCACTGAAGTTTTGTTCCAGTGTTATTTATGCCTCTGCTGGTAGCTTGCAGTTTCACGTTATTCAAAATGAAAAGCAAGTTCTTTTAAGCTAAAACAAATTCTACAACATCTCACCAGGAAAAAAAAAAAAAGTTGCCTTTCCCATAAATTACCAAGTATTTAGAAAGGTGTGGAGCCCACATGCAAAAAGGATTGCAACATATTGAGGAAAATACAATGAACCCGTTATGGAGACAACACTGGCCGTGTGTTGTGAAGAGATTACACATCACCGTGGATATGAAAGTACATAACACCGAGCCCAGTACACACACATGCCCTGCAGATGTTAGTTCAAGTCTAAGCTGTTTTATTCTCTAGTATATAAGGGGATAAAGATTCAGTTGGAAGGTATCATGAATCAATGGTTATTCATTTTATTGACAAATCAATTATAGACACAAGTGAGAGGATTATCCCTGAGGTCTTAATAGAAAATAGCCTCAGAGAATCTGAGAACAAACGCTTCCTTGGGTGAAGGAGAAAATGAAGTTGTTTATTTTTCTAAAGCATCCTATTCTGGACTCTGGTCTGGATGCAATGAAAAATTAATGGTGAGAGGTCTTTCTGTTTCATTTCTTTATTAATTGTTATTCACTATCTTCATAAAATACATTTTTTATATTAAACACATGAATTTAAAACATGATATGTAACGTGACTTAAGATTTTGATACTTTTCCTCAAGTATCTACGGTAATTGATTAGCACATGATTTGACAAATATTCAGAAATTGTTGACAGCATTTCTTTTCTCTTCCTTCCTTCCTTTCTTTCTTCCTTCCTTCCTTTGTTTCTTTCTTTCTTTCTTTCTTTCTTTCTTTCTTTCTTTCTTTCTTTCTTTCTTTCTTTCTTTCTTTCTTTCTTTCTTCTTTCTCTTTTTTTCTTTCCTTCTTTCTTAATTCCAATGTAGTTAACATACAGGGTTATATTAGTTTCAGGTGTCCAATATAGTGATTCAACAATTCCGTACTTTACTCAGTGCTTATTAAGATAAGTGTACTCTTAATCCCCATCACCTATTTCATCCATCCCCCTACCTCCCTCCTTTTGGTAACCATGTTTGTTCTCTATAGTTAAGAGTCTGCTTTTTGGTTTGTTTCTTTTTTTCCTCCCCCTTTGCTCACTGTTTTGTTTCTTAAATTCCACATATGAGTGAAAGCATATGGCATTTGTCTTTCTCTGACTTATTTCACTTAGCATTATACTCTCTAGATCCATCTATATTGTTGCAAATGGAAAGATTTCATTCTTTTTTATGGCTGAATAATATTCTGTTGCATATATATACCACCTCTTCTTTACCCATTCATCTATCAGCACTTGGTCTGCTTCCAAAGTTTAGCTAATTGTGAATAGTGCTGCCATAAACATAGGGGTGCATGTATCCCTTCGAATTAGTGTTTTTGTATTCTTTGGGTAAATACCCAATAGTGCATTAACTGAATCTTAGGGTAGTTCTATTTTTAACTTTTTGAGAAACCTCCCTACTGTCTTCCACAGTGGCTGCACCAATTTGCATTCCTCCCAATAGTGCATGAGCCTTCCTCTTTCTCCACATCCTTGCCAATACTTGTTTCTTGTGTTATTGATTTTAGCCATTCTGACAGGTGTGAGGTGATAGCTCATTGTGGTTTTGATTTGTATTTTCTTAATGTTTTTTAAGATTTTATTTATTTATTTGACAGAGAGAGACACAGCGAGAGAGGGAACACAAGCAGGGGGAGTGGGAGAGGGAGAAGCAGGCTTCCCGTGGAGCAGGGAGCCAGATGCGGGGCTCAATCCCAGGACCCTGGATCATGACCTGAGCTGAAGGCAGATGCTTAACGACTGAGCCACCCAGGAGCCCTGTATTTTCTTTTTTTAAAAAAATTTTTATTTATTCATCTGAGAGAGAGAGCGCGAGAGAGCACGAGCAGGGGGAGGGGCAGAGGGAGGGGAAGACACAGGCTTCCTGCTGAACAAGGAGCCCAACATGGGGCTTGATCCTGGGACCCTGAGATCGGGACCTGAGCTGAAGGCAAATGCTTAACCAACTGAGCCACCCAGGCGCCCCTGCTTTGTATTTTCTTGATGATGAGTGATATTGAGCACCTTTTCATGTGTCTGGTGGCCATCTAGATGTCTTCTTTGGAAAAATATCTGCTCATGTCTTCTGCCTATTTTTAAATTGGATTATTTCTTTTTGGGGTATTGAGTTTTATAAGTTCTTTATATATTTTGAGTACTAACTGTTTATCGGATATGTCATTTGCAAATGTCTTCTCTCAGTCAGTAGGTTGTCTTTTAGTTTTGTTTGTTGTTTCCTTTGCTTTACAGAAGCTTTTTATTTTTATGTAGTCCCAATAATTTATTTTATTTCCCTTGCCTCAGGAGACATATCTAGAAAGATGTTGCTACTGCCAATGTCAGAGAGATTACTGCCTGTCCTCTCTTCTAGGATTTTTATGGTTTCAGGTCTCACATTTAGGTCCTTAATCCATTTTGAGTTTATTTTTGTGTATGGTGTAAGAAAGTGGTCCAATTTCATTCTTTTGCATGTAGCTGTCCAGTGTTCCCAGTACCATTTGTCAAAGAGACTGTGCCTATTCTTGCCTCCTTTATTGAAGATTAATTGACTATATAATTGTGGGTTTATTTCTGGGCTCTCTATTCTGTTCCATTGATCTATGTCTTCTGTGTGTGTGTGTGTGTGCGCGTGCACCAGTACCATACTGTTTTGACTACTATTGCTTTGTAATATAACTTGAAGTCTGGAATTGTGATGCCTCATTTTGTTTTTCTTTTTCAAGATTGCTTTGGCTATTTGGGGTCTTTTGTGGTTCCATACAAATTTTAGTATTGTTTGTTCTAGTTCTGTGAAAAATGCTGTTGGTATTTTGATAGGGATTGCATTAAATCTGGAGATTGCCTTGTGTAGTATAGACATTTTAACAATATTTGTTAAATTTAACAATATTTGTTAAATTGTGTAGTATAGACAATTTAACAATATTTGTTCTCAATCCATGAGCATGGAATGTCTTTCCATTTCTTTGTGTCATCTTCAATTTCTTTTATCAAAGTTTTATAGCTTTCAGAGTACAGGTCTTTCACCTTCTTGGTTATGTTTATTCATAGGTATTTTATTATTTTTGGTGCAATTGTAAATGGAATTGTTTTCTTAATATCTTTTTCTACTGCTTCATTATTAGTGTATAGAAATTTTTAGCAGCATTTCTTAATGGAAGTCCCACTAACTCCATTTGATTTGAATTTGAGCAGCAACCACCTAGCATGATCTTTTAACCAGGAATAAATTATATGCCATGTGATTTCACAAGAATTTGTTGACTAATTTAGTGCTCATAAATGAGGTTAATAGTGAGATAAACCAAATTCAAATCTTTATCAAGTAAGGGACTCATTTAACGAATGGAATGACCCCTCTTTGCTGGATATTATTCTGGGTGCTAGGACTAGAGCTATGAGGAACTGTGAAGGGTCTGGAATTTTACTCTACTGTCAAGCTAGTAAGCTAGCCTGTTACTGTGTCATGATGCTGGCAAAAGACAGAGACTCTTGAGTCAGAGACATGGGACTTTATTGCTCATGGCATAGAAGGCAGAATAAGCTTCCTGTTTGCTTGTGTCAATTTCTCACTCCCCCCCAAATACCACTGGACGACACGGGGGAAATATGTGGGTGCCTACACACCCATTGGATTGCATGACAGGGGAGGAACATCATGCTTGGAGAATCTATCAATTTCAAAATGAATGGTAACAAGCCTGTCCTTTGTCTGGGAGATGTTATTTCTTCCTTCCAAAGTTGTTGGATACTAATGTGAGCCTGAAAAATGGCCCAGGTAAAGACCACTGAGGGTCTTGTTTTCTTGTCATATTTAGCAAGACTGTGCAGGGATTCTCAGGGCCCATAAGCAGATTGCCTCTCCCGACAAAAGCCCTAGATCCTTGCCCTTACAGAGCTTACATTCTGGGGTTAGGATTCTTACTGGTTTAAGGGATTTCATCCGAGGCTGTTTTACTCCTGAACTACTGTCAACATGACCTTGAAACTGGCACTGGTCTCTTCCTCATTTTCAGTTTTTACACTCCCTTTTGCTCCATGATCTGTGGTTATTTACATCTAAAGTCTCATCCATTTGTCAGATTTTGCCTATACCTATAACCCAGGAACCACACTGCTGTCATCAAGACTGGATTGAGTCCCTCAAGCTATTTTCCCAGGCAGTTTCCTCAAAGCCTCACTACCCATTCAAAGTATCTCTTTTGCCTAAAGCAATTGTCCCTTTTAGGCCTGAAGACCAGGTCAGTCAGAGTTTTGCCCAGGCTGTTGTCTAACCGTCCTGAGCTGGGTCTCAAGACTGTGGGCCTCTGTATCTGGTATGTCCAGCTAGCTGTTACACATCTGTCGTGGGAGAGGGCTGCCTGTGCTTTGCCCCTTCTTCCTATCCTCAGCTCTGGTTCTTCATAGCATGATTGTGCACTGAAATTTTGTTTTGAATAACGACCAGTATTAGAGAGAGAAGGGTTTGTTTGTGTTATAGTTGCTCTGCTCTGGAGAACCTGGAGAATCTGAAACATCCAAGTTTACTTTCTTTTTTTTTTTTTTTAAGATTTTATTTAATTATTTATTTAGAAAAAGAGAGTGTGAGTCGGGGGAGGGGCAGAGGGAGAGAGAGAATCTCAAGCAGACCCCGTGCTGAGTGCAGAGCCTGACACAGGGCTCGATCTCACAACCTTGAAATCATGACCTGAGCCAAAATCAAGAGTTGGATGCTTAACCCACTGAGCCACCCAGGCGTCCCCTAAGTCAACTTTCGTAAAGGACTGTAAAGCACCATAAATTCATCTTTGGTCTCCCAAGATAGAACCAGTGTTATGGGGTGGTAGCAACAATGCTGAGAAATAGAAAAGAAAGGTGGTTTCTTAGAAGAAAGGGTAACTTGATGATGCCCGTAGGTTTATTGTGTATCCTCAAATGAGATGATATGATACAAAAGTAAAGAAATATCCTGTAAAGTCCAGTTATGTTTATTTTGGCAAAGCCCTTCATCTGAATGCTCTTCCAAATAGTTTTGGGCACAGTAGTCAGGTTACCCATCAGTGCACCGTGGTCCTGGTGGTGACAAATATGGTTAAGGAGAAAATAGAAGGGTAAGAGGTTATGGCTGTATGGGTAGGCCTGTGTTGTATTTCTAGATCAGCAACAGTTAATGTATATGTATGACTATGTACGTGAATGGGTCTGTATATAATACATCGTTTAAAGGTGGTTGTGTATTTTAAGTATATCTATATATACACACACACATATGTATGACTGAACTAACTAGCTCGTAGTATGTTAGGTCCAAGATATTACCATGGTTTTAGAAGACTGAAGTAGTCGTCTCCTTACCAGTTTCATTATGTCTTATAGAAATACGTGTTCTGGATAGGAAAGAAAAAAAATGTTGTACAGGTGAGGGAATCTGTATCAAAAAGATACAGAATGTTTGAAAGCGACAAAATTTGTGACTAACTGAGAGAAGGAAATGACATTTCGAATACAATGCCCTTGTCAGGGTATATTAAAGAAAATTTATGTCATTGGCTAGCCAAAGAAAAAGGCATTTGGATGCTACTGACAGTTGATAAAATACATATGTGGAAATGAATTTAAGTGTGGGGTGAGGGGGGAAGGGAAAGAGAAAACTGAAAGAGAACAGACTATAAAGAGAGAACACCAACACAAAAAATAAAGTGTTTAGCCATATGTAATGATTTTACATATCATCATGTTAGATCCTCAGTGATGTATGTGTGCTGACATGGCATCTAGGATTTCCAACCAAGTGCTCTATTCACTTTGGATTAAAATCATTACCCCAGACTTGCGCCAAGAGCTTCCCTCTGTCGTGGCAGCTCAGCTGTTAGTACAGTGGAATATAGGAGTGTAAGTTGTTCAGGCACAAGTCCTTCTGGTTTCAGAATAAAATGAGAAAGTCATGGCACCCCCAGGAAGATGATGCTGTATTCAGAACTGCAAATATTGGCTGAGGATGGTTTCAACACAGAGTTTCAAGCAAAGAACCTAAGTGCTGTTATGAGTTAACTAAATTAAGGAAATCTACAAATATTTCATAAAATTGCAGGATGGGAATACATTTTTTTTGTATTACCCTCCACAGATGCCTAGTTTCTTAAGAAATTGCCCTTCCTTTTGGAAAATGAGACACCTTTTGGATTCATTCAAGTCATTGCCTTGCCTGCTGGCTGCAGCTGAGTGTTCCAGGATATGGCTGTGACTGTATCTTGCCATGAAGTAGGCTTTGGACCATTGGTAGGAAGAACTCCCGCCCAGAAACCAGAGAAATTTGAGAGGGATCTAAGAACTCTGAGTCATGTTTGGCACATACCAAAGAGTGCTGCTAAGAAGTGGGCTCTGGAAGCCAAGAAATGAAGGAGATTAAGTGAGAGTCTCTATCGTCCAGCATTAGGGATTATTTGAATAACAGACACTGAGCTCAAGTGAGCTTTTGATATATACTTGATTGATGAACTCATTGATTAAATATTCTCTAAGTATTTCCTATCCCTCATGAATTGTGGAGGCTAAAACCGGATTTGGTGTGTTGATGTCATTATCGTATATGTATTCCAACACTGAGCAAACAAGTAAGTAGCTTTTGTTGGTAAAACATAAAACTTTTTCTAGGTGGTGGGAATAAAAAGAAATATCAGAAATGACCCTGTTATTAAGGGTTTATACCTTGGGAGACAAGATATATCCATAAAAAGAGAAATAATAATGCAAGATTGCACCAGCTTAGTTCTGAACATATTTGTTTCCTCTCTCTCCAGAAACTTCAGAGGCAAAGCTTTACTCCTTTGAACTAGTTTCTCTTTTCCTTTATTCCTCTTCAATCATCCTTTCACTATCATCCTGAGGAGCTGGAAAATTTAGATCATTTATAAGTTCTCATCATAACTTAATTTGAGAAACACAGTGTAGGCAGTAATTGAGGAAGAGGAGTAAATGTGGCAGTAAGTGTGGGGGCTGGTAGTTGCTGGGCCTCTTACAGAAGGAGCAGGGCTCAGATAACTAGATAGATGTGGAATGGATATCTCAGGAAGGGGGAAGAGCTCAAGCAGCCCATGTTTGAAGAATAAATGAGTAGACATGTTTTGCTGAAATAGGTAGGATAAGGTACTCTGGGAAAGAAAGAGAATGTTGGAGAGATGGGGCAGTAGGCAAATTGTGAAAGATCCTTTTTTAAAAAAAGATTTTATTTATTTATTTGAGAGAGAGAGAGAGAGAGCACGAGCTGGTGAGTGGGCAAAGAGAGAGGGAGAAGCAGACTCCTCACTGAGCAGGAAACCAGATGTGGGGCTTGATGCGGGGCTCGATCCCAGGACCCGGAGATCATGACCTGAGCCAAAGGCAGACAGTTAACTGACTGAGCCACCCAGGCACTCCTGTGAAAAATCTTTAATAGGGACTTATTTAACTTGTAAGCAATGAAAAGTCAATGCAAGTTGACATAAGTGTGTAATATATTCAAAGCAGGTTTTAAGAATTCTGCATTGATATATAAGATGGAGTAAAGATGTGAGGAGCTAAGAGGTAGACAGACTACCCTAACAAGAGCTAGAAATGAATTAAATAATCATATTATTCAACTTCCTCCTTTTCTGATAAGGTGAGTGTGTGTGTGTGTATGTGTGTGTGTGTGTGTGTGTTAGGGTGGAGGATGAGAACGTTTGGAACACAGGTTTTCTCCGGTCACAAGCTAATCAATAATAGCAGAGACAGACTGGGACTTAGTATCCTCACTCACAACTTAGAACTATTTCCCCTATATCACAATTAGGAATCTACTGCGATATCTGGAGCTAACAAATGAAGGCCTGAACTAGATACTGCCGTTTGAAATTGAGATGAAAAAGACATTTGAGAGGAAGTGTAAAGTAAGAACCAATGAAGGCGTGATTGGTGATTGGATAACGTATTCGTTTCTTATTGCTGCTCTAACAAATTACCACAAACTTGATGGTTGGCCTAGAGCAACACAAATTTATTATCTCACCATTCTGAAAGGTCAGAGTTCCAAAATAGGTTCCACTGGGCTAAAATCAAGGTGTTGGCAGGGTTGCATTCCTTCTGGAGGCTCTGGGGGAAGGTCTGTTTCCTTGTCTTTTCTAGCTTCTAGAGGTTGCCCGCCTTTCTTGACTTGCGGCTCAACTTCCATCTTCAAAGCCAGACCTGGCCTGTTGAGTCTTTCAGAAGCCAAGTCACTCTAACACTGACTCTTCTGTCTCCCTCATCACCACTTAAAGGATCCTTGTGATTACATTTGGGCTCACCCATACAAACAGGACGATTTCCTTATTTTAAGGTCACTGATTAGCAACCTTAATTCCATTTGCAATCTTAATTTCCCCTTGCTATGTAACAACATATTCACAGGTTCCAGGGATTAGGACATGGACATCTTTTTGGAGGAGGGGTGTGTCATTATTCTGCATACTATGTGTAGATTATACGGAGGTAAAATAAATCAAGGATAACTCCAAGGTTTTGAACCTGGAAAAATGTAAAGAAAATGATACCAATGTCAGAAATAAGGCAGTTGAGAGGGGAAACTGACATGTGGGCAAATCATCTTGAGAAATGTTGAGTTTTAAATAATGCTGTATTCAGATGAAACTTCCTAGCAGGCTTTATCGAGAATTTTTATCAATAATAGAAAAGTTGCTGTTTGACTACTGCTATTTACTACTATGGCAAGACCTTTTCCATGTTCTTAATTTTTTTATTTTTATGTTTCAGTATATTCAATAATTTTTGCAGTAATATTTCAATATAAAGTATATATGGATATTTGTTATATATTATAAAAACTCATATTATGATTAACACGTCTTACTATTCCAGAATTTAGTTATTTTGCTTTTAAAATAATTTTCCCATGCATGGTTTTATATTATATATGAAAAACTGAAAACAAGACTCTAATGTATTTCTCATAGATCCAGTGTTTTAATAGAGTTCTATACATCCTCAGATGAAAATCCTGTGCCGTAGTAGATATGAAATTCAAAGTCCAGAGGCAGTTGGCCATGATTCAAAACATGTTCAGATAGTTGCACATACCACTAACAGGTACCACTGTGAATTATTCCAAACAACATTCCAGAATCAATGCCAATATCTTATCATTTTGAGAAATTTATTTCCCCAAATATTTTGCCTACAAGTTTATAAGTTTATTATATGATTGGTCAAAGCAATGCTGGTAGGGTACAAGAAAAAATAGCAAGACAGCAAGACTTATATGGTATAGCAATTAAAACGGCATTGTATTAACACAAGTAAAGACAAAAAGACCCAGGGGAAAGAATCAATAATCCAGAAATAGACAAAAATCTATATAGGGAACTTGGTGTATAACAGTTATTAATAAGTAAGAAAAGGGTTCTAGGATAAGTGGCCTTTAAAGAAAAGAAGAAAAATATCTTTCTATTTCACACAATACAAAAAATAAATTTCAGGAGGATTAAGATTCATATATGACAAGTGAAATCTTAAAATATGTAGAAGAAAATATAGCACAGTACATGCATGTCACTGAAAGCACCAGCTATAAGGAAGCGGATTGTTACATTTAATGACATAAAAATTTAAAAACTGCATTTGACAAAGACTTTATTTAAAAACTTAAAATGCAAACCAACATTGAGAAAGATGTTTAAAATAGATCTAACTAACAAAGAATTACAATCCAGAATACACGAAGAGTCCCTGCAAGTCAGGAAGAATAAGACAAATAACCCAAGAAGAAAATAAGCGATGGATAGGGATAAAATACAGAAACAACATCCGAAAGGTAATAAAGACAGAGATGTTCAATCACACCCAAATTTAGGAAAAAAATTAAAATACAATGATATATATATATATATATATATATATATTTTAAAGACTTATTTATTTATTTGAGAGAGAAAGAGAGAGAGTGAGCACATGCAAGGGTGAGCCAGCAGTGGGGAGGGGCAGAGGGAGAGAATCTCCAGCAGACTCCCCACTGAGCTCAGTGCCTGACGCAGTGCTCGATTTTACAACCCCATGATCATGACCTTAGCTGAAATCAAGAGTAGGATGCTCAACGCACTCAGCCACCCAGGTGCCCCAAAATACAATGATATACTATTTTACCACCATCACACTGGCAAAAATTTGAAATGATTGATAATACCAAGTGATCGCCAAGGTGGGAGGAATTCATATTCTCAAATTCTGTCAGCAAGGATGAAAAGTGTTACAAATGCTTTGGAAATTAGCCTAGACTTTACTTAAAGTGATCATAACCTCTAACCCAGAGACTTGCACCATTAAATATATACTTTTTTTTTAAGATTTTATTTATTTATTTATTTGATAAAGACACAGCGAGAGAGGGAACACAAGCAGGGGGAGTGGGAGAGGGAGAAGCAGGCTTCCCGCCGAGCAGGGAGCCGATGCGGGGCTCGATCCCAGGACCCTGGGAACATGACCTGAGCCGAAGGCAGACGCTTAACGACTGAGCCCCCCAGGAGCCCCCACACAAACTCTTTATTACTGAATATTAGACCAAGTGACAGAGGAGTAGAGACCACTATACTGACAGTACTGGTAACATGTATTGGGAGAGGGAGAAGCAGGCTTCCTGTGGAGCAGGGAGCCTGATGCAGGGCTCGATCCCAGGACCCTGGGATCATGACCTGAGCTGAAGGCAGACACTTAATGACACTTAATGACTGAGCCACCCAGGCACCCCAAATATATACTTCTTGATGAACGTTTGTAAACATGCCCATTAGAAGCATGTTGAAAGAATGTTTGTTCCAGTATTTTTTATAGTAGTAAAAGTTTGGAAACAACTTAAATTTTTATCGTTGGAACAATGGATAAATTAATTGTGCTATTTTAACACAGTGGAAGACTATATAGAATTTAAATGGATGACTGCCTTCGGCTCAGGTCCTGATCCCAGGGTCCTGGGATCGAGCCCCGCATCGGCTCCCTGCTCGGCGGGAAGCCTGCTTCTCCCTCTCCCACTCCCCCTGCTTGTGTTCCCTCTCTCGCTGTGTGTGTCTCTCTCTCTGTCAATTAAATAAATAAATAAAATCCTTAAAAAGAAAAAAAGAATTTAAATGGATGAACTGTCTACATATGTATATATGGATACAGTTTTACATTTTAAGCACCATGCTATGTGTAAAAAAGCAGGCTTTGAAAGCTATTTTTATTATATCATGCATGTAAAATGTCCAAAACATTCAAAACAGATACATATTTAATTTATGGATATACACATAAGTAGAAAAGGATCAAATATGCATGGGAATGATGCACACCAACTTTATGTCAGTGGTTATTTCTCAGCAAGGTGGCAAATGTGAAGGCCAGAGATTTCAACTTATTTTGTAGCTTTTTGTTTCTTAAAAAAAAATTGGCACAGAGATGCCTGGGTGGCTCAGTCAGTTAAGCGTCTGCCTTCATCACTCCAAAATGAAACCGTGTACCCAGGATCCTGGGATTGAGTCCCACATCGGGCTCCTTGCTCAACAGGGAGCCTGCTTCTCCCTTTGCCTGCCGCTCTCCCTGCTTGTGCTCTCTCTCTCTCTGACAAATAAATAAATAAAACATTTTTTAAAAATTTGGTGCAAAAATATCCAAACAAGTATTTTGAAATCTTGAAGGTATGTTTATGGGTCTACTACATATTATGTATAATATGCAGGGCTTTTTTCATTCTGTATATTTTCTAACAGTTTTACTGAAATATAATTTGCATACCATATATATTCACTGATTGAAATTATACAATTCAATGATTTTTTAGTATATTCACAGAATTGCATAACTATAACTGTAATCAATTCTAGAAAGTTTTCATCACTCCAAAATGAAACCATGTACCCATTAGCTGTCATTCCTCCCTTCCTCCCAACCCCCTATTGCCCAAGGCAAGTACTAATCTCCATCTTGTCTCTGTAGATAATTTGCCTATTCTGTACGTTTCACATAAGTGGAATTATACAATATGTGTTCTTTTGTGGTTAGTTTCTTTCACTTAGCATCATGTTTCCAAGGTTCATCTGTGCTGTAGCATGGATCAGTACTGCATTTCCTTTTATGGCCAAATACTATTCTATTGTTTGGGCATATCATAATTTGTTTATTCATTTATCAGTTGTGGACATTTGTAATGTTTCCACTTTTTGACCACTGCGAGTAATGCTGCTCTGAGCGTTTGTGTACAAGTTCTTCTTTGGACATATGTTCACATTATCTGGGAATGACGGCTGGGTCATCTGTTAACTCTGCATGCCACATGAGGACCTGCCAAACTGTTTTCCAGAGCAGCTGCATCACTGTGCATTCTCACGAGTGATGGGCGAGGATTCTGATTTCTCCACATCCTCCCCAATATTTGCTATCATCTTTATTTTTGAATATAGCCATTCTATAGAATGTGAAGTGGAAGCTCACTGCGGTTCCAATTTGCATTTCTCTAATGGCTAATGATATTGAGCATCTTTTCATGTGTTTATCATTTCTCTGCCTTTTTGAATGTATGAAATATTTTATAACTAAAAAAAATTGATGACAATCCTTGCAAATTAAATCTTGATAGGGAGGCTGATGGCCTTTGAAGGCTGTTAACATTGATTTGGGTGAGTGTTGAAAAAAGAATAATGTTTTAAGTATTTTTTCAGATAAATATTTGGGACAAAGCTGCACAGAACATAAAGCAAGAGCAATATTCAACCAGTGGTAGAGAGAAAAGCTGTTAGTTGAGAGTTAATGTAATTTTGTAAAAAGTATAAAACCTCCATTTCACAATTAGAAGAAAAGGGTGTAAAAGGGTGCCAACATGATTGATGAGTCATTATCTGTATCCATTTTTATGCGATAAAATACTAACAAAATAAATTAGAACACAGTGAGAGAGACTAATGGGTGTTCTCCCTTGATAATTTAAAATAGAGGTATCATAAAATCTGGGACAGAAACTTCTAGTGAAAACAGTCTGTTCGGTAAAAATATATTAAGTTAAAAAGCAAATTTTGATCTTTGTTACAGACTGTTGTGATTTAAATGAATGTAATACATTCATTTAAAAGTTTGATGAAATTTGATTATTAGGTCAAGGATCAGAGCAATACATTCTTCTATTCCATGAAGAGGATGACAGTGTCAGAAAAATGACAGGATGTGAAAAACTTATTTACAAAAAGCTGTGAAATCATATTTGGTATGGACTGGGAGAATTAATCAAATCTTTGTTTCCTGAAGTACTTCCATTCATTTCAAATACTGCACCTTGTTTAAGGGGAAAGTACATCTTTCTTCTCCTTCTCCTCCTCCTCCTTCCCTTCGCCCTCTCTGTCCTTCTCCTTCTCCTTCTTCTTCGTGAGAAAGGAGCATTAGAAAGTGTTCATTGTGAGAAAATCTACTTAGTGAGCACATAAAAAGAGAGACCTCCTTTAGCAGCCATGTTGGAAGCAAGAAGTAATATATTTTAAACATTTGGGCACGTTCTAAGTATCATCAATTTAATTCATACAATACATGGAAAAATCAGTAATATCTTCAGTGAACGTAACTAAGGAAGGAAAAGAAAATAGTGTTAACGTTTTCTTCTTAAGTCCTTTTATGCTCTCCTTGCTAATTTCAATCTCGGTCAAACTTATTTGCACATTAAAGGAAGAACCAGCCTCCAGCTCACATGACTTTCAAAGAAGAAAGGGCACATGCAAATCTCCTAGGATTAGAGCAGTGACTATACAGGACCAAGAGGATTACTGGCCGTTCATTCACTCAACAAATATGACTGCGTCCTACCTACAGAGGCCAGTCACTCCAGGAACACACGGTGTAAAAAGGAAGCAGGTAAGTAAACATCCTAACAGTTCAGGGTGATGAAGTATAAGGCTCTGTAGGGTTCTAAGAAGGAATAGAGGAAGCTAGGTACCTAAGCTGAATTCTAGTCAGGAAAGCCTTCCTAGAAAAGACAACTCTTGGGGGGGGTGAGGGGGATGGGTTAGCCTGGTGATGGGTATTAAGGAGGGCACATTCTGCATGGAGCACTGGGTGTTATATGCAAACAATGAATCATGGAACACTACATCAAAAACTAATGACGTAATGTATGGTGATTAACATAACATAATAAAAAAAATTAAAAAAAAAAAAAACAAGTTTTGAGCTGCGCCTCGAAGATTGAGTTTCAGAGACGCAACCAGGTCAAGGGTTTGGGAAAATGAATTACACACAGAGACAGTATCATGTGTCCTGAGGTAAAAGAGAGAAGAGCACGTTTGGAGAAATGCTCCTAATACAATATATTTGAGTTTGAGGGCCTGTTGTGTGGCAGCAGAAGGTTGGTAGGATAGGACGTTAGTGATAGAGCTGTTCATGATTTGCCTTGTTTCTGCCATGCTAAGGAACTTGAGCTTCCTTTTGAAGAGAGCAGGGAGGTACTAAAGGTCTTAAAGCAAGAGCATTAATATGATTAATGTGATTTAGAGGTCTCGGCCTTAACAGCTTATGGCTAAAAATAAGATCATACTTACTTTCAGTGATCAAATTATGCTGCTCATAATGACCAACGTTCAGATGCTGTTGTCCGGGCGGCAGGTGCTATTCTTGGTACACGCTGCCGTTTATTTGTTAAACCCAGCTTTCTCTATTTTGTAGCCACAGGGCTGCTCCTGGTGCCTCGGGCGCTCATGAAATACCCAGCTTGCTGGGCACAGCTTCCTCCTGTTCAGTGCTTCTGCAACTCTTAGGAATTCTGCACAACTTCTGTACTAATCCCTCTTCTTGTCCCCCTCCTCTGATCAGGCAGACCTCTTGATGAAATCTATGTGCCAGCGGCAGCTCATCAGTGTCCACCAAAGTCATTTCACGTATTTCCTTTATTGGGAGACAAAAATTATCTGCTTTCTAGTTTAAGAAATAGGAAACTTCTCTCCTGTCTCAAGCCATCACCTGCTGTCTGATTCTCAGATATGCACATGGGATTTACTTAGTGGATAGATGACTGATACGGCAAACATATATCCCTTTTAGAGAAAACACCATTCTCAACTGTTGCTCTCATGATCCCAAGACCATGATCACAAAATGTAGTCTAATCCAACTACTACACTTAAAAGGAAGTTTGGTTCTCATGTAATTCCTCATTTCTCCCCATTAAGGGACTAGAGAAACATGGTCAAACGTGGGTAAGAAATCCTCTCTGTTTTAGTGCAGTAGATAAGAGCTTGGCTTTCAAGTCAGATTTTAAGGCCTGACTCTGTCACTACACTGGGTGACTTTGATAATTTAAGTCTTGTAACCCGTGTAAGACAGAGGTTCTTCATCTGTAAAATGGCATAAATAGTAATATCTATATCGAAGATGGTTGTGAGGATAAAAGGAGATAAGATATACAAAGTTCTAGAATAGTGTCTGACATTAATAAACAATAAATAGTAGAGATTATTATTTTGATTTATAATTCTTCGTTATAATTCTTCCTTTCCTACTGATATGTTTCAAATTGTTCTTCTTATTATTTTCCTAATATGAAAGTGTTTATTCTATAATAAATAATTTTCCATCCTTTCTGCCTCTACAATTGTTTGGAATATCAGTTATTTTCATTTGCTTTTTTTCTAATCATGTCTGCTTCTAAATTCTGACTTTGTTACATGGAAAAGCATCTGATATTACTAATTAAAATCTGACAGACTGAATTTTTTGTGTGTGTGACTGGATTTCAAAGTGTCACTTCTTCTGGATATTTGATTTTTATGCCTTTTCTCTCCTACAGTAGAATGTGGTTCTTACTCCCTCAACATAGTTTCAGAAATTAGTAAGCATTCCACATTTAGTGCAGTTTATCTTTACATTTTTCCTTCATTCATACAACACACAGTTTACTGGATAGATTTTGTGGAGGGTCCTGTAACTAGATGCTGCTGGTAAAAAGCCACGGTTCCTACCCTTAAAGGATTCATGCTTTTCTACAGAAGACGGACAGGCAAAAGATAACGGAAATACAATATTGTAAGTGTAATAATAGGAGTTAGGTGTGGTTTAGGCAGAATTGGTAACATAATGCATTTAATAATAAACCACCTGCAGCAGAGAATGAGGGGTGAGGGAAAGCTTCAAAGAGAAGGCCATGTGTACACTAGATCTTGGCAAATAGAGACACTATACCTATGAAGAGAGGGAAGGCATTCTACTTAGGAGGTTGTGTGTGCGCGCATGTGCATACAAAGGCATGGAGGCATGAAACAACATGATGGCTCTTTCAGGAAACTGAATAGTTTGGGAAATCAGTGCAGGAAGAAGTTAATAGAGAAGAAGACAAGGGCCATATCATGGAGGCTTTATTGTATTTGATGACAGAGACCGGACTGTACTCTGTAAGCAGCGAAGGTAGATATTTTAAGTCACATGTTCTTATTTGTATCTTGGAGACAGTCAGTCTGGCAGCAGTTTGTAGGATGGCCTGGAGTGAAACTGGAAGTACTTTGACCTATAAGGAGACCTTTGTAATAACCTAGGAAAGAAATGAGGGCCTGAAATAGTAATGATGATGAGAAGGATCTGGAAAAGGTGAGTGTGTTTTAAGAAGAAATTGACCTAAGGGCGCCTGGGTGGCTCAGTTGGTTAAGCGACTGCCTTCGGCTCAGGTCATGATCCTGGAGTCCCTGGATCGAGTCCCGCATGGGGCTCCCTGCTCGGCGGGGAGCCTGCATCTCCCTCTGACCCTCCCCCCTCTCATGTGCTCTCCGTCTCTCTCACTCTCTCTGTCTCAAATAAATAAATAAAATCTTAAAAAAAAAAAAAGAAGAAGAAATTGACCTAAGAACCCATTGAGCTAATGGATGTGGGTGAAGGGGAGAAACTCAATTATTTAGGGAGAAGAATAATGATTCTAATTTGGGACTGATGAGTTGAGATTCCTGTAAAATGTACAGATAGAAATGTTGGCTTATAGGTGTGGAATTCAGTAGAGAAATTTGGGCTAGAGATATAAATATTGGGAGCTATGATCAGGAAATGTAGAATTATAATGGAAGAGGACCAGGAGCAACACTCTGCAGATACCAACACTCTTCAGGTAGAGAGAGGACACAAGACTGTCAGAGGCTGAGAGAAGCAATAGAGCTGGGGGTGGGGCGGGTGTGTGCATGGGAGCAGCTATCATCAAAATGTTCAAGGAGGAAGTTGGTCTTCTGACTGACAGTACTAGAAACTGAATAGCTTATCCTCGGAAGGAAAGACACTACCAGTGCAAAGACATACTCATGTTTTTTTTGGTCTCTCATTTTATTGCTTTGACTGCTCATGCCTAAGCTTGCACATTGTTGTTGAAGAATAACTGACAAGCAATATTAATGATGCCTGTAAAACTAGAGAACACAGAGTTTTCTCACAAATAAAAAAAACCCATTCTCTTCGGCAGCAAAATAATAAATAGAAGAAAAACCTGTAAGATTTGTCATTTACTGTATCATGAAATCTTCCAATTTCTATAAAATCCAACTACATCATCCTCATAAAAATAAAAAGTTAATTGAAAACTACCTCAGTGTGCCTTCTATTGAGTTAATACTATTCTTCTACCCTAAAATAATAATTTTCATTTATTTATCATCAGAAGTTATCTGCAATGTTCCACATAACTCCATATAGATAAACTTCCCATTCTAGTTCACTTTCTTAAAACTACATATCAAAATACAATTTTAGAATATTTAACAGATTCCATAATTAGAATATTGCCTTTTAAAAGAAAAAAAATCTTATCCAATTAAAAATTATTTCATTAAAATAATTATTTAATTAAAAAGAATTATTTAAAACAAAGAAGTATAAGCAAGGAACATTTTTTTAGTCATGATTACCATATTAAATATTGCTTCATGGTGAAAATTTGGCCAATCTTCTGAGTAGAGTAGAAAAGTATCGGTTGGATACTAAAGTTGAGTCCTGTTTCTGTTGCTAATGTTTTTAATAATCTTGAATAACTTTCCCAGTATATGTTGTAAGGGTAAAGGTGATACCACAAAAAAAAAAACTTAGAAAAAAATTTGAGTTCTGTAATTAGAAATTGTTATTAATCTCAGTTCTAAATGAGCTAATATTTCCAAATACCTCACAAAGAAAACAATCAAGCTATGACTCTGTAATACTCAAAACCCAAAGTAATTATCTAAAATAATACCTAGCATTAGCATAATTTATAAAATACAAAGTACATGATTTAATTTTAAATTAAATCAGAAAATATTGCTGTTTCCAGTTAAAACTTTAATAGAGAATATTTTTAATGCCAAAAATTATGGTAGTTTGTATCCTTAAACTCTGCTGTATTTTCATTGTGGTTTTTATTTACAAAACTGGTAATCTTCAAGCTTTGTCTGTACTATATTATAAAAAATAGAGAATTTCCATAGGAATGAACCTTGAAAATAGAACCAGATTCTCCTTCTAGTTTATGGTAATTAAAGATGGCCACTTTTTTCTTCTCTTTCTTTTTTTTGGGGGGAGTGGAGGGACACTCCTCTCATTAAAAGGAAGAATTTATGTTTGCTTGCTTTAAATCTGGGTTGGCTTTGTGTGACTAATAGAATACAGCAGAAGTGATAACATGATAGTTTCTGAACCGAGGCCTTAAGATACTGATAGTTCAACTTTCTTTTGAAATATTAACTTCTGGAATCCATTTGCTATTCAATGAGGAAGCCCAAGCAGTCCTGTGGTGTGGCTCACACAGAGAAGCTCACGTGAGAGGACCCAATGCCCCCAGCCAATAGCCCCAGCTGAGTTTGAGCTAAGCAAGGGCAACTAGCTAGCTGTGTAAGTGAACCATCATAGAAGTACATTCTACCCCCGTTAAACTGCCTCAGCTGATGCTGGCGTGAACAAAACATGCCGTTCTGACAAAGACCTGCCCAAATAACAAACTCATGAGCAAAATAAATGATTCTTTTGTTTTAAGTTACTAAGTTTTGGGTGGCTTGTTATGCAGTAATAGATGATTGGAATATAGTCTTGAAAATATCACAGTGTAAGTGAAGAAGAATCCTTAAATAAAATACTTATATTGAAGCTTCAAAGTTACATGATGTTAAAACAAAGTTGTTGTTTTTTGTTTTTTTCTAATGGATGAAATGTTCTGTCATTCTACACATAGATGATAGCAGGGTTGCCACTTCCGTGTTTGGTGTTTGGACTGAACGATGTGGGAAGTTGGAACTCTGGGTAAATATAAGAAGTATAAGAAACTAGCACAATAAATTCAAACCGAGTACTATTCTGACAGAAACAATGTTTTCAAATATGCTAGCAATGCACATTTCTCTGACTTTCCTGTAATGTCTTCACATGGACCAGTTTTTAATGCTTAGTTGCTAGTACGAACCCCCTCAGCAAAATGTTCAGGTCACAGGTTGGACCAAATGACAGAGGAATTAAGTAAAACTTTACCTAAATCACTATTTCCATCTGTACAATACTTATTGTTTCTTGCTACTAAAATAAAACTAATGTATGTTTGTGGGACTAGACTGTGGCCATGGTTGACAAATAGAAAACTAGTGTAATAATTCTATTAAGAGCAGTAATTATAAATTCTATTATCAGTGCAAATGTACTGCTTATTTAAACATGGTCTTGGGAGATAGCGAGGAGGCAGTTCACGGGGGGTTACTACATCATGGCAATCCTGTTGTCCTTCATCATTGATTGCTCTAGGGGTGGACATGTGAACCAAGTCAGGCCAAAAAGATATGGGGGAGGTTAGCAGGGCCACTTGGAAAAGATTTCCTCCCCTGTAACAGAAAGTCCCTTAAGGAGGATACCTCTTTCTTATTGCTTTTGCAACTTTTGGGGGACTGCACAATGCTGGAGAAGATCCTCCAACCATTGTTCCATCACATAATTGGCAGAGAGAAAGGTGGGAAGAACCTGGGTCTTCCATGCTACTGAGACTCTTGCTCTATTTTCAAATTGCCTACCTCCAGACTTTATTTTTGAGTGAAATAATGAAATGACTCACTATTGTTTAAGTGAATTGTAATATGATATTTTACTCCATACAGCAAAAAGCAATCCTAATTCAAAATGCTGTAAACTGTCTACATAGTACCTGAAAAATAGCATGTGTTTAAAAACTCTGGTTATTACTCCTGTAAGTAAAATATTAGGTACAATATAAAGGTGACTATGTCAAAATCACCATTGATTCTCACTAGGTACTCAAAATCTTTCCTCCTTCTGAGATGTTAAATTATTTTGTCCTTTTTTTTTTTTACGATAATCACATATGCCTTAAATTTGAATAATTTGTGTGCATGGCTTATATTTTCTACTGGATTGTAATCTCTTTCATACCATTGATAGCCTTATATTCAGTAGATACTCAAAAGCTTTTTGTGTTGAATGAGTTAATAATTAAGTCAATGTTTTAAATTATATAAGTATGAAGAAAAGCAGACATCTTAATTTCCAAGGAGAACTATACCTTTGAGGTGTGTGTATATGCAATTTAACAAAATAACACAATAATTACTAAACTTCCTGGTGGTTTATTTCTATTTTCACTTTTGGACCTTATCATTGGATATAATTTTAATCCTGACTTCAAGATGGAAATTACATAAGAAAATTTAAAGCCATTTGTGTGTCTCAACTAGGATTCCTCTCAGGAAATAGAGGATAGGTCAGCTTAGTTTCCCAAAGTTTTACTGGAGTTGGAAACCAGGTTCCTGCAAAAGTGTTGCCCTAAACTTTTATTCAGCTCAATTTAAGTTCATTTCTTTTTTTTTTTTAATTTATCTGAGAGAGAGAGAGACAGAGAGTGAGCATGTGCTCCTGAGCACAAGCAAGGGGAGGGGCAGAGGAAGAGGGAGAAGCAGGCTCCCTGCTGAGCAGGGAGCCTTGTGCAATGTGGGGCTCGATTCCAAGATCCTGAAACCATGACCTGAGCTGAAGGCAGATACTTAACCTACTGAGCCACCCAGGTGCCCCAAGTTCTTTTCCTTTCTTCCTTCCTTTTTTCTTTCTTTCTTTCTTTCTTCTTTCTTTTTCTTTCTTTCTTTCTTTCTTCTTTCTTTTTCTTTCTTTCTTTCTTTCTTTCTTTCTTTCTTTCTTTCTTTCTTTCTTTTTTCTTTTTCTTTTTAAAAGATTTTATTTATTTGAGAGTGAGAGAGAAAGAGAGCAAGGGGAGAGAAAGAGGAAAAGTCAGGCTCCCCGCTGAGCAGGGAGCCCAACGAAGGGTTCCATCCCAGGACCCTGGGATCATGACCTGAGCCAAAAGCAGATGCTTAATCCATTGAGCCACCCAGGTGCCCCCCCCCCCCCCACCCCAACCACCAAGTTCATTTCTTTTGATTACAACGACTGCAGTGACATTTTGGCCATAAAATTATGACCAGATAATTCTAGACACTTCTTGCTTTCAATGTTAGGGAGGAATAGTTACCTAATAAGCAAGTTTTCAATCTTAAAATTGCAAGTATTATGAAGCAGTGAGATACCACATTTGATGAAGGGTAATCGGACGTTAGTATGGCTGAAGATAGCTGGGGAAACACATCAAGGCACATAGGCTCACAGTGAGAGAGGGAGTGTCCACAGCAGAAGCTTTTCGGAGTTGGTTGGGATGGATAAATCAAAAGCTTTGGGCACCAAAACTTAGGTCTTGAGGGGAAAGAAAAGAATTGAAGATTGACTCTATTATTAAAGTTTTCCTTAGGATCAGCCACGATAGAGAGAAATGGGAAAGAAAGGAGTTTGTCTAGGTCATGTTTATCTTTTATGTTATCCAAAGAGACTATCTTTGGAGTTTAATAATTTTCAACTTTCTACCTGTGTGAATGTGGAGAAATTACTTCCTCCCTTTCTGAGTTTCTGTTTCCTTGATTGTAAAATGGGGGTAATAATACCTCCTTCACAGAATTTTGAGAAGATTACATGAAATATATACAGGGTGTGTGTGTGTATTTTATATATATATATATATATATATGTATATATATACATATATATATGTAAAATTATTTATCATAGTGCTCTGGACATAATACCGCCCCCATCTCCCCTCCAGAAATGTTAGACTTATTTGACCAATGGTAATTTCATGCATACCAGCTGTTCTTCTTTAGGCACTGGTCATACAAAGGTGAACAAGATGAAGCCTACATCTAGGGGATGAATTTTAAAAGTGTTAATTAGGGGGTGCCTGGGTGGCTCAGTCGTTAAGCATCTGTCTTCGGCTCAGGTCATGGTCCCAGGGTCCTGGGATTCGAGCCCCGCATCAGGCTCCCCTCTCAGCAGGAAGCCTGCTTCTCCCTCTTGCACTCCTCCTGCTTGTGTTCCCTCTCTTGCTGTGTCTCTCTCTGTCAAATAAATAAATAAATAAAATCTTTAAAAAAAAGTGTTAATTAGAAATGACTGACTAACGGGCGCCTGGGTGGCTCAGTTGGTTAAGCGACTGCCTTCGGCTCAGGTCATGATCCTGGAGTCCCGGGATCGAGTCCCCGCATTGGGCTCCCTGCTCGGCAGGGAGTCTGCTTCTCCCTCTGACCCTCCTCCCTCTCATGCTCTCTGTCTCTCATTCTCTCTCTCTCAAATAAATAAATAAAATCTTTAAAAAAAAAAAAAAGAAATGACTGACTAACTTTAGTGTTTAAAAGATACTGAGCCTTCGGCTCATGGTCTCAGGGTCCTGGGATGGAGCCTGTGTTGGGCTTCCTGCTCAGTGGGGAGCCTGCTTCTCCCTCTGCCGCCCTCCCCCGCTCATGCTCATTCTCTCTTTCTCCCTCCCCTCAAAAATAAATGAAATCTTTAAAAAAGTAAAAGATACCCAAAACAGATTCTCGATGTTTGGAAACTTATGTATAACATGAAATAAAAAAACATATAAAAGGTTAGCAAATCTTTATAAAGGGAAACGCATACTGAATTTTAATACACAATAGATTTGTTCTGTTTTATTTGGAATTTCCTTTTAAAACATTTGTATTTCTGGATTGTAGTGGACATGAGAGTATCACCTCCTGGAGAATTTTGTAAAGAAGGAAGGGGAGAAGTTGAGTAGAACTCATAAATGAAACTAAAACATAGAGGATTTAGATTGAAACATGGTTAGGAAAAATAGCCCAGAGTGAAGTCAGTAGGTATAATGAGGCAGAAAAAAGGAGTATTGTTAGACAGTTGATCATAGAAGAATAGGATAAAAATAGTCTATTTAAATTATGCAAATATTAAACAAACAAATCACACTAACAAAACATAGCTGGAGGCTAACTAGAAAGAAATGGCCAGGGTAGAAGCTGAAGAAGTCTGAATAGTATATAAAATACTTTTCATGCATTAGGAGCCCTTAAGGAAATGAACATCAAATATATGCTGGACATATTCATATCTTACCAGGATATCATTTACGCAAAGTCAACAGAAAAGCTGGGGAAATGACAAAGGCGCATAGTCTAGCAGTAACAATTAATCGCATTGAGAAAAATGGAAATAATTTTCTATTCACACTATAATCCCTTCAAAGAGATTATGTGGATAAATGCCTGTGTACATGTCTTAGGAAAAAAATCTATAGAATGTCATTAATCTGAGGCCATATCCAAAATATTTGGGTTTTATGGAGCAGTTAAGAGAAATATTTTTGTTTTCATTTATGTCACAGACCCACAAGTTTTCTTAGTAGATCAATTTTTGGACCAGGGCTGATCAGAAAGTCTGCAGTTGTTTAGAGTTTTAAAACATCTGGAAAGTTATTCTGGCAAGTAGAGTCAAATCCATGAGCAAAACAGATGTTTTCCACTGCAGCGGGAAAACACAACTTTCTTATACGTACTGCACATGGTCCAAATCCATTTCAGAAATAAGTTTCTATCTTCTAAACGGTCTTGGTACCACAGGACTCTCCTAGACTCTGTGGATAAAAGCATGGCCAAGGCCATTTAGGTGTTTGAAAGTCAGTATTTTATGATGATCTTTTATCTCATGTTTCGTAAAACAAGAGAAACAAGTTATAAAAATGTAGGTTGCCTATTCAAGAACGCAGTGAAAAAGTTGAAATTGGATTAAAACCAATTGGCAGGACCCCCGGGAGCTAAGAATGGGGAAGGACAGTAGGTCACTAGAGAACAGAGGGGAGCTGTGCTTGCCTTTTCCCCTAGAGAAAGCAAAGAGAAGCTTCTTCCCACTGCCCAATATGACAGTATCAGAAGCTCTAGGAGATGGGTCTTGTCAGAAATTGTTGTGTCCCAGGAAGATAGGAAATGGATCCATGCAGAAACACATTTAGGGGAAATTGTTCCTTTCACAGATGAATCTCACATACGGATGAATTCTCATTATTGGTGGGCATAAAGCACATATTCTAGGTTTCCTTTTTAGCCTTTTAAAAATAGACATAACATTTTAATAGACAGAAAGCATCTGCATTGGTTATTTACCACTTAATTGTTTTAACCTAAAAAGTTCCATATTCCCAGCCAACATAATATTTTCCTGGTTTAACACTCGGTTTGTGCTTTTTTTTTTCTTTTAATCAAGAAAAATCAGAAATAAGGAAAAATAGAATAAAGGAATTATTTTTTATTGTATCAAATAATGTAAAAAATTTTTTTTTACCAAGAGTAAAATGAAGGAACACTTGCCTGATCAAGCTGATTAAATCGGTTTAGAATCATCAGAGTTGTCAATATTTGAAAATGTTGCTTACTGTATAAAAAAGTACTTGGGTTGCCCCAGATTATTGACGACTACTCTAAAATATTTCACAGTTAACAAAACATAGCCTGTAAAGATAAAGAGTGCAAATCAGGGGCGCCTGGGTGGCTCGGTAGTTAAGCGTCTGCCTTTGCCTCAGGTCGTGATCCCAGCATCCTGGGATCGAGCCCCCCATCGGGTTCCCTGCTCTGCGGGAAGCCTGCTTCTCCCTCTCCCACTCCCCCTGCTTGTGTTCCTGCTCTCGCTGTGTCTCTCTCTGTCAAATAAATAAATAAAATCTTCAAAAAAAATAAAAAAAAAAGAGTGCAAATCATTATTTGGCTTCAGAGCTATGAAGAATTCTGCGATATCTAGAAAAGTATTGCCTGCTTGTCACAAAATGTTGTAGGTCTCTTTATAATGAGGTGTTATCATGGGACAGCCTACGGTACTGACAGATTCTTTATCTGTTTGCTAGGTGCATAAGCCTGCCAAAATACTATCGCAGATGATGGGATTTAGATTCACATGTGTCAGGGAAAATGCGAATAGAGTCGATCACCGATACTAGACAGACACTTCCTATTTTCAACTTCCTATTAACATTATAACCTGATTCACTTATGATATCATCGCCATTTCTGTTTACCCTCAGTCCCATCTGAAGCTAGCTCATCAGGAATTTTAGAGAGAACGCCTTTGAACCTGAAACACTGTAATTATCACCTTGCTCCAGGGAATTGTGAGCTAGAAAGCTACCATATTTTAGAGGAGAAAATAAAGACCTCTCTAGGAAGATGATTTGCATTTGTTTAGGAGATAACGCTATTCATCCATTGTATGGAGGGGTGCCCAGAATAGAAATGAGGAAGGAGCAAAGATTTGCGAAGTGGACAGCTTTCTAAGTCCTTTTGAAACATGTCTTCCAAGGATAGCTTTACTTTGTTTGAAGTGTTGTGATTTTTCCAAAAGTGGGGTATATACCAATTTTGGTAAGTGTGAAAACACATCGGAGAGCCAAAAAAGAAATGAGTTCTCTATTTTTTTACAGCCAATCTCTCCCCCATCTTACAGCCCTATTGGTGGATAATGGAAAATGGACGTTGTGTGGATAGGGCCAGGAGCAACTAGAGATAGAAAGGTTGTACAGAGATATGAAACAAATAGGAATATGCCTAACTGAAGGATGTGTGCCGAGAAAGGGCTTTGTGCAAATGAGGGTAGAGACAAAAAGGAAGCGCTAGTATAATTTCTGGAATTGGCATATGTCCACTGCAGTCAGGTACAGGAGGAGAAGGAAAGGGGAAGTTAGGAGAAGAGCTGAGGTGTTTCAAGGGATATAGTAGAGAGGGAATGACAGGAAACCACACTTCATGATGACATTAGGACATATTGTAAAAGAAACAATATGGCTTTTCTATAACTTCCTGCACTTGAGTTTTTCCTGTGGAAGGAAGTGTAGATCACAAAAATGAAAGGCAATGGAGGAAAAGAATATGAACCCAGATGGCCTCAACTCCTTTTTCCCTGAGCTTAGAAAAGAAAGCAAAAAATATGTCATCAGGCCAAATCCAAAGACAGCAAAAACTTCAGGTCTCTCGCATTAGGACCAGCTGTGTCACAGACCAGGGTGGGAAAAAATTAAAAGCTCGTGACTTATAAGGAAACTAGAATAAATAGGCACTTAGGTTTCTATTTAAATCCGTCTTTCTAAGTGTATGAGATTATTTTTCCAACTGATTTTATTGAGTGAAAGCTTCCATCTGGCTGCACTGAGGGAGACTCTCCGAGTTGTGGAGGGGTAGAATCAGGGCTGGAAGCAACCGGCATGTCTTTCCTTCCAACCCCCTCATTTTTCTTCTAGCAATTCTGGAGTGTGATGGAAACAGAATCTATCAAGTCCACATGCTCCAGACTTGCTCATTAAGCACAAACAGCTTCTGCCACTCCTGTGTTCCCTTCTAGCTCTTACTCCATCCCGCTTCCCAGCTAAGCATCTTGCAGATTGCAGTCTGTCTGCATTTGTTCTCTCCACTTCCTCACCTTCCTTTTACCTCCCCAGGACCTAGAGCTGCCACTGTTTGGAAACTGGCCTCACAGAGTGCGCTCATTAACCCCCCCTCCTCCATCTGTGCGAACGTGGGCTTTGGAGCAGGATGGCTGAACTTGAAATCTTGCTTTTGTCACTTGCTTCCTGTGTAAGCCTGGGCAGCAAGTTCACTTCTCTCTGCTTCATTTTCTCATCTAGAAAGCGGGAATAATGATCATAATCTCTACTGCACAAGGATGCTGTGAGAATTGAAGGTATCAAGCCATGCAAGCTGCTAAAAATGGTCCCTACCATGTTATAATTCCTTAATAAAATAAATCTGAGGTCTTAGGTATCATTATCTTTCTTGATACTTTTGGAGGATTATTGTTAACCAAATCTCTCTTTCCCAGCTTCCTTCCATCCCTCCCTCTTTCCTTACTTCCCATGGGCTCATCTCCTAATTGTCCTCTTTCACTCTATTACCTGCTTCTCTGTTTTCAGTGGATACTCCTTTGCCTCTCTCTGCCTCTTGACCTCTTAAATTATCCTTAAAATTTGCCTTCTTACTCTCATACATTTTCCTAAAGATGAAGGCATCCATGCTATTCCAAACCGGCCCTCTGCCTTGACTTCACTCATAGTTCTACACTTGTAACTAAATATTAGTTGTCTCCACCTATTACAAAGTTACTTCAATCCCAAGATGTCCAACACAGAATGGATTATCTCCCTAGGGCAGCTCCTTTCACCTGACCCGGTTTTACCTTGTAGTCAAAGGCACCACCACCTGTCTGGACACTCACATCAGAATTCTCTTCCTTCCTTGGCTTCTTCCACATTCAATCATATGACAATCTACTTGTGTCCCAAGTGTGGTCTTTCTTCTCTATTGCCACTTTCTTAGTTCAGGCCTTCATTACTTTTCTCTCTACAGAAGACCAGCCTTCTAACTTGTCTCCACTTCCTACCTTCTATTCCACCAACTACTGCTCACATATTTTCTAAGATTAAAAACCAGATCATTAATTCAATCATGTATTCACTCACTCTTTCATTACTCACTTACTTATTTACTTAATAACATTTAATGAAAGCCCGCGTGTGCCAAGTACAGATCATCATACCCCACAACACATGCATGCTTGTGCATGAGTGTGAACACACACATACACACATGCACACTGTTTCTCTCTTCATCCCCCCACAATTGCCTTGCATTGCCTTTCTTTCATAGCACTTAACACAGTCTGAAATCATCTTGTTCAATTCTTTATTGTCTGTTTCCCTTATGTAAATTCTGTAGAGCAGAGATTTGTAAGTTGTATTTATTACTGCATCCCCAGTGCCTGAGCAGAATTGAATGAATTAATGAGGAAAATTTGATCTGAATTATGAAGAACATGCAGCAGTTTGTCAAGGGAACTTGGAGTGGGGGGCCTGGGGGAGTGGACACAGAATGTACATAGGCACAAGGATAATAGAAAGGAGTCAAGGCACTTTGAGGAATTTAGAGGGAAATAAAATGAGCTGTACTTGGCACACAGTGGGTTTTCATTATATGTTATTAAGTAAAAGTAAGTGAGCAAGCGAGTAAATGAGTGAGTGAATGCACGATTGAATCAACGATAGGTTTTAGTCTTAGAGAATGTGTGAGCACTGATTGGTGGAATAGAAGATAGAAAGTGGAGACAAGTTAGAAGGTTTTAAATAGGGTAATTGGTCAGAGAAATCTTTTCTGATGAGGTAGCATTTGAGCTGAGCCCTGAATGAGGTGAAAGAGTGAGCCACGTAGATATCTGGAAGGAGAGCATTCCAGGGCTTGAGAACAGCAAGTGCTAAGGCACTGTGGTGGAAGTGTGCCAGGGTGCTAGAGCAAAGAAGTTGAAGGTGGTCAGTGAAAGGCAATAGAGCAAGTCTCTATGATGCCAGCCTGATTTTGCAATTTTTGTTGGACATCCATTTCTCTGTGCTCAGACAGTGCTTGGTATTACATTGTGCTGTTATGACATGGCATATGGTGGTCATTGTTTATGTCTGTTTAATTGCTAATACTGCAAGCTCTCAAGGGTGGGGACCATTTTGTACTCCTTGTCGTATCCCCAGGGCCTATCGCTGTGCTTGGTAGGTGTTTGAACCTTTGCTGAAAAGATGAATCAGAGGCCCTAAAGATGCTTTCTCATGTTTGAGTCACGTTGACTGGGTTTCTGGGTTCCCATTGTTCTCAACACTCTTCTTTTCATCACCTCATTCTCTTAGCATCTGTTAGTAATCTTCTGCCGGCTTTGGCTACTTCCCTACTGGCACCTTGCATCATGGACATTCCTGTACTGATTTCTAGTCACGACCCTCTACTCCTCCCCAGGTTTCCAATGTATTGCAGTGATAAGTGTGGCCTGTGTGGACAAAGAGCTCTGATTTTTGGAGCTGTGGGAAGGCTCACCAGGGCACTGATATGTGAGAATAAAAGTATAGGGTGGGGTCAGAAAATGGAAGAATTTGCAAGTTGAGCAAATACAGGAAACTGACTATGATTACTTAGAAATACCATCCTGCAATTGTACTTTTAAGTTTTTATAAATACTTCGATATTTTTTGTGCAAGAATGAATAAGCTCTAGACCTTAGCTTACTTTGAGATGACCAAAAGGACATGTTTGCATATATTAGAATAACGTGGTTTCGGGCGCCTGGGTGGCTCAGTTGGTTAAGCGACTGCCTTCGGCTCAGGTCATGATCCTGGAGTCCTGGGATCGAGTCCTAGGTCGGGCTCCCTGCTTGGTGGGGAGTCTGCTTCTCCCTCTAACCCTACCCCCTCTTGCACTCTCTCTCTCTCACTCTCTCTCCCTCTCTCAAATAAATAAATAAATAAATAAAAATCTTTAAAAAAAAAAAGAATAACATGGTTTCATAAGATATCAGTCCCTGTAAATAGGTGACCTCTATAAAATGAAACTCTTTCCTTTTTTTTTTTTTTTAGAGCAAGAGGTTGGAGTTCATTTTTAAAGGATAACAATCTCAAAGACTGTGAATACAAGTAATAATCATTAGCAAACAAAAAAGCCTTGTAATTGTCGAAAAGGTGTCATCAAGAATGTGAGCAAAATTTATATATCTTATCATAAAGTAATTTTTGAGTTCCCTATGTAAAACCTACTTAGTCGAATTTCATACGTAATTATAATAATTTGGTTGCCCATTGTTTTAAGTCACAGCAGACTAAAAGTAATAAATTACCAGGGCAGAAGATGGTAGAGGAAGTCACAGCCATTAAGTGGATGGAGGGATGCCCAGCTGCCCAGAAAAGGCAGAAAGACTTAAAGAAGCAGACATCAAGGGCTCAAAATGATAGCTATTGAGAGAGATAATGCAGTTACCCTTTGTGGCACCCCCATACAGGTCTGTAAGACTTAATCTGCAATGTTGAGTTGAAAGAGTCCAATTTTTAAAAATAAGTATTTGTTTATTTGTTTTTCAAATCTCATCTGCTGACAGAGCCTTACTTGCATTGCACTTGTTTGGCCCCAAATCTGATCTGAACTGATAGAAGGTTACTTACAAACTTTATTCTAATTTGTGTATCTTTTCTGCAGAAACAATGTGTTAATTACAGACCGTGCTGGGGGTGTTAGAAATATATGGAATAAGCCCCATGCAAGATCCTGTAAATGTTACCTGTATCTTCAGAGTGCCTTCATAGGATTTAAAAGTCTTAGTTGCAAGAACTTTGCATAAGGGGGATTGTAAAGTCATGAATGCACACAATGATACCTATGGTTAATAAGATCAGAAATGTTCTGCTTAACGTGGTAAGAAAGTGTGGGAAATGCTTTGAAAGCTTAGTATTTGCAAGTGTTCATTAGAGGAAAGGAAAGTTGCAGTGCATTTGGAAAGTCAACAAGCCTTTATAGTATATTTTAGAAGTTTTCCTCTGTGTGTGTATGCGTATGTGTTTCCAAGTCTTTTAAGATGAAATTAGACATGGAATCTGGGGGATATATTTGCTCTTGCCCTGCTGAGACTTGGATTTACACACTTATCAGAGAAATTATCTTTAAGGTTGTTTGGGTTCTCTCAAGCACCAGGGCTATCTGAATGAGAAAGTTATTCAGAGATCTGAATTTGCTTTTTAAAACCTTCTAAATTTGTAATAGGAGTTTTCTTTTGTTTTATCCCCCCCATCCCCCAGGATTCTTCTTCCAAAGAACAAATTTTGGGTGCCAACTTAAGGAGACAGAGTCTGTGTTTGCAATGCCAATGAGCATACGGAAAGGGAATTGTTAAATAGCTTGAGGGTTATTATAGCTCAGTAACCTAAAGACATAAAAGCACAATTTTATATGTTAGGGCTGAATCTAGCTTAGTTATAGAAGAAGTAAAGAATTCAGAAACACCCAAATTTCACAATAGATAATAAGTATTACTATGTTATTTTCTCTGCCCCCAAATAATATAGGTCCATAGTTAAAAATTCAAATATTATAGAAATATGTTAACTGAAAGACTAGAAGTAACTCCTAGCTACATTGTCACCTGTCTCCCCATAAAAATGTTATTAAAATGTTGGCTTGTATTTCTCTTACATTCTTTTTTATATGAATTAATTCATACTGTATAGGGCATTGCAACTTGCCTCCCCCCCACTTCACAGTTATATATCTTTTTTAAAAAAAATATTTATTTGAGAGAGAGAGCGCACACAAACAGAGGGAGGGGCAAAAGGAGAGGGAGAGAGAATCTTAAGCAGACTCTGTGCTGAGCACAGAGCCCTACGAGGGGCTTGATCCCAGGATCCTGAGATCATGACCTGAGCTGAAACCAAGAGTCAGATGCTCAGTAGACTGAGCCACCCAGGCACCCCAACAACCATACATCTTGATGTCCACCCAAGTTAGTAGTTAATTACCATCTCATTCTTTTCAATCATAAGATAGAATTCCATTTAATGATTATACTGTAACTTAAAATTGATGATTATTATTTACTTTGCTATATATTTTTCTTTTTCCCATGGTTATTTTACTTTTCGTTTTTGAATCTCTTCTACTTAGACACACGTAGAAAAATAAAAAGCCTAGTTTGACTAGAAAAAGTGGCAAATAGTGAAACAAGTGCTACTTTTGAATAGCAAATTTCCAGTTCTGTGGAATAAGCATACAATGATCTCAAAAAGATAAAACAAATGATATGTCTGTTTTGAATTTGAAAGAAAATTCAGAAAAAATAAAAAATAAATAAAAAATATTCAGGTGTTAGTAATAAATGGATCAATATCTCTCAGATTCAAAAATTAAATTTCCCTCAATTGTAGAAGCAGAAGAATTTCTGGGAGAAATATATTGTACTGTAAAAATAAACATTCACATTTAAAATTAGGGACAGAATATCTGTGGTCCTGCTCAGAAAGCAGTGTTATATCTACAGAGCTCGTAAGTCATTGAAAGGTCAGGGATAAGGAATGAGCCATTCCGATGACCTGTGTCCAGGTAAATAAAAGAATAGTAACTGGATCACTTGCATCGACAATTGCCTTGTCCTTCTGCTGTCATTCTGCCTCATCTCTTTCAAACTCTCCACAGCTATAGCTGTCTTCCTGCATTAATGTCCTCCCTTCTCTATGCAATTCAACAATCTTTTCCTCTTGAAAGAGCAAGGACATTGAGTAAGGTGAAGGCCTATGACTCACTATTGCAATTTATCTATGCTAGCCTTGCTGGTCTATCTCCCTTCTTGTCCCTCAGAGGTAACCACTGTCTAAATTTTATAATTAACATTCCCTTGTTTACACGCTAGTTTTAAACAAATGTATATGTGTTCCTAGATAACATATCATTTAGTTTTGTTTGGTTGTAAGCTTTGTCAAAGGACAACTTGAACAAAATCTGTGAACTCCAGTGTTACGTTTCTAAGAGTTATCTATGCTGCTGAACATACCTGCTGTTTCCTCATGTTCCCCACTACAGAATATTTCATGATCTGGATATATCAAAATTTATTTCTCTTTCATTCAATTGTGAGTACTTTTAAATTTTCATTCTTGATTTCTTCTTGGATCCATGAGTTATTTAGAAGTCTATTTTAAAATCCCATTTATTTAAGCTTACCTTTAGAAATTAAAATGTGCTGTTACATAGATTTTAAGTTAAACTTAAATCTTCAAAAAATTAGTCTATTAATTTCTAAATCTATTGGGAGACTTTAGTAGAGATTACAGGGTCTAAATCAGTGATCAACAAACCCAGCCTGCCACCTGTTTTTCTACACTAGTGAACTAAGAATGGTTGACTCATTTTAACTGGTTAAAAAACACGAAAGAAGGATAATACTTTGAGGTGGGTGAAAATTACAGACAATTCAAAATCTGGGGCACCTGGGTGGCTCAACTGGTTAAGCTGCTGATTTGATTTCGGCTCAGGTCATGATCTGGGGGTGGTGGGATTGAGCCCCGAGTCTGGCTCAATGCTCAGCACAGTCTGTCCCTATCCCTCTGTCCCCCCACCCCTCCCCCTGCCCGCTCTTGCACATGCTCTCTCACTCCAAATAAATAAATAAAAATCTTTTAAAAAATTCAAATTTAGTGCTCCTAGATAAAGTTTTATTGGAAAAACAGTCATGGCCATTAATTTAATTACTATCTTCGCTCCTGCAGGAAAAGATAGCTGACTTGCATAAACATATTTTCTATGGCAGCTTTCATGCTATGGTAGCAGAGTTGAGTAGTTGCAACAGAGACCTGCAAAGCCAATGTACTTACTATCTGACCCTTTACAGGAAAAGTTTTTCGACCCTTGGTCTAGATAATACAAATTCTTTGAAATGTATTAAGTATGTTGGTTAATTTATGTAAATATATATATATTTTTTAGATTTATTTATTTGAGAGAGTATGCGCCTGCATGTGGGTGAGTGGGGGAGGGGCAGAGGGAGAGGGAGAGGAAGAGAATCCCAAGTAGACTCCCTGTTGAGCACAGAGCCCGACAAGGGGCTGGATATCACAACCCTGAGACCACCCCAGCAGAAACCAAGATTTGGAAGCTTGACCAACTGAGCCGCTCAGGTGCCCCAATTTTTGGAAATATTTCTTATGGGTTTGTTGAGAATGTCCATTCTCTAAATGTTGTATACCTATAGATCTACATCTATATATCCATATCTATCTATATACATGGAATTATGAATAATTTATCGATAGGTGAGAGGGTGTTGAAATATCCCCCCGTAATGGTGGATTTATCAATTTCTCCTTATTGATTTATCATTAAGTTGTAACTTTGTCCATCTCCAATAATATTTTTGTATCTTAAGTCCCCTGTGTATGATATCAATATAGCTACACCAATCTCCTTTTCATTGTTTTATACCTGATATAGTGTATGTTTTTAGTTCCTGGAGCCTCAAAACAATAACAATAGGAACATCAAAGATCACTGAGTACAGATCACCATGCCAAATATAATAATGAAAGAGTTTTAAATATTGCAAGGATTACCAAAACGACACACAGAGATATGAAATGAGCAAATGCTATTGAAAAAAAGGTGCTGATACACTTGCTGGATGCGAGGTTGCCACAAACCTTCAATTTGTAAAACAAACAGACAAACAAACCCCACCCAGTACCTTTGAAGTGCAATAAAGTGAAGTGCAATAAAACAAGGGATGCCTGTATGCGTTTTTCAAATTTATCTACGGATATGTTTTGCATTAGTTGCTTTTAAGACTGCCTATAAAGCTACACACAGTAGTCTCTAAATGATATTCAGGCATTAGATTGGGAGATTGGAATGGGGATGGGTATTTGAAGATTATATTTGACTCCTCAGCAGTTTAGGTATAGCTCGTAGTCTTCAGATTACATACATTCAGCCACTAAAATTTCTTCACATTTTCTATATATAGCTTTACACACAGCTGTAGACTTACTCCATCCCTCAAGTTTTGCAACCTCACTCCACATCTGAAAGACCCTATTCATTTCGTATGTCTTTCTTTGTTCTGTCCTGCATTATTTTCATCCCCTATACCAACATAAACAAATGAGATTTTTAGAAAGGGGACACTTGTATATGGTGTCACTGTAAACAGGCAAGTTTGACCAATTCTCAGCAAAAGTATAAAAGAGATTAACATTGGTTCTAAGCACTTAGAAAAGGTAATGGGGATCATTGATGCCAGAATGGGTTAATTTGAAAATGGATCCTGTTTAACTAGCTTTGCTTTGTTTTGTCCCCCCCCCCCTTTTTTTTTTAGATTTTATTTATTTGACAGGGAGAGAGACAGTGAGAGAGGGAACACAAGCAGGGGGAGAGGGAGAGGGAGAAGCAGGCTTCCCGCCAAGCAGGAAGCCCGACGCGGGGCTCGATCCCAGGACTCCGGGATCATGACCTGAGCCGAAGGCAGACACTTAACGACTGAGCCACCCAGGCGCCCCCCACCCCTTTCTTTAATAGGTACTTGGACTGGTGTATTTAGGCTTGCTAGAGGCAGTGAATTTTCATTTCAGTAAAACATTTAGAAAACCATTCATGAAATCTTTGTTGGTTATAGTATGATTGCATGAACTAGAGTGCTTGATCTCGAAAAGTGTTGGTTCATAAATTATTATCTTGGAGACTATTTTTGGTGGTGGGCTACAAGATTCTTTTATTTTTTTCAAAAGATTTTATTTATTTATTTATTTATTTATTTATTTATTTATTTATTTATTTATTTATTTATTTATTTGACAGAGAGAGAGAGAGAGAGAGTACAAGCAGGCAGAGCGGCAGGCAGAGGGAGAGGGAGAAGCAGGCTGAGGGAGAAGCAGGCTCCCCGCCCAGCAGGGAGCCGGATGTGGGGCTGGATCCTGGATTCTGGGATCATGACTTGAGCCGAAGGCAGAGGCTTAACCGACTGAGCCACCCAGGCGCCCTTACAAGATTCTTTTCTAAGCCTGTTTTATATAATTTTATTAGACTTAGGTGGAAACAAAGAAGCCATGTTCATTAACTTCACAGATACTATAAGTTAAAAGTGATCACTAATAAGATTTCAAAATCTCAAATTATGTCTTAAAACAAGATGAAATTTAATATGGATCAAAGGCAAAAATTGGGTTTAAACATGTAGAATTATAGAAACATAGACTATGTAAGGTGGAAGCTATGGTTTAATTATAGTCCATGTAAAATAGACTTGGATGTTTTATTCAACTCTAAGTAATACATTTGCTAAAAGAAAAACCTAACACAAGTTTGGGATACCTTACTGACAGGGTATGCTTGGATCAAGGGGCTACTGATCATTTTTTAACAAAGTTCTTAGCCCACTGTATTTGAGTGTTGTGTTCTCTTTTGAGTGCACAATTTAAGAAGGAAAAGGAAAAGTTGAAGGACATGCAAAGCAGGGTAAAAAGTGTGGTTATGACGGCTCACCATTCCATTTGACAAATAAAAGGATCCAAAAATTTTGAAAAATAGAAAAATATTAGATATTCTGATAGTAGTTTGGTTCAAATATTTCAAGGCCTGCAATGTCTGTAAAGAGTGAGATTAATTCCTTGGGGTCAGAATCAGCACCAGTGGTGTTAAGGCAAGTTGAGCTGATGTTCACAAAGCAAATGATTATAGACATTTTAAGCAGACCTGGGTTTTAATTCTGGCATCAGTATTGGCTGTGGCAAAAGAGATGATACTTCTGAGCTTTACTTCCCTGTTGAATAGGGATAATAAGGCCTACCTCATTTTAAGGATTAGAAATAATACATAAAAATTGCTTAGTTCCTGACATAGGTAAAAACTGAATAATCATGATTATACATAATACCAATAAATATAAAGATTTCCAACATGGTAAAAGTTTAAGTGGATGATGGTATGATGGAAATATTGCAGAGAGGATTTCTACTTAAGATAGGGGACTGGACTTAAGGTCTATTTGAACTTTTAACATAATGGTTTCCCCTGACTCCGTTGTGCTTTTCCTTGTCTCACAAAGCAAGCAGGTCCACTGTTTTAACCAAGTTTATCTTCGTTGATTTCTGAGAGTCAATTGCCTTTAAAGAAGTTAGAACAGGAAGGGGGCGTAGCTATGACAAATGAGTGTTTTAAGAGTAAGAAAATACAACGCTCGAAGACTACAGGGCTTCTCATTTAGTGGCTCAGTGAGCTACTCATGCAGCTACTCATTACGAGGGCTGGTTAAGTTACGAGAGGGATTAAGTGAAACAATCTCCACTACTTCAAACCACATCAGGCTCTTGGCAAGAACTACGTGAAGAACGGGATCTCAGGCAGGCTTGCGAAGCGGGTCTGGGCTTGCTGGCTGGAGCTAAGGACCGCACGGAGGCCCCTGGGTGCCACTAGTTGACGGCATGAATAGAAACAAAAAAGAGGAGAGCGACAAAATGGGGAAAATAGGTGGCAGGGCCGCGAGAAGGAAGACGAAGGTTGGCGGGTGGTTGGGCGCGGCGAGCTTTCTGCCCACGAGTTGTGCGCCAGGACCCGGGGCGCTGGAACTGGGCGCTCCCATGGCCAGGGGCATCAACCCTTGCCCGGGGGCGAATCTCCCCACACGCTCTGTTCTCCCTCCCGCGTCTCCCAGCTGCTAGTCGGTCCTGCTAGGGCACTTCTCGAAACCTGTCCGCAGCTAGGAACCTTGGCCCGACTTTGATGGCCTCGATAACTTAGCGCGGCACCCTGACCTCTTTTCTCCCGCCCCTCTCCCGCCCACCCGGCCCCACCGCCCAGTACACCTCCCGCACTGGGGTCGACCAGATACTCTGCGGCTCGGCTGCCGGCAAGACCCGGAGAGTGGAGCCAGCTCGGACCGCGCCGGGCGCGCGCGCCCGCGCCTTCTCGCTCGCTCCTAGCAGGGCTAGTGGGCATGCGCGGCGCGCGGCTGCCTTTGGCGGCGAGCGGGTGAGCGGGCGGGCAGCTCCAGACTTCACAGGCGGCGGCGGGCGCGGCGGTCTTGCCCCGCGCGAGGCCGGCGCTGTGCTCGCCCCGGAGATCGCTGCTCCCCAGTCGGGCGCAGACGGCGGCTTTGCGGCTCGCGGAGGATTGGAAGGGCGTGGTCCAGGTCGGGGGCTTTCTCCGGGCCGCCTCCTGCCTCGTCCCGTCTCGAGGCGCCTCCGGGGAAAGCCACGGCCCCGAGGGCGGATCCGAGGTAAGAGCCCCTCGGGCGAAAGGCGCCGGCCGGGGGTCCAGCTGTTTGAACTCAGCCTCGATTTTTAAAAATCCGCTTTTGTGTGCTTGGATGGAGCGGTGCCAGGCACCGCGTCCGCTTTCATTCACTTTGACTGCTTTCAGCTGGTGTTGGGGGCCAGGTGTGCCGGGGCGCTGCTGCCGGAGCGCGTCCGTGCGCCGGGTCGTGGGGCGCCACGGAGCGGGTGCCGACCTTCGGCCGCCCAGCCGCGCGCCGAACCCGGGGCTCCGGGAGGGTGGGCAGAGAAGATTCTCCGTGTCCTTGTGATATTTCCTGGTAACCTGAGCTTCCGCACACGCACCTGCGCTTATCTGGTCGGTGGGGCGACTTCGGAGCCGGTATTCTCACAGCTTATTTTAGGCTTGGGGTTTCGAGAGCTACCCTCCCCACCCTCAAATGGAGGGGGGGTCTTTTCAGATTGGTAGTTTGGGGCAAGGTCCCACCATCGCATACCCTCAAATTAAGATAGCTCATTGTTTTTGAATAGTTGTCACTCCTGATTCCCGTTGACTTTCCGTTCTTAGTTTGTTCCACTTTACTCACCATTTTACTTTTGGAAGATGGCCTTTCTGGTGTCTTTGTCAGTTAATGCCTTTGGAGTAGATTTCCCCACGTATGAAGACCCGGCTCGCTTCTCCTGGGGTCGCTCTTCTTTCCTTTCAAGGACTATCTGTATGCAAAAATCTTTGCACGGATTGTTCTCTTCCTTTGCATTGTTTCTCAAATCCTTATTTTCCCGTAGACCCATCGTACTGCTGGAATCTCTTTGGGGGTAAGACGCCTGTGGTATTAGGATTTGAAAACCAGAGACGTCTAGGGCGGTAGAGCATTAAGAATTGGAGTTCTCCTTTACAAATATATTTTAATGAAATGTATTACTGCTTTTCTTTTGAAGGTTTCAGTTTTTGTCTCATAAGAGGAATAGGTAATATCTTAAGAGTTCAGATAAAACTTGGTTTCAGATGCATATGAACAGCTTGATTTTGGCTTTGTTATTCTTTTTTTTTTAAAGATTTTATTTTTGTTTGCTGGAGAGAGAGCGAGAAAGAGTACAAGCGAGGGAGTGGCAGGCAGAGGGAGAAGCAAGGAGCCCGATGCGGGATTCGATCCTAGGATCCTGGGATCATGACCTGAGCCGAAAGCAGACGCCCAACCTACTGAGCCACCCAGGCGTCCCTGGCTTTGTTATTCTTTTGGGAGATAGGAGAATTAAGATTCCCAGATGACTTTATATATGTGTATGTATATGTATATATATAGTTATATTCATATACATATAGATATATATGTGTGTATACATATGTATCCATACACACACGGATATATACAGAAACAGCAAAGTAGCTGTGTTGAGTTTTGCTTCTAATTTATTTCTGAGAGGATACCATTCTAAAGGGACTTGGGTTTTGCAAATGTGCAGTAAATGTAGATCCTGTGGTCATTGAAATTAAAGTCAATGTTATCCTCTCTCACCTAGTATAGATTTTCAATTTGGAATTGGAGTTTTTTGGACAGGTTCTTATAGTTCTTAAGTTGCTAGTGTGAAAAAATTTTGGTCATGAGTTCACACTTTGACTTACAATTAGAAAAATAATACACTTTATAGAATTGCCACTAAAGGGTATCACAAATGTAATAACATTTTATAGAAAGCCTTTAGTGCAGAATTCAAAGACTAAGACTTTTTAAAATTCCACAAGTCATTCACTCCACAGCAGAAAAAAAAATGAAGAAAACTTTTTTTTTTAAGATTTTATTTGTTTATTTGACAGAGAGAGACACAGCGAGAGAGGGAACACAAGCAGGGGGAGTGGGAGAGGGAGAAGCAGGCTTCCCGCTGAGCAGGGTGCCTGATGCGCAGCTCCATCCCAGGACCCCGGGATCATGACCTGCCGGAAGGCAGAAGCTTAATGACTGAGCCACCCAGGTGCCCCAACAAGAAAACTTTTAATTCCACTATTCTGAAATAACCACTGTTCACAATATTTGGTACATTCTCTTTGAAATATTTTTTCTTCCCACTTTCCAGTGTCATTGAATATCAATAAATAGTAATCTTCACCCTTTTATTGATGGTGGGAGAATACTTGAAGTTGTATTTGGGGTGATTTTTCAGCATGGTTTATTCTGGTTTGTTCTTGGGAGTCTAATGTCTAATTTTGAACACTTTGCTTGTTTCCGATCAAATGAAAATATTTCATTTTGTTTTCATTTCTCATTTTTTCTCTTTTCAATTTTTTACCTATGCTGATACTTTTCAGTTATCAGTCCTTTAGGCTTCGTACTCTTTGCTTTCAGTTTTTATTTGACCCCAAATCCTAGACCCTTCCTTTTCTTGTGTTATGCTACATACATGTTCACTCACTGCCTTTTTTTTTTTTTTCTGCTAACTCTCCAGTTTTCTTCATTTACCTATTTTAATTTTGCAAGAGCTCACTTAAACCATGGTTTGTATAAGAGAATATAGTATCCACAATAAGAGATGATGGTTTTCCTCAAGGTCTCTCTTTAGATGCTTGAAGTTTTGCTGGGTGGGTATTTTAGCACTGATTTCTTTATATAAAATTTAAGTTAGCTTTGGTGGGTTGTATTAAATAGATTTGGATCATCACAGAACAACCTAAGTTAATGACAGGTTACAAACTTTCAGACATCTGCAATGGTATGTAAGGGGAAAAGTGGAATTTTAGTTAAAGTACTTTAGCTATAGTATATGCCTGCTGGGAATTACTGCATGAAATTGTTTGCAGCTGTTAGTGATTGAAAATATTTTCTTAAGGAAAATTCTGTAACAACATAGTTGTCAACATTTTAACTTTAATGTATGCAGGGAAGGTGTTCAGTGCTTCACTACAGCCTCTTCAGTGATTTCTAGATACATTCTTAGACGGTTATTTAAAAAAATATATATATTATTTTTTAGATCAGTTTCAGATTTACAGAAAAAGTGTAAAGATAGTGCAGTGACTTCTTATATACACTGTTACCCAACTTCCTCTCTTATTACATCTTATATTAGTATTTGTGATGATTAATGAAGCAGTATTGGTACATCATTACTAACTGAAATTCACGCTTTATTTAGCTTTCCTCAGTTTTTACCTGATGTCCTTTTTCCTGTTTCAGGGCCCTACCATCTTAGATACCACATTACACTTAGTTGTCATGTCTCCTTATGGTCCTTTTGACTGTGACAGCTTGTTAGACGTTGTTTTTGATGACCTTCACAGTTGTGAGGAGTATTGGTCAGGTATTGTGTAGAATGCTCTTCAGTTGGAGTTAGTGTGACTTTGTTCTCATGGTCAGACATGGCTTTTAGTCTTTTGAAAGGAAGGTCACAGAAGTAAAATGCTGTTTTTATTACATCATATAAAAGGTACGTTCTATGAACATGACTTATCACTGTTGATAATGATCTTGATCACCTGTCCGAGTTAGTGTTTGGTAGGTTTCTGCCCTGAAAAGTTACTCTTCTTTCCATGCTGTACTTTTAGAAGGAAGTCACTGTGCACAGCACTCATTTAAGGAGTGGATAGTTTTACTTCTCCTCCCTGAGGGTGGGGTATCTATATAGATTATTTAGAATTCTTCTGCGTGTCAGATTTTTCTTGTCTCCCCATTTATGTATTTACTCAGTCATTTACTTATATTGGTCCGTACTCATGGATATACATTATATACTTTGGGTTATAATCCAGTACTACTTTATTTTGTTGCTCAAGTTGTTTCAGCTTTGGCCATTGGGAGCTCTTTCAGTTGGCTCTTGTGTCCCTTTGACATGTCTCCGTCAATGTGAGGTTTTTTTTTTTTTTTAATCATTTCTTTACTTTCTGGCATTAAAAGGTGCTCCAGGGTCATCTTTTATATTTCCATTTCCTGTCCCAGTCCTAGAATCAGCTGGAAAGAATCTGTTTCATCTTCTTGGGAAATAGTATTAGAAGCCAAGATTTGGGTGCTGGGTTCTTATTGCTACTGGGGTGTCAATGCCTCTAGACCCTCTTATTTACAGAGCAGGAAACGTATGTATGTGTACAAACCCTGTATATATGCCTATCTATACATATTTCTCTATGTAATCATATGTATTCATGTTAAGCAAAATATGAGTTCATATTTTGAGTCTATAACATAATATGAGTCTACAACTCTGCCTACCCCATTACCATTTATATCGTTATGGCCTTTTCTTCTTGCTTATCTGTAAACTCATTCCAACCATGAAAAGAAATCTGGCTCCCACCATCTGTCATACATTTACTTAATTGTCAGTCCTTTTATATACTTATAGCAGTATTGAAATTGTTAACTTATATTCTCTTTACAGAGAGTGGGAAACAACTTTATCAACTAGAGTACAGTTCTTATGTCCGTTCCTTTTGCTTTTAGTTTAGATTCCATTCCTTTTTCTCCTATCCCACTTAGTGAAGTAGTTGCACACAGGAATAATAGTGTCAGGGACGCCTGGGTGGCTCTGTCTTTAAGCGTCTGCCTTTGGCTCAGGTCATGGTCCCAGGGTCCTGGGATTGAGCCCCACACATCGGGCTCCCTGTTCCCTGTTCGGCGGAAAGCCTGCTTCTCCCTCTCCCACTCCCCCTGCTTGTGTTCCCTCTCTCGCTCTGTCTCTCTCTGTCAAATAAATAAATCTTCAAAAAAAAATAGTGTCAGATCCTTTTGTTACAATTTTTATTCCATCCTGGGATCCTTCTGACCTTCTAAATGATTTTTTTTTTAAGTTTGCATACATTAAAGTTCTCTCTTTGTCCTGTAAAGTTCTCTGGGTTTTGACAAATGCATCATTTCATGTATCCATTAGTATAGTATCAAAGCATCATACATTAAAAAAACCCGTTCTTCATTTATCACTCCCTTAATCCACCCTCCCCTCTTCTCCCCCTCCCCCACAACAACTGATTTTTTTTTTTTTTAATTGTCCCTATAGTTTTGCCTTTTCCAGACATCATATAATCGGAATCATACAGCCTTTTCAGACTGGCTTCTTTCACTTATGAATATGCATTTAAGGTTCGTTCATGTCTTCTTGTGATTTGATAGCTCATTTCTTTTTATCACTTGATAATTTTGCATTGTGTGGGTATATCAGAGTTTGTGTATCTATTCATTTATCGATGGACATCTTTGTTGCTTCCAGTTTTTGGAAACTATGAACAAAGCTGCTACAAATATTCATGGACAAGTTCTTGTGTAGACACAAGATTTCACATCATTTGGGTAAATACCTAGGAACATGATTGCTGGATAATATAAGATTATTGTTAGCTTTATAAGATATTGCCAAACTGTTCTCCAGAGTGGCTGTGCCATTTTGCATTCCCATCAGCAATTAATGCAAGCTTCTGTTGCTTCTCATCCTTGTCAATTTTTGATATTGTCAGTTTTTTGGATTTTATGCATTCTAATAGGTATAGTAATATCTCATTGTTGCTTTAATTTGCCATTCCCTAATGACATTTAATGTTAAACATCTTTTCGTATGCTGTTGTCTTTGTATATTTTCCTTGGGGAGATATCTGTTCTGAACTTTTGCCCTTTTTTTAATAGGGTTGTCAGTTTTCTTACTGTTTTAAGAATTCTTTATATCTTTTTCATACAGTCACTTTATCAGATATGTATTTTGCAGATATTTTCTTCTAGTCTGGCTTTTCTTTTTATTCTCTTAACAGTGTCTTTTCAGAGCAGATGTTTTTAATTTTAATAAATCTCAATTTGTCAATTTCATGGATAGACTTTTGGTGTTGTATTTTAAAAATTCATTGCCAAACTCAAGGCCATCTAGATTTTATCCTTTTTTTTTTTTTTTAGGAGTTTTATAATTTTACTTTTAGGTCTTTGATCCATTTTGAGTTCATTTTTATGAAAGGTGTAAAGTCTCTGTCTAGATTCACTTTATTCATTTGTACCAAGACCAAGTAAATGAGATTTTTCAGTCAAGTAGATTATAAATTGGGCTTAGGATTGAAAAGAAAGTGTTTTTATTTGATTTTTAAAAACCTTCTGCAGAATTGCTTAAAGGAAACAGTTGAGAAATGACTTGGAAACTAAAATGTAGTAATACATATAGACTGTGTGTTGAGATTGGTTTCTGGACATTTGTGGAAGATGGAATTGTGTTGTTTTTTTTTTTAATAAAAGATTTTATTTTTTTATTTAAAAAAAGATTTTATTTATTTATTTGCTAGAGAGAGAGCACAAGCAGGAGGGAGAGGGAGAAGCAGGCTCCCCACTTAGCAGGGAGCCTGATGTATGACTCTATCCCAGGACCCTTGGATCATGACCTGAGCCAAAGGCAGACACTTAACTGACTGAGCCACCCAGGCACCTGGAAGGTGGAATTATTAATACAGAGTGATATCTATCAGTTCTTTCAGATCTAACCATAAGAAATAATTAATAAGGTTTTCTTTTTTGCAAAGAGGATCTGAAATAAGGGATTTGCAAGGTGTATGCTGAGAAGAGGCAGATGATGTATGTACCATCTAGAAACTTGAGACTTAACTGTATGGTCTTGAATCGTATCCTATGCCATTCTTCTTGCCAGAAAGAAGTGGGTTTTTTTTAAGTACCTTTCTTTTGATATGTCAGTAACACTGTTACTGACATTGGGGCCAGAATTTTTATATCGTTATGCTACGGATAGAATCATTAGCTTCCAAAAAGCATCTAGTGAGGTCTGACATAGTCAAAGTAGCAGCTTTGGTGTGGCAGGTGTTATATACATTATCTTTTTAAACTCTTACAAGAGCTCTTTAAGGCAGTTCTCCTTATTTCCATATTACAGGTAAGAAATGTGTTCAGAAAGATAAAGTGACTTATCTGTGATCCATATGGAAAGAAAGGGACAGAGTTTGGATGGGAACTTTGATCTTTTTTGACTCCAAAACTTTCCAGTTGGCTGTGAGGTCTCTCATAAAAGAGAAAGTGCAAGGATAGTTAGTATTAGGTGTCCTTGATTTTATTATTTTCTTTAAAATTGTACATTACTTAAATTACTACTGAGTTAAATGAGAATGGCTCAAAAATTGTGTTTTTGAGATACATGGAGATGATTTTAACCTTTTTCTTTTTTTCCTGTTGACTGATCTGCATCTTACTGGCCCAGAGGTGTGAATTATTAGAAAATGATTATAAAGAATGAAGTTCCTTTAAAGAGAGGAACTTGTGGGGTTTAGGAAAAATAAAATACATAATAGTAGAAGTAGCTAATTGTTTACACCTTTCTCCCACTGAATTGTAAGTTTCTTGAGGGCAGGGAACCAAACTCAATTATCTTTACGCACAGTATACGATACACACTCACAAAATATTTGCTGAATGAAATAAGTGCTTACTAACATATTCATTACAGAAGAATGTTTAGAAGAGGAATTTTCTTCCCAGAGTAAGTTGAACATCGTTACATTTCATTTATTCATTCATTCATCATTCATTGAGCATTTGTGGAATATCTGTTCTGTGCCAGACACTGGGAATACAAAGATGAATGAGACAGGATCTCTGCCTTCTGTCTTCAGGGAACCCAGAGAATGGGGCAACCCATTTTAGTAGATAACAGAACTAATGAGAGTATATATTAAATAAACAAGCAAGCAAGCAATAGACTTTGAAATCAAAAAGTCTTTACCTGCCTTAGTTTTCTTACCTAGGAAGTAGAAACAATAATAGTACCTATTTGACACAGTTGTTGAGGGTAGGTTAAATGAACAAAAATTATATTTATATTTCATCACATAGACAAAGGGAGAGGCTCACTGTGGCTGAGGAATCAGAAAAATCTTTATTGAAGAGTGTGACATTGGGTTTTATAGGATGAATTTTTGAGGCCAAGAATAAGAGTATGATGTGGGACTCTAGGGCATTCCAGGCAGAAAGATGAATATGTTTGACGTGCAGGATGGGTGGACATGACAGGAGTAGTGGGAAATTCTGCGCATTCTCACAGAGCCTGTAGGGATATTAGAAAGAACTGAATAATCATTTTTCATTTTTGTAGTAACAATACAATACAGTATTCATTGCATCATAGTAGGAGAGGATAAAGATCTCAAACCTGTTTTAAGGATTGTGTGAATCTCCTCTTTTAATTCTATGACTTTCTAAATATAGTCCTTTATGTAGTAAATTCTTGTGTTTTTTTCTTCTTCTTCTTCTTCCAGTCCTGTGATACTCAAGTGATTTTATTAAGAAAGAGGACTTGTGTGTTTTGGGGTGAGATCAGAGGTTCTGTCTCAAATGATGCTTATATTTAGTAGCATAGCAACATTAGAATGTAACATCATTTAAAGGCACCATCTAGTCCTGTTTGAGCCAATAGAACCTGAACATAATACTTAGCAATGTGCTAAAATAATTTGTTCATTGTATGAATTATGTGCTTGTTGGGGGTTAGAATTCTACAGCTGAAAAATTGTGTTTTTAATATAAGGGGAGAAGAAAAAAAAGAAAGACAAAATAGAAAAAAAAAAAAGAACATCAATAGAAGGAAGTTTATATTTAAAGAGAGGGGCAAAAGTCTAGAACCAGACTATTTCACAGTTACATTTTACCAAACATTTAAAGAAGAGTTAATACCTATCCTTCTCAAACTGTTCCAAAAAATTGAAGAGGAGGAAGTGTTTGCAAATACATTCTCTAAGTTCAGCATTAATCTCATACGAAAACCTGATAAAGACACTGCAAAAAAAGAACATTACAGACCAATATCCCTGATGAACATAAATGCAGAAATCCTCAAAATCTTAGCAAACTGAATTTAATAATACACTGAAAGGATCCTATACCAGGATAAAGTGGGATTTATTCTGGGGATACAAAATATTTCAGTATCTGCAAATTAGTCTGTGTGATATACCACATTAACAAAATGAAGAGTATGAATTAATATGATCAACTCAGTAGATGCAGTAAAAGCATTTGACAAAATTCAGCGTTTATTTATGATAAACACTTTATTAGGAGGGAACATACCCCAACCTAATAAAGACCATATATGACAAACCCACAGCTAACATCATACTCAATTGTGAAAAACTGAAAGCATTCCCTTTAAGATCAGGAACAAGACAAGGTTGCCTATTTTCACCACTTTTATTCAACATAGTACTGGAAGTCTAGCTGCAACATTCAGACAAGAAAATTGGAAAGGAAGAAGTAAAACTTACTCTTTGCAGATAACATGCTACTATACTATCAGTGGAAAACCCCAGACTCCATAAAAAAACTGTTAGAACTATTAAATTCAGTAAGTTTGCAGGATACAAAATCAACAAACAAAAATCAATTCCATTTCCATATACTAACAACAAGCTATCTGAAAAGGAAATTAGAAAAGCAATTCCCTTTACAATAGCAACAAAAAGAACAAAGTACTTAGTAATAAACTAAGGAGGTGAAAGACTTGTATACTGAAAACTACAGAGCACTGATGAAAGAAGTTGAAGAAAACACAAATGGGAAGACATCCCATATTCATGGACTGGAAGGTTAATATTACTAAAATGTCCATACCACCCAAAGCAATCTTAAGATTCACTACAATCCTTATCAAAACACCAATAGTATTTTTCACAGAACTAGAACAAATAATTGTAAAATTTGTATGGGACCACAAAAGACCCCAAATGGCCAAAGCAACCTTGAGAAAGAACAAAGCTGAAGGTATCACACTCCCAGATTTCAAACTGTACTGCAAAGCTGTAGTACTCAAAATTATATGATATTAGCACAAAAATAGACCAATGGAACAGAATAGACAGTCTGGAAATCAACCCACACTCTCATATGGTCAATTAATCTATAACAAGGCAGGTAAGAATATACAGTTGGGAAAAGATAGTCTCTTCAGTAAGTGGTGTTGGAAAAACTGGACAGATTTCTGCAAAAGAATAAAACTGGACCACCTTTTTTTTTTTTTTTTTTTGAGATTTTATTTATTTATTTGACAGAGAGAGACACAGCAAGAGAGGGAACACAAGCAGGGGGGGGAGGAAGAGGGAGAAGCAGACTCCCCGCCGAGCAGGTAACCCGATGCGGGGCTCAATCCCAGGACCCTGGGATCATGACCTGAGCCGAAGGCAGACACTTAATGACTGAGCCACCCAGGCGCCCCTGGACTACCTTTTTATACCATATGCAAAAATAAATTCAAAGTGGACTAAAGAGCTAAATGTAAGACCTGAAACCATAAAACTCCTAAAAGAGAACCTAAGCAGTAAGCTCTTGGACATCATCAGTCTTAGCAACATTTTTTTGGATTTGTCTCCTCAGGGAAGAGCAACAAAAGCAAAAATAAACAAATGGGACTACATCAAATTAAAAAGCTTTTGCCCAGCAGAGGAAACCAACAAAATGAAAAGGCAACCTACTGAATGGGAAAAGATATTTGCAAATGATATGTTCGATAAGGGATTAATATCCAGAAATATAAAGAACTTAGTACAACTCAGCACTGGGTGCCTAGGTGGCTCAGTCAGTTAAAAATCTGCCTTCAGCTCAGGTCATGATCCTGAGGTCCTTGGATTGAGCCCCAAATCAGGCTCCGAATCAGGGAGTCTGCTTCTCCCTTCCCTCAGCTCCTCCCCCCACCTCGTGTGTGTGCTCTCTCTCTCTCTCAATTAAATAAAATTTTTTTTTTACAAAATACAGCTCAACACCAGAAAACCCCAAACAATCCAATTAAATAGAGCAGAGGCCCTGGATAGACATTTTTCCAAAGAAGACATACAGATGGCCAACAGACACATGAAACAATGCTCTACATCACTACTAATCATTAGGGAAATGCATATAAAAAGCACAATGAGATATCACCTCACACCTGTCAGAATGGCTGTTATCAAAAAGACAAGAAATAATAAATGTTGGCAAGGATGTGGAGAAAAGGGAATCCCCAAGCACTGTTGGAAGGAATTTAAATTGGTTCAGCCAACTATGGAAAACAGTATGGAGCTTCCTAAAATAATTAAAAATAAAAATACCATATGATCCAGCAATTCTACTTTTGGGTATTTATTTGAAGAAAATGAAAACATGAATTTGAAAAGATATATGTACTCATATATTCATTGCAACATTGCTTACAGTAGTCAAGATATGGAAGCAACCTAAGTGTCTATCAATAGATGAATGAATAAAGATGATTGTGTGTATATACATACATACACACACACACAGTGGAATATTAACCATAAAAAGAATGAAATCTTGACATTTGTGACATCGTGGATAGACCTCAAGGATATTATATAAGTGATATAAACCACAGAGAAAGACACACACTGTATAATTTCTCTTAAATGTGGAATCAAAAAAACAAAGGAACAAACAAAACAGAAACAGACTCATAAATACAGAGAACAAACTGTGGTTGCCAGAGGGGAGGGGGGGTTGGGAGGATGGGCAAAAAGATGAAGGGGATTAAGAGGTATAAATTTCCAGTTAGAAATAAGTCATGAGGATATAAGGTACAACAGGAAATATAGTCAATAATACTGTAATAACTGTGTATGGTAATGGGTGGTAACTAGGCTTACTGTGGTAATTATTTCATAATGTATGTAAATGTTGAATCACTGTGTGGTATACCTGAAACTGATATTGTATGTCAACTATTCTTCAACTGTTCTTGAACAACAGTAACCAAAAAACTTTAAAAAAAGGAGGGAAAAACATATTTTTAAAGTCCTATTAAAGGCTATTGAGGGGTGCCTGGGTGGCTCAGTTGGTTAAGCGACTGCCTTCGGCTCAGGTCATGATCCTGGAGTCCCGGGATCGAGTCCCACATCGGGCTCCCTGCTAGGCAGGGGGTCTGCTTCTCCCTCTGACCCTCCCCCCTCTCATGTGCTCTCTCTCATTCTCTCTCAAATAAATAAATAAAATCTTTAAAAAAAAGGCTATTGATATAATTTCATTTTATTTAGAAAGTCTTTTATTAGCACCATTAAATTATATTTCTTTTCGAATATCACCATTAGAATATTATTCCTTATTCTAGAAATACATGTGTATTATTGATATATTATTTATTTGTTTAGTGCAACAAGAGAATGTTTCCAGTGCCTGAAATAGAAAGTCTGTGATCATTAAGCACTGTGTAATTTTTTTTGCTGATTCTAGTTTTTGTAATGTTTTGTAATATTGTAATTGTTTCTATTTTTCACTAGAAAATAAAATATTTTAAAAAAGTACAAGTAGTGAAACAAATCCATAAAGAAAAGTATGTGTGAAATTTGTCATTGAAGACATTGAATGCAATTTGTTTAATCTTCTATAATAATTTTGACATTTGAAGTTAATGGTATTTTTAGACATGAAGATACAGTAAGGTGATTTTAAATATGTTGACTTTTAAATTTGAAAAAAGTTATACTTGTGATGACAGAGAAGATACATTTAATTTTGATAAATGGAAGGAATTAGAACATTACTATATCTCTGTATAGATTCCCCCTGCCCCGCAATAGCATGCTCAGCTTGTTTGTGTTTGTATGTATATGTGTAAGTAATTTCCAATTTCCTTTCCAATGTTTTCAAAACTTTAAGTGTTTTATGACCAACCATATATTGGGATTTTAAAATATTACTTTTTTTTTTTTTAAAGATTTTATTTATTTATTTGACAGAGAGAGAGATAGCGAGAGCAGGAACACAAGCAGGGGGAGTGGGAGAGGGAGAAGCAGGCTCCCCGTGGAGCAGGGAGCCCGATGTAGGGCTCGATCCCAGGACCCTGGGATCATGACCTGAGCTGAAGGCAGACGCTTAAGGACTGAGCCACCCAGGCGCCCCAATATTACTTTTTAATATAGAAAAAATACCGATTAGAAACCCTACCTTTAGGGCGCCTGGGTGGCTCAGTTGGTTAAGCGACTGCCTTGGGCTCAGGTCATGATCCTGGAGTCCTGGGATCGAATCCCACATCGGGCTCCCTCCTCAGCAGGGAAGCCTGCTTCTCCTTCTCCCACTCCCCCTGCTTGTGTTCCCTCTCTCGCTGTGTCTGTCTCTGTCAAATAAATAAATAAAATCTTAAAAAAAAAAAAAGAAACCCTACCTTCAGGTTGAATTGTCTTATTTTAGTATGTTTATCTTCATTATTAAAACTTGTGATGTATAATCTGTTTGTTTTCAGTACTATATACTACAACTAGTGTTTTTTTTTTTATACATCTCAGGATCATTTTAGTCAAGAGAAGATATTAATTTTATTGGTAGTACTTTTATTTAGTTCTTTTGGGGGGCTTTATTAGATTCTGAATAACTTAAAAGCAATGGAATTCTTTCTGTGATAAAAATCTAGTCATTGGGACAAAGCTTGTAGCATTTTTCACACGATACTCATGCATGTAAAGGTGTGGAATTAATATGTATGTCTAAAGAATTTATATTAAAGAGGGTGTTTTTAATTTTGAGGAAAGTATCCCTCTAAAGATTTTAACTAGATTTACATTAATTCACAGATTTGTTAATGTCTCATTTCTTCTTTTATTTTTAAAGATTTTTTTTTTTTAAGATTTTATTTATTTATTTGACACAGAGAGAGACAGCGAGAGAGGGAACACAAGCAGGGGGAGTGGGAAAGGGAGAAGCAGGCTCCTGCTGAGCAGGGAGCCCGATGCGGGGCTCGATCCCAGGACCCTGAGATCATGACCTGAGCCGAAGGCAGTCGCTTAACCAACTGAGCCACCCAGGCAGCCCTTATTTTTAAATTATTTCTTTTACAGAGAGAGAGCACACAAGCCGGGGGCGGGGGTGGGGGGAAGAGAGAGGGACAAGCAGACTCCACACTGAGGGCAGAGCCCCATGCAGGGCTTGATCTCATGACCCTGAGATCATGCCCTGACTGGAAATCAAGAGTTGGATGCTTGGGGCGCCTGGGTGGCTCAGTCGTTAAGCGTCCGCCTTCGGCTCAGGTCATGATCCCAGGGTCCTGGGATGGAGCCCCTGCTTCTCCCTCTCTCACTCCTCCTACCTTGTGTTCCCTCTCTTGCTGTCTCTCTCTGTCAAATAAATAAATAAAATCTTAAAAAAAAAAAAAAAGAGTTGGATGCTTAACTGACTGAGCCACCCAGGTGCCCGTCATCTCTTCTATTTTTAAATGACTAATCCATGATAGCCAAGCTTGAATAATATGTAAAGAATAATAAAATAATATAAAAAATTATAACCTCATTTAAATTTAGGAATGATCAGTTCTATGTTATTTGTATATTAGTATATTTGCTATCTTTGTAGAATTACAGAATAAAATGTTTAAAGTTTCAACTTTTCATTTCATATTATCTTAATTTTTTTATGTTTCTTATCCAAATAATTGAAAGAAAAAGTTTTAGCACCATTTACTGTAAGATCTATGCATTTGGCCATATTTCACATTTTTCAAAACTATCTTAAGACTTGCTACCTTCTATGGTCTCATGAAGAAAATAGTCATAAAAATTTTGAAGCAGATAAATGACTGTGTGGGTTTTCCCTTGACATGCCTTTTCCACCTTGCTTCCCTCATCCTTGTTTTACCCCATCCTCTTGCCCTGGTGTCTGACAGCTTTTTTCAATCCTCAGATGACTTAGTTGAAACATGTATCTTTCATTACTTTGCTATCTTTCCAGTTTACTGTTCTAACTTTTTCTCACTGCCTGGTGAGATCTCAGTCATGGAGAGTGAAGTCTGAATAAAAGGGGCATTCATGGTGGTTATGACAGTGAAGGTTAAGTTTAGGCTGCTAGAGGGTTTGAAACAAAGGAGTGATTGAAGCCCTCATCACCTTCATCTTATTTGGGTAGTAAGTAAATTATTTTGGAAGTAGTAAGTCTCATTATGAAGATAATGAAATCCTGTCCAGACTGAATACATTAACAGTGATTAACTTGAGCTGGAATACATTTTAACACCAGTTTTTGTACTAATTAGGAAAGATCCACTATGGTTTTGTTTGTATATTGGAATATATGCTACTGGCTTTCCACTCCCTCCCTCTTTTTTTCTTTTTCTTTTTTTCTTTCTTTTTTACATTTTGTTTTGTAGGAGCCCCTTAACACTGTAGGGAATTTTAAGAATTTGAGTTCAAATATATCTCAAGTGAAGTCATATAATATAAAAAATAATTTTACGTGGAATACTCCATGGGCTTCTAGAGGGTCTTCAAACAGGAATAAAAGTCTTACCTCTGAGACTTCCTACCCTCCACCTGTATCTGTTACCTGCAGTTATTTCCATTTTCTTGCTCTGCCAGGTAGCTAATGGAATATTTCAAGTATGAATTTGTGAGCTATTACTTTATTATGGAATAAAAGACCTGAGAATAGGGGCTAATTTAACCTAATGGCTACCACTTATATTTTGTTTTATATTTGTGGTTTTCAAAGGTACTTATATGACCAAACTAAAAGATTCCAGACTAATGGGTAAAGTAAATGATTGGGAAAACTAGTGGTGGTAGTATCTGATCATAGAAATATTTTGCTGTGACAAAAGTAGAAACACTAAAATTTCACAGGAACCTATAAACCATTTTTACCATCACTGTGCTGTTCATGAGCTACATCTGGGGAACTCTGATTATACATACTGTAACAATGTATTATGTGGTAGAAATGTATATTAAATATTTATTCAAATAAACACAAAAGACTTTGGGTTCAGGACATGGACATTCTTAATATTGCAAGATTTAACAGCCAGATCTTTCTAGCTAACATCAATTCTGTTAGGCTAATGTGGACATTATTTGGATTTTAGACATTAGGTGTAACAAACGCTTACTATATATGGAAGCTGATCTAGTTACATATTCTTGAGAGAGCGGACATGAATTTGGGGGAAAGCTTTTTACGTTAGGTAGCTGATCCAAGCCTGCTGAGTTTTTCTCTCTTCCAAAGGAAGACAAGAGCCTGTAAATTTTTGCAAGGGGTTGATTTGAGAACATAGCTTAATTTTTAAGGTCAAAGAAACTAATTCAGCTCAGAGTGTTGTTGTTTTTGTTTTTTTCTGAAAGAACTTCTAAAAACTAGCTGTGATCCTTCAACTTCTTATTCCTCCCTCTCTAATTACCCTTAGCAAGGGTTTGTTGCTGCTGTTAACCCTAGCAGTCATTGGGAAGGATAATATTGGGGCGAAGTTTCTTTTATAAGAAAATTGTACAAGAGGAACGTGTACACAAATGCATACTGAATACAATAAAATGCGTATGGAACTGTCCTTCGTATGTGAGGGTGAGTTTTGTTTGTTGTGGTGGTGATAGAGCTTGTTTGATCATTTCAACTTTCTCCAGTAATTCTTGTGATACGTGTATGTGAGTTAGTTATACGAGATTAGGGATTTGGCTAAACTATTAGCAGAGTCACTGGTTTAATTCAACTTAGTTTAATTTCTTGATATAATAGTCTTGGACATAAACAGCTTTATTTAATAGAAAATAGTTTTGTTTCAGTTAGTGGAATTTATATGTCAATAAAGAAATACGAAAAAAAAAAAACCTAAGTAAGTGCCTATTAAGTGGTAGGTGTATTACAAAATAACGAAGATGCTGCAATTGAGACAGATAAGATTTATATCCTTACTGAATTTACAAAAGTCAGAAACCTAAATTAAAAGAAGCATAAAACCTTAAAGATCAGATTCTAGGTAAATGGTCAAAAATGTGGAAAATAAAGAATAACCTTCCTGTCCTTCTCTCCCTCCTTCCTTCTCTCTAACTTCTAAGAGAGTGCAGATATTCACATTTTGTATTATAATTTTTACATGTACTCATGTTGTAGATTTATAAGTACTTCAAAATTATGTGTGATTTTACAATAATTCCACTACAGGAAGATTTATTTATGAGGAGCTTTGGGAAAAATTATAGTACAGCAGTGCTCCCTTTGAAAGATTTTCAGCAGTTAAGGTTAATTTAAGATCAGATCAGACAAGCATGGTTTGTGTTATTTTTATAGACACTATTCAGTATTTTGTTCTTGGAAACTTTTAGGAACGAAGAAGCTATTATTCATAAAATGAAGTCATGCTGGAGACTTAAGGCTGGTTGTAAAGTGTTAATCTTTAGAGATGGGGAAATATTTCTTATCTTGAATTTGGAATGTGGGTAACTTTAAGACTGTTGTATGAAGCAACATTGCCTTTGCATTTTACTTACAAGAGAGAAAAATGTGGACTCCTTTAGTGGAGCAAAGCACTTTCTGACACACCTCTCAAATTACACACCATTGAAATGATCCCCACAATGTGTTTGGCTCATGTGTTTCTAGTTAGCTACCAAGAATGAAAGATTCATACCGATCTATTTCAAAAAACATCTTTATTTGCATTGCAAAGAGCTTAATTGTTTGGAAACAGGATCAAGAATTGCTTTCAAGTGGTAAGCTGGCGTGTATGGGTTGGGCCGTGATTGGCATTGAACTTTAAAAAATAGAATTTCTGTGCAAAGAAGGTTCTCAATAAATATTTATCAAAGCGCTGATTACTATGTTGAATGTAGAAGGATAAAACTGCCTGAGTTTTCCCACATTGTTAGTGATGTGGACCAAATATTTTTGTAGCTATTATAGAAAGTCCTGATAACCTTTCCCTTATCTTGCCTTTTGGGCAGTGTATAACAGAATCACAGGGAGGAGGAAGTCATACAAACTTGCCAGACAGATGATGGGAGTCCCTGTGGCAAGCTTGTGACCTAATTTTCCAAGCTTGTCTATCCAGCTGTAGAGTTATAGCTATATGCTATTAACTTGAATAACACTAGGCTTGTATACAAGATTGGGGGTTGGGGAGAGAAGGAAGGAGGAATAGGTATATAAATCTCTCTCTCTAGTTTTGCCAGATCCCATAATACAGAAGCACTTTTGTTAAAAAAGAAAACTTAATTCATTATTTCCTCATTTTGGTTATTCCTTCTTATATGGGTCTCAATAATTAATAGAGAACTTTATTTTTTTAAAGATTGATGGCAGTTATTTTTGAAGTTTGTTTTTGAAGACTTTTTTTTTTTTTTTTTAAGAAAAAGGTAGTATGAGAGTGTGCTGGTTAAAAATGGAATTGTTCCCATGCTTTTCTTGTGCAATAAATGAATTTATGCATTTCTGGTAACAGTTCCTTGATGATCCCAAGATGATGAGACTGTTTTCCTCTCATTAAGCAAATATTTATGAGTTCATGTAGTTGATAATGTTTAGTAAGTTACATAAGATTTCCAGCTTTGTTATAAGTTTTACAAATTGCTACTACAGAAATGAGAATTTTAGATACCAGTATGAGGTAGTTTTGTTAGGTCATACACTGCCTTCTACTTGCCATCTTGCCTCTATAATGTTAGCCAGACAAGGATAAGACCTTTCTTTTTCTCCTGGTATGTATATAGGTCATGTCATGTGCTATTTTGAAATATGTTGAACCAGCTGGGATGATAAAACTGACACAGACTTGTCAGCTGGACTTAACATAAATCACACTACTTTTTCTAGTAAGTACTTAGAATATTTATTTGCTTCTACTACATCATCTCTCTCCCCACCCCAACACTTTCTGACTTCTCTCTAGCATCTTTTGAAGGGGCCAGTAAACCCAGTACTAAAATATTTCATATGTCCCAAGCATATCTTTAATACCCAACTGCATCAAGGTATTTCATTCATTTTCCTTTCTCTGGGGGGTGATTGAATTTCTTTGGCCACAGGATTGCCTTCTAATTTTCAACTTGACTTAAACCAGATTGTAGAAAGAAAATGATTATTAATCAAAATTAATAACATTGGATGTAATTTTAATAATTTAGGCCTCAGTCTCTTTTAGAATGTATTATGGAACCAATTTAAAATGTAATTCTTCTCTGTCTTATATGTATGTGTCTATGTCAGACTGTTTATATTATAAGCTCCTAGAGTCCATGTGTCTCTTAATTCTCTTGATGTGATGTTATGCATATCTGGAAGTTATTTTCTTAATGTCCTCTTTCTGCTGCCTTGTTTGTGTCTTGTTCCCAGCTGAGGTTCCTGGGGAGAACCTTACTACCTGTTGTTTCCTCTTTCTCACTCTTCCTTCAGTAGTCCACCCACTGTAGTCTAGTGCCTGAGCTCATCATGCCTCTAGGTCATTTGTAGTCTTGTAAAAGCCAAGCCAAAAGGCGAATGTTTAGTTTTTATCTTACTTGATTTTGCTGTAGCATTTGCTGCAAGCTCTTAGAGGACATGGACTGTGATTTGTTCACTATTGAATTTTTTATTGCTTAGAATTTGTAGTACTTTGTAGATTGTCCATTTACTGAATGAATGTATGCTTGTAATGAAACGCCTTTTTTTTTTTTTTTTTTAAAGAATACTCTTCCTTTGGCTCCCATGGTGCTTGCTATTCTTTCCTGGTTTACATCCTACCTCTCTTTCGTTACTTATTTGCACTTAGATGTGCATTCAGAAGCTCTGCTCTTAGGAGCTTAATATGTATCTAAAGTTGTTCCAAAGTGGTAATCTCCTCAAGAAAGTTGTAGCTCCATCTTTTGGTAGCAGAGAAAGCCAGTGCTTCATTTTTTGGGGTGGAGGGGTCTCTGTTTATGGTTTTGTTCATAATCTGAACACTCACAAGTTGAGAAGTTTCTGAGTTTTCCAGAATTCTTTTCTCAGCTCTCCTCTCATTTCATGTTTCATTGTTTTCCAAGATGACTTCAGCACTTCACATTGTTTTCATTAGAAGAGTGACTTTTCAAATTTTTTATCTCCTGCTGGTAGTAATGTCCTAAAACTCTAATCTAAACTCTAATCCTTTGTTTCTGACTATACCTGAAGGTTGCACAGGCCTCTTAGACTTCACATTTACCAAAATATATTTGTTGCATTTTTCCTAAACCTGCTCCCCTCTTCCCCCCCCCCATTCCTCTAAATGGAGCCACTATTACTGAAATGGTAATATTAATGATCTGTGAATCTTTCTGGACTCTTCTCTTTGCCTTACCCACCAATCTGTCCCACCTTTAAGTGATTAGTCACCAAATCCTTTGATTCCTATTACAGAATGGCTGATAGAGCATTCTCTTCTCTGTCCTCACTGCTAATCATATTATTACCTTGCTTTAAAATTCTTCAGTGTTCCCCATATGCTCGTTATAAAGTCCAGTTCCTCTTTATAGTGGCACACAACGACTGCCCTCTGTGACCCAGTCTCCCTGCTTTACTTTCAGGTCTCATTCTTTGACTCTTGTATTCCACAAATGCTATAATTGAATACAGTAATTGAATACACTTAGCTTCATGCTTCCATGACTTCACACAAGCTGTTCCCTCGGCCTGGAGTTTGCTCTCTGTCAACCTCATCATTTTGTCTATATTATTTTATATTTGGTTTAAAGGTTACTTTCCTGGAAAAAAATTAGTCCCTTCTTTGTGCCCAAGTGGTATCTTACACTTACTTTGAAGTAGTAATTAAGTTGCATTTTACGGCGTATTACTTGTTTTTCCCTTTACTCTGAACACTTGGCAGGTAGAAAACATGTCTGAGTAATCTTTGTCTTTCTTGTGTCTTAACGTAGTGCTAAGTGGACAGTATGTATTCAGTTTTTGTCTTAATACATTTTCAAGGAATAAATTTTTAAAATGCTTTTTGATGTTAGTGAGATTCCAATATCTGTTCTACATGTGAACAAAGTATGATAGAAAAACTGAGCAGGGTTCATTTGTTCACTGACTGTTTCACCTATTCTCTCTCCCAGAGTGTTCCGGAGGTGAAATTGAAAGGTAGACACTGTTCATCTGCAATTATCATTCTATTTCTTCCTCTGTCGTCATTCTTCCATATTTTGTACCATAGATGTTACAGGTTGTCCTCAGGCTGCCCAAGACATGTCACTGTTCCCATCCCTCTACCTTTATGAAGTTTAACATTCAAGTTCTATCTGGCTGGAGAGCCTGTGATTTATAGGTAAAATGCTGGGATTGGGCCAGTATGGGAAACTTTAAAATTGAACCTTTTGCTTCTTGCCATCACCTTTATAGCTCTCCTTTCCACTAAAAGTAGACCTACAGTATTTGCCAGTAGATCAGTATTCAATCAGAACGCCTCTCTGGAGGTGACTTATTTTATAATCTTAATTATTTAAGAAAATGGAGCCGATTAGTAATTAGAATAGACGATAATCTTAAAATGTATAATATATGAGATATGTAAAGATCGTGTGGTCTAGCTGTCTTATTTTACTAATGAAGAAAGTAAAACGAAGACAGGTCAAATGATTTGTCTGACGTCATACAACTAGTTCATTGCAGAGTTAGTCTTAAAATCTCAGCATCCTAAGCCTTTGTGTGACTGTACTGATACTCTCTTAAATTTGGTCAAGAATTTGAAAATTCATTTACTCAAAATGTTTATCAGCTCTATCTATCTGTCTATCTCCCTCCCTCCCTCCCTACCTATCTGTACTAAGTACAGTGGTGGGCACTAGGGATGGTGATAAGGTAGCCCTTCATAGCTGGGACTAAATCATGGAGTGAAGGAGGCATAAATAAATTATTAAAATGATATAAATGATAGTTCATCTACTCAAATCACAGGTACAATACTAAGGCTTTACTTAAAATCTCTTTATTAAAATTTTAGAGCTAATTTGCTCAGCTTATTTCCAATCCCAGAGGAATAAAGAAATAGAAGGTAATGATGGGGCTCTAGAGAGGTATATAAACAGCAAGGGGAAGGGACAGCTGAGAGGCTGGTGAGAGAGAGGAAAAAATGCCTGCCTGCACATATTATATACTATTTACTTTATATACCATATATACATTAAGCAAAATAACCCAAATCATCATAGACTAAGTACATTTAATTAAGGGGAAAAGTTATGTTTCACACTTAAGTACACTGTAAGAATATTGTAACACATTATGCAACTTGTTATTAAAAGTGTTCAACCATAAAGTGACCATTAAGAAATGATTATAGGCCGCAACCAGGGCAGAATGTTGGTGGGTGAACACCCCTTGTGTTACTGAAGAGTGATGTTATCATTATAGTGGAATAAGAGGTTTTTTTTTTTTTTTCCATTCGTCCCTTTCCCTCCTGCAAAGAACACCAGTTTTGACACTGACAATCACTCATGGACAGTAGTGCCCTTGTGGAAGTCTGGGAGTCCAGCAGAAAAGTTCCAACACATCATTGGAGCAAAAACAACAACAACAACAACAACAAAAAAACAGAGATTGAACACAGTGGAGAGGGTAATAGGTACAGTTTCAGTCTACCTGTGTTGCCCCCAACCCCCCAACGCATAGCTCAGTGCCAAAAGAGAACTTGGCCCGGGATTTCTCCTGTGGGGGAATGTGAGAGTATGTGAGTGAGTGTCCAGCTTCTCCAGTATGTGGGATGCCACCAAAGAGACCTACTTCTTTTCTGCCCCATCCACAATACTAAGTAGTGAATTGCATGACGGAAAACAGCTGTTAGGGCTCAGGGTGGAATGTATCAAAGGGCTGCAGATCCTACTAACAGCTTTGCAGACTATATTAGGAAGCCCATCCAGGAGCCGCTGGGGATGCCTCACCTGTGGATCTTTATAACTGGCCCACAGGCACCCCCAACACTCCATGTACCCTACCCCTGCACCTCCTCATAGTGGCCTCATAGTGGGCCAGTTCCTGTGTATACTCCTGAAGCAGTGAGAATGAACTTTTGCAGACAGTTAGTGAGCTCTTGCAGAAAGCCGGCCTGACTGCAGAATCGGGAGAAACTATACAAGCTTGAACATTCAGTACTGCCCTAGGGAAAGCAACGGGAGGTTATCAGCATTTGACCTGACTTGCAGGATACACAGAAGGTATACAATCTTATGAATTCCCCCAGAGAAAGGAGTAAGAAGTATGCAGCAGCGATATCCATAGAAAAGATCTGAGAAAGCCTCAGAATCTTTAAGGGGCTGAAGGAAGGTTTTCTTTCCTGAAGCCAGTCAGTAAGGACTGGAGAAGATGACAGTTTCTTCAAATGCAAAAACAGCAGCACAGAACTTTGAGGAACCTAAAAAAATCAAAGAAAAATGACACCACAAAAGGGAGACAGTTTTCCAGTAACTGACACCTTCCCTCTTCCCATGGATGTTTTCAATTTTCCTGATAAAAGAATTCAAAATAGTTATTTTAAGGAAGCTCAGGGAACTACGAACAAACAACAAAACCCTGAAAGGACAATTCAATGAAATCAGGAAAACAATACACAAACAAAATGAGAAGTTTAACAGAGATAGTAATTATAAAAAAGAACCAAAAGAATTTTGAAGCTGAGGAATATAATGAATGAAACAAAAAAATGCAATAGAAGGCATCAACGTCAGACTGTATCAAGCAGACGAAAGAATCTGTGAAGTAGATGACAAATTATTTCAAATTATCTGTTTTAGAGGAGAACAACAGAAAGAATGAAAAAGAATGAAGAAAGCCTACTTGAACCATAGGATACCATTAAAAGAAACAATCAGCACATTTTTGAAGTCCCAGAAGGAAAAGAGAGGGAGAAAGGGGGCATGAAGCTTATTTAAAAAAAAAATAATGGAGCTGGAAATTTATCAAATATGGGAGAGAATTAGACATCTAAGTTCATGAAGCTCAATCTCCCCAAGATTTCAACCAAAAATAATCTGATCCTAAACACATAATAAAGTGGTCTAAAATCAAACACAGAAAGCAAGAGGGGTGCCTGGGTGGCTCAGTCAGTTAAACGTCTGACTCTTGATTTCGGCTTAGGTCATGATCTCAGGTAGTGAGATGGAGCCCCGTGTCGGGCTCTGCCCTGGGCGTGGAGCCTACTTAAGATATTCTCCCTCTCCTCATTCCCCTGCCACCCTGCCCTGCTCATGTGTGCTCTCTTAAAAAAAAAAAAAAAAAAAAACAAGAGGAAAAATGTTCCTGACCTACAGGGGACCCCCACAAGGCTATTAGTGGAATTCTCAGCAGAAACATTGCAGGCCAGGAGAGAGTGGGATGGTACATTTAAGGAAAAAAAAACAACAACTGCCAACCAAGATTTTATCCAGCAAAGTTGTTCTTCAGAAATAGATAAAGACTTTCCCTGGGCGCCTGGGTGGCTCAGTTGGTTAAGCGACTGCCTTCGGCTCAGGTCATGATCCTGGACTCCCTGGATCGAGTCCCGCATCGGGCTCCCTGCTTGGCAGGGAGCCTGCTTCTCCCTCTGACCCTCCCCCCTCTCATGTGCTCTCTGTCTCTCTCATTCTCTCTCTCAAATAAATAAATAAATAAAATCTTTAAAAAAAAAAAAAAGACTTTCCCAGACAAACGAAAGTTGAAGGAATTCATCACCATTATACTTGCTTTATGAGAAATGCTGAAAGTAGTTCTTCAAACTGAAATGAAGTGATGCTAATTAGTAATAGGAAAACATACAAGAATATAAAACCCACTGATAAAGCCAAGTATTTAACCATTTTCAGAATGCTGTAATACTATAATGTAGTGGTACATTAACTTATTAACTCTAGTACAAAGATTAAAGGACAAAAGTATTCAAAATAAATATAGTCATAACACATTGTTGATGGATATAAATTACAAAAACAGGTAAATTTTGATATCAGAAACCTAAAATGTGTGTGTGTGTGGGGGAAGTAAAAGTGTAGTTTTTGTCTATGATCAAAGTTAAGTTCTTATCACCTTAAAATACATTATTATATCTATGAGATATTCTTGTAAGCCTTGTGGGTAACCATAAGCAAAAATCTACAGTAGGTACACAAAAGATAGAGAAGGGAATCAAAGTATAATATTACCAAAAATTATCAATTCACAAAGGAAAACAGCAAGAGAGGAGGAAAGGAACAAGGGAACTACTAAACAGCCAAAAAATAGTAAGATGATATTAGTAAATCCTTCCCTATCAGTAATTCTTTTAAATGTAAATGGATTAAATTCTCCAATCAAAAGACATAGATGGATGAAAGGATTAAAAAGACAGAACAAGAGCTAACTATATGCTGCCTATGAAAGACTCACTTCAGCTTTAGCAACACACATAGGCTCAAACTAGAGAGTTGGAAGGTATATTCTATATAAATGGAAACCAAAAGAGAGAAGAGGTAGCTATACTTAATATCAGACAAAATAGGTTTTAAGTTAAAAACTATAGTAAGAAACAAAGAAGGTCATTATATAATGATAAAGAGTGAATTTATCAAGAGGATATAAAATTATAAATATACATATGCACCCAACATCGGAGCACTCAAATATATTAAGCAAATACTAACAAATCTGTAGGGAGAACTAGAAAACAATACAATATTAGTAGAGGACATTAACACCCTATTTTCAATAAAAGATAGATAATCCATACTGAAAATCAGTAAGGAACCATTGGATTTGGACAATACTTTAGATCAAATGGATCTAACAGACCCATGTAGAACATTCCATCCAAAAGCAGAAAAATAGTCTTCTCAAGTGCACATAGAATATTCTTCAGAATAGATCATATGATAGGTCACAAAACAAGGCTCAGTAAATTTAAGAAGATTAAAATCATACCAAATACCTCTTTTGACCACAGTGATATGAAACCAGAAATCAGTAACAGGAGGAAAGCTGAAAAATCTACAAATAGTGTGGAAATTAAACAGCATACTCCTGAATAACCAATTGGTCAAAGAAGAGATTAGAAGGGAAATAAAAAAAAAATCTTAAAATTATAACAGCATACCAAAACTTATGAGACACAGCCAAAGCAGTCCTAAGGGGAAAGTTTATAGCCATAAACTCACTGAGAAAAAGGAAAGTCAACAACCTAACTTTAAACCTCAAGGAACTAGAAAGATAGCAAATGAACTTCAGCAGAAGGAAGATCAGAGTAGAAATAAATGAAGTAGAGACAAGAAAAAACAATAGAAAAGATCAATAAAACTAAACTGGTTTTTGAAAAGATAAACAAAATTGACAAACTTGATACATCACTAATCAGGGAAATGCAAATCAAAATCACAATTAGATAATACCTCACACTTGTTAGGATGACTTCATCAACAAGACAAGAGATAACAAGTATTGGTGAGGATGAAAAGGGAGAAGAGGGAACCCTTGTGAGCTGTTGGTGAGAATGTAAATTGGTACAGTCATTATGGAAAACAGTATGGAGGTTCCTTAAAAAATTAAAACCAGAACTATCATAAGATCCAGAAATCCCAGGCTGCCTGGGTGGCTCAGTCGTTAAGCGTCTGCCTTCGGCTCTTGTCATGATCCCAGGGTCCTGGGATCGAGCCCCGCATCGGGCTCCCTCCTTGGTGGGAAGCCTGCTTCTCCTTCTCACACTTCCCCTGCTTGTGTTCCCTCTCTTGCTATCTCTCTCTCTGTCAAATAAATAAAAAATCTTAAAAAAAAAAAAAAAAGATCCAGAAATCCTGATACTGATTAATTGAAGGATGGGAAGTTAGGATCTCAAAGAGGTATCTGCACCCCTGTGTTCACTGTAACATTATTCACAATAAGTAAGACTTGGAAACCACCTTAAGGGTCCCTCCACAGATGAACTGGTAAAGAAAAATGTGGTGTGTATATATATGTGAATTATGAATATATATATATGAATATTATTCCTATATATTATCAGCCAGTGGAAAGGAGAAAATCCTGCCATTTGTGACAGTGTGTATAGATTGAGGGCAATGTGTATAGAGAAAGACGAATACTCTATGATTTCACTTAATATGTGGAATCTAAAAAAGCTGAACTTAGAGAAACAGGAATAGAATAGTGGTTGTCTTGGCTGGTTGTGGGGCAAATAGGGAGATGTTAGTCAAAGAGTACAAACTTCCAGTTATAAGATGAATACACCATATATATATATATGAACACCACATTGTGACTGTAGTCAGTAGTACAGTATTATATCCTTGAATGTTGCTAAGAGGATAGATCTTAAATGTTCTCACCACACACATAAAAATGGTAATTACTTGAGGTTATAGAGGTATTAACTAAAGTTAATGTGGTAATCATTTCACAATATACAATATGTGTATCAAATTATCACATTGCATACCTTAAACTTGCATAATGTTATTTGTTAATTATATCTCTGTAAAGCTGAAAAAAAGAGAAATGGTTGTAATATTCAAAATTCTCTGTGGAAAGATTGGCAAATAGAGGCATGAAGAAGATTTTTTAAATGATTAAGAAATATCTTATAAAATGCTGTAAAATATATAAGTGGTTACAAAAATATTTTAAATTTGTATACAAATGGAAATAAAAGTAATTAAAATAATTTAAAATTACTTTAAGAGGTACTCTGTTATCTAGAAAAGTCATGTATGTGGAAAAGCTGTATGTTATAATTGAAATGAATTGAAGAGTGATCTATTATTCATGATATTGAGAGGCTATTATTTGTTCACTTATATTTATACCTCACTAGAGGTATACATATAACTTTTTGAAGAGTAGTAACTTTAAAGATTTTATTTATTTATTTGAGAGAGAGAGAATGAGAGACAGAGAGCATGAGAGGGAGGAGGGTCAGAGGGAGAAGCAGACTCCCTGCTGAGCAGGGAGCCTGATGCGGGACTCGATCCCGGGACTCCAGGATCATGACCTGAGCCGAAGGCAGTCGCTTAACCAACTGAGCCACCCAGGCGCCCGAAGAGTAGTAACTTTAAGAAAAACTTTCCTGTCCAGTGCCAAAGTTAGGGTCTGGTTTATTGCAGAGATTATAAATGTGTTGACTGAGTACTGAAATAAAGTCTCATGCTTGAAATTATTTTCCCAAAACATTCTGAAAATGTTATGTTCTCAGGGGAGTTTGCAGAAGTTTATTTAATCCCCAATAGAGCTGATTTATAGGGACTAAAGTTTTCTGTTTTCATAGTAGGAACAAGAACCATAAAATCCATCCGAGAACCCGAGAAACATATCCTACCTTTATTGTTGCCAAAACCTCTATAATAATATTCTTTCTAGCCTTTCTCATGTGTTTAACAGTCTGTTCCACCCTACACCCTCCCCCCCTTTCCCCATAAGAGAGGTTTTCATCTCTCTTTTCCCTTTGCTGATCCAGGGGTAGAACTTTTGCCAAAAGAAGATACTATTTTTATCTGATAAAGTGATTAAGTTGGTTTATCTCATTTCAGCTGTCTTGATCTTAAATTATGTTTATGCTATTTAAATTCTTGTTTTGTGGATACAGTTGACTCTTGGACAATATGAGTTTGAACCATACTCCACTTATATGTGGACTTAATTTGATAAATACAGTATAGTGCCGTAAATTATTTTCTATTCTCAAAATTATGGTTTTCTTAATATTTTCTGTTCTGTAGCATATTTTATTGTAAGAAAACAGTATGTAATACAGTATGTAATAACCTGCAAATTATGTGTTGGTCAACTTTTTATGTTATTGATAAGACTTCGGGCCCATAGTTGGCTATTAATAGTTGAGTTTTTGGGGAGTCAGAAGTTCTATGTGGATTTTTGCCTGTGCAGCGGTTGGTGCTTCTAATTCCCACATTGTTCAAGGGTCAACTCTCTTTTGTTTAGCATCCAAACTATTCCCCAAAGTCTCTAACATCTTGATAAATTGATTTTTTTTTTTCAGATCATCTACTAGAGTGATATGGCTGATATTAAACTGAATTAGAGAATGGTGGTAAAATATTCCCAAATTAAAGCATGAAGGTAAAAAAGCTTGAAGGACAAAAATTTACTCAGCCATGTTTCATGGGATAGTTTTACTCCTTCTGGTGACAATGTGTTATTTTGGGTTGCTTGGGCTAGGACTTGTCTTTGGTTGATGTCCAAAAGTTAAGCTCCCTTGTTTTGGTAGGGAGTGGATCGGACTCCACAACTCTCTAGAGAACAAAGTTTTTCCACTCCAAAGTGCTAGCCCTGTGCTTGTTCCAATCCTCATTTGGTGTTTGGGCAAAGCTTACTCTTCTATTCAGTGGCTTATTGCCTAGAGTTTGAAAAGAAAGTTATTGGATAATACTTGAGTTTTGTGTTTCTTTGTCACTTGAATGACTTGTATATGATGGGTATGTTTTCTCTAATTCATTTCCAAAGGTATAGAAATAAAAGGCAGGGTGAAGCAAATGTGGACAACAGTGTCTTTACGATATCTCATTTGAGTTCATGATGAAATTGTACAAAATAAATTCCCCTCCTTTCTTTTGTATTTTGAAATTCGCTCTCAATACTGGCACAAATAATCCTTACAGTGAGTTAGCTCCAGGAATAGTTCAATTCTAGGGAGGATTTCTAGCCCATTATAAGAACATAACTTTGACCACTTCTTTCTTTGCCATATCCAGTTGGTTGCCAAGTACAGCTATTTTCAAACTGAAGTTTACCCTTGCTTTTGCCTTATATGCCCTACTTTCACTATTTTAGGGCCACATGACTGTTTTCTTGAACTATTACCTTCTAAGTGGTCTCTACATCTGCCTCCATCCTACTTCAATTTATTCTTAAGTACTACTTCTAGATCAGTTTTGCTGAAGCTGAGCTTAGATCATGTCGGTCCATTACTTAAAACACTGCCAACAGAAGCAGGTTCAATTTCAGCCCTCCATAACCTGGTGACCTCCCTTCATGTTAAGTTTAGCCCCGCTACCCTCTTTCCTATGAATTGCTGATTAGCCAAGGTGAAGTACTGCGTACTTCTCCCTGTCCTCCCTCAGTCTTTCCAATTTCTCTGCCTTTAGTATCTCTCCTCCCTCTTTTTACCTGGAATATGTTTGACTTTATCTTCATGTGCAAATTGAATCTGTCATTGGGCAAATTTATTCTGTGCCATCATGGGATAATCTTCATGTTCTCTGATAAATGTTCTCCCCATATGTTTTCTCAGGATCCTTTGGCATTTCTTTTTAACATGTACTGTATATATATACATCTTACCTTCCACCAGGTATTAAGCTTCTCCAGGGGAGGCTCCATATCTAATTTCTACTTTGAGACAAGTCACAAGGCCTAGAGTGGTGATTTTGTGTGTGATAGGAGCTCAATATACATGTGTTAAATGATGAAATAAATGAATTCCTGTCTTGTATATTCCATTGTGAATTTTGTACCAATAACACCTCAACTCTCAGTCTGAAAAGGAAAAATGTAATAGTGGCCACAATTTTTATCGAACCTAAATTGAAATACTCTGAAAAAGTTTAATCATGGAGACAATCAGAATGTACTCTGTTATTTAGAATAAAACCTCTGGCAAACATGCCTGTTTTTCAAGTTCTTATAAGGTCTTTTAAATGTAGGCTATGATTATTCCCTTTAAACATCTCACAGATTTAGTAAGTTGAACCATTCATTGTCTTAAAGTAGTTTATAACTGACTCCATGGAGAAACTGAACTGAAATAAAAGGCCAGCAAAGGTGAGAGTATTTCAATTTTACATTGAAATGTAATTGTGGAAATATTTAAGGGAATCATTCAAAATTTCAGTTAAAAGGGGCGCATGGGTGGCTTTCTGTCCATTCTTGTCATTAGAGTACAGTTTTCAAGATTTGTGTAAAATAACAACCTATGAATGAGACAATGAGATCTTTCTGATATTTTCATTTTAAAAAACACTCATGAAAAGGGCCTCAAAAGCCATGCTTTAGTACATTGTTTTTATCATGTGCCATGGTAATTATGAATTTTTTAATAGTATGAATAATGCTATCTATTCTTTCCCTGCTTTTTTCTAATTCATTTTGCACATTTTCAAAATGTGGTAAAGTGAATTAGATTCACTGTTGCCTATTAGGGTATTATGAAGTGATTCTTAATCCAGGTTTTTATAATGAATCAAATCCAATTAAAAGTATGAAAATTACAAATAATTATGGCAGTGGAACTATTTTGGATATTATTCAGCTGCTTGGAGTAAAACAAATAAAACTGAAAGGACCTTTGAAAAATAATGAAACATGTCTTTGGTCAGCATGCTCAGGAAATTTTTTTGTACTGTGTTCAGTTCATTTTGCTGTGTACTCAGATTCTGGAGAATGCTAGCATTAGACAAAGGACTGAAAATATGGTTACTATTTAGAGATGTTCATTGTTTGAGGAGAAAGTCAGCAGAATCTTGAATATTCTTATGACATGTATAGAATAATTTTACAGAGACTATTTTAAATCATAAGTGCCTTTTATATGTTAATATCTTAAAATGTATCTTGCTTTTAATATATTTCTGTGGGAATGTTTTGTTTTAATTTTTGCCAACAATAATGTCTTATACCATATTTGTTTGAACTTTTGAAAGTTAATTGATAACCATAAAGTTAATTTGCTTATTTTACCTGAAAAAATTTTTTTTTTTTTTTTTTTTTAGAGAGAAAGTATGAGTTGGGGGTCTTTGGGGGGGCAGAGAGAGAGAAAGAATCTTAAGCAGGCTCCACACCTAGCATGGACGCGGGGCTTAGTCTCATGACCCTGAGATCATGACCTGAGCCGAAATCAAGAGTTGGGTGCTTAACTGACTGAGCCACCCACGCGCCCCTTTTAACTGAAATTTTGAATGATTCCCTTAAATATTTCCACAAAAATGCATTTTTCATTTATCTCTTCCTTGTTGTATGTATTTTAATGAGAATCCTGGATAAAATTTACAGAAGTAGAATTGCTATTTTGTCTTAATGATGGAGGAATGATTTATAACATGTACCTGATTATATCTCTTATTTTGTGTGCTTTTTGATAATTATACACCAATTTATTTTACCAACATTATTCTATAGAAAGATAACTCCTGTCCTTCTCTTTTTGGTTCTTGGAACATAAAGTAAATGTTTGGTTTAACTTGAGGGCATATGGAAAAGGAAATGGGCTATTTCTTCACAAAGAATTTAAGAATCTTCCAGAGAATTATTTGCCACTGCAATTATGAACAACTGTAGCTGTGCCTAATTTTTATTTTCTATTTTATAAAATATATATATATTTTTAAGATTTTATTTATTTATTTGAGAGAGAGAGAATGAGAGAAGGCACATGAGAGGGGGGAGGATCAGAGGGAGAAACAGACTCCCCGCCGAGCAGGGAGCCCGATGCGGGACTCGATCCCGGGACTCCAGGATCATGACCTGAGCCGAAGGCAGTTGCTTAACCAACTGAGCCACCCAGGCGCCCTTATTTTCTATTTTAAATGCTCAGTGATTTTAATTTCATCTGTAAGTGTTAAAAGTATAGTCTGATTAAAATAGTATGTGTCTAAGAAATGGTTTTGGCCCATTTAGTTTGTTTTTCCTTTTTCTTTTTCGACCTAATCAAAAGGTGCGTAAACCTAGAAAACCTGCAGAGAGTACCAGACCTTCTCTTTTTGTCTTTTTTCACTATTGTATGGTATTTTCCCGGGTTTCATTGTTAAGATGACTTCATGAGACAACTGTCAATATTGTTTAATGTTAGCTATCCACCTTATATGGGTAGGGAAAAAGTTTTCCTATATGGGTGTGTGTGGATGGATAGCCAAAGAGATTATATTTGCTTGATTTGACATTAAAATTTTTTCCCCCTTTTAAAAAATTGGGTTCTGATAATTTTGTGACTTTTGACGTATCAAGAATCCAACTTTTTTTTTTTTTTAAGATTTTATTTATTTATTTGAGACAGAGAATGAGATAGAGCATGAGAGGGTCAGAGGGAGAAGCAGACTCCCTGCCGAGCAGGGAGCCTGATGTGGGACTCGATCCAGGGACTCCAGGATCATGACCTGAGCCGAAGGCAGTCGCTTAACCAACTGAGCCACCCAGGCGCCCCAAGAATCCAACTTTTAAAGTGGTATTCTTTAATTAATATTTGGTAACTACTCCATACCCAACTTTGTGTATTTTGCTAGGAAACTGCTGTAATCTCTTTTAAAATTCACGGATCCCAATCTTAACCCATTCCCCCAGGATTATTCAGTAATTAATTGTATAGCCCAGAACAGTCTTTAAAAAGTTGGGTATCTCCAAGATTCCTTCCCAGCTCTAATATCCAAAAGTCCTTGATTTTAATCTATGTCACTTCTCAACTACAGTGGAAGAGTAGCACCATTCTAATTTTTTGGATAATGTTTATCATTTCTTTACATTATTCTAAATCTAATGGAAAACTTTGTTTGTAAAATAACAACCCAAAAATACCTAGCTTTTATTCTCTGGGGAAAGATAATTCTGTAATATATTTTTCTACTTGATACATTTTTACGTTGGGAAACCCTATGGGGAAAATACATTTCCAGACAGCTTGAAACTGACAAATGGGCATTTTGACAGGTATTCCTGGAAGGAGTGCTATAGCCAGCAATCTTTTAAATTTCCTTATTACAACAACTATGTTTAGTAGAGACTAAGACATATCACAGTTTGAAACAAGTATTTGATGTTGGGGGGTGGGTGAATATAAAACTTTCTTAATGTATTGGAAAAATAGAGCATTTAGTTTGCTCTTATGAGGCCTAGAGAAACTCACAGTGTTGGTATAAAGTACTTGTTTATGGACCAAGCCCGACCTGTTATTGTGAACTTTTGTGTTTTCCATTCAGTAGGATGTTCCTTGAGGAGGGTTTTGTTTGTACCGCTCTTCTCTGTCATTTAATGGGCTTGTCCTGTGTACAACCTGTGGCTTTAGAATAGAAAACTTCAAAGTAAATTTTATGGCAGAAACAAATTTTGTGGATTTTATTTTATTTTTCCATAAAATACCACTGGTAAGCAGTATTCTCCAGACCTCAGTGGAACTAGTCTATTTCTACAAAATTAATTTGTGAAAAAGGTGGCAAGAACTCTCTTGATTCTATTTATATCTCATTCTCTTTCCATTTTGTAAACTCATTAGCATGGATATATATTTTAAATAACAGTCTTTCGGTGCTCCTTAACTGTATAAACACACTGTTTTTTTGAGTGTACTACAAAAAGCCATCATGCAGTCTCATTCTTCACTTCACACCAAACCTTAGCTGCTGCCATTATATTTCTCCACCATCATCACCATCGTCATCGTCCCCTTTGTCAAAAACCAGGGATTGCTGTCTGATCTGTAGAATTTGAAAAGTATAAATCTGAGAATCTTAAAATGTGAGCTGGTCTTTAAGGTTAGAGGAAATGTTATGAACATCTACAACTTAAGACTAATTCCTTTTGGTGATAATGATTGAATGATTTCTCCTATTTCGGAGAATCAAGTCAGATGTATATATGAATGACCCTATGGAGTCTTATTTTGTATGTTTGAGCCTGGATGAAAATCAGTTTCACTTAGCTTTTAACTTGGACAAGGGTCTCAGGGTCAGTATCACATTCTTTTTTTCTTAAACTTCTTTTTTAAAACAGCAGCACAAATCACTGAAGAGTATTTATTTCTCTGTTAAAACTTTTCTCCAAGTGTAGGCATGTATTTAAAACAAAAATACTATATGAGATTTATATCTCGTTTATATGAGATTGTTCTGATTCCTTTAACTCCCTGTAGACATTTTGAAAAGCACTTCTTTGTAATGCTAATGATCACACTTCTTTTTTTAAAATTTATTTATTTTTAGAGAGGGAGAGTGAGAGTGTGGAGGGGAGGGGCAGAAGGAGGGGGAGAGAGAGATTCCCAAGCAGACTATGCGCTGAGTGTCAGGCCTGACGCAGGGTCTCGTGCCCCTGAGATCAGGACCTGAGCCCAAATCAAGAGTTGGTGCTTAACCAACTGCGCCACCCAGGTGCCCGGATCACACTTCTTTTCTGAAGAAATTTGTTTTCTTCATTTTTTGTTTTTGTTGGCCTCCTGTTGTTTATTTCTCCCTCTCCTATCCTCAATAATTTCAGTGTCTCATACTTTTTTCCTACTTCGTCACATTGAAGCTTTACCAAGCCCAGAAAATACAACTTTGATGATTTACACTGAGTCATAGACTTAAGAAAGAATAGGTCTTCAAAGGCCTGTTCATTTTAGTTTTCATAAAATCAGTCCGTCTGTGGTCCTGATAGCTTTTGTTTGATATTTATCCTCTCTCCTACTAATCCTGGCAGGTTTCTTAATTTGCTTTTGCCTAGAACCATGTTAATTTAAGTAGATTGTCTCTTGACCTCTCATCTAGCTACAGCTAACTTTTCTGATATAGTATCTTTTATACTCTGGCATTGTACAAATACTGTGCTGAGTATTGTTATGGATAAAAAATGAAAAAGTCATGGCTTGTTTCACAGTACCAGGGAAGCTACTTGGGAGATAAATCATTTTGTATAGTTTAACAAAAAATAGTAGACATAAGTAAGTGGAGGAGGCATGGGATAGGTATATCCTGAGTGTGAAATGTGTCTGGAATTTGTGACTTTGAAGTCTAAACTAGAACAGTGGCATTATGGCATGGAAGAGCCTCCCTAAAATTTTGTGCCAGGCTAAAATGGGACAGAGAAAGGAGGGTGCCATGTAGCATGTGTCTGTGTAGCCTCGTGAATTTACCTTTTTTTAGTTTTTTTAGTTTTTAGCACCTAGCTGAGAGGAGCATCATTACCTTTACAAAGCCGCCAGAGTTTAGAATCTTTGAGTATTTTCCATTAAGGAACAGAGGCCCCTTGTTGTAAATCCAGCACAGTCACTGGTGCAAGGTGGTAGGTTGCCTTGCATGTCAAGTCTGTTCCTGCCTCTTATTCTCATGCCCTAAGGATCCATTGTTGGAAGACTAAGCAACAGTCAGGCTATTTCTGTATTCTCTAATAGTCCCAGTCTCTCCGTTTAGTTTGGAACTGATCCAGATGCGCCATCCTTTAGAGTTGTTAAATATTATATTCCACATTTCATTGCCTTCTTCGTTTTTATAACCAACTTGGAAGGTTGGGTGTTTGAACCCAGTCAGATGTCATTATCTGATATCATTAGCATACATACCTATTCTTCTTATTACCCAGCTATGATTATGACTTTTTCCTAAAAAAAAAAATCTATTTTAAGTTGAGTTAAATTTATATCAAAAACATCTAATTATAATTTTATAGTGAAAACACAACCTGAGGTTTAAGAGGGCTTGAGAACTTTTTTAGTATATGGAGATTTAACTTGCTGATTCTCGTATCTTTCTTTTTATTTATACATTTTTCATTTCAGTATAATTCTTTTTTTGTATATATCTTAATTGATTTGTATTAAATACTTTAGGCCTTTAGTATTTTATTTATTGTGTAAAATCATTTCTGTGTTGAATCAGATCAACATTCTAAAAATACAGCTAATTGCTACATTGAAAACATGATATAACTAGGACGTTAACTAGACGTAACGTGGTGATCATTTTGCAACATATAAAAATAGTGAATCATAATGTTGTATACCTGAGACTAATACAATGTTATATGTCAACTATACCTCAATAAAAAGTATCTGGAAGTAGTAAAAAATTTTTTTCAAAAGCATGATATAACTTTATTTGGCAGGGAGTAATTCTGCTTCCCAATTGACTAATAAATGTTCCTTTTTCTTTCTTTCTTTCTTTTTTTTTTTTTTTAGTAATCTCTACACCCAATCTGGGGCTTGAATTTACAATCCCGAGATCAAGAGTTGCATACTTTACCTACAGAGCCAGCCAGGCACCCCCCTACAGATGTTCTTTTTTAAACTTAATCAGTCAGTCAAAACATATATATATATAATATATATTTAAAATATATTTATTTATTTGAGAGAGAGAGAAAAAGAGAGCATGTGCATGTGCACGAGTGGGGGAGGGGCAGAGAGAGAATCTCAAGCAGACTCCCTGCTGAGCATGGAGCCCAACGTGGGGCTCGATCCCAGGACCCTGAGATCATGACCTGAGCCGAAACCAAGAGTTGGATGCTTAATTGACTGAGCCACCCAGGCACCCCTCAAAACATATTTATTGGGACACTTGGTGTATCATAGCAACATGGTTACTATTGAAATCCATTGAAAATGTAGGAGTTACACAGTACCAAGTTATAAAACATGAAACCATAGCTAATTTTGATGATACAATTTATGTAAGAAATATAGTAGGTATTAGAGAAGAAAGAAAATTTAACCCCCCCACATCTTTCTATTAAAAATTTTTTAAACCTATGGAAAAGTTGAATGAATAGTACAGTAAGCATCCCCACATATGCTTCATCTAAATTCCCCAACTGTCAGTATTTTACCACATTTGAATTCATTCTTTCCTTCCTTCCCCTCCATATGTATAATGTATGTGTCTTTCTGTGTATAGATACATACACACGTATGCTTTTTTTTCCCCTATTCATTTCATTGTAGGCTGTAGACATCAAGATGCTTTATCACTGACTACATTATCTCCGAAGAACAAGGATATTCTCCTACATAGCCACTATACCACTTTTATAATAAAAAATTTTAACACTGATTCAGGACTTCATCAATTGTATAGTCCATTTTCCAGTTTCTCCAGTTGTACTAAAATTGCCTCTCATAGATTTTCCTTGTTTGTTTGAGCTAGGATCTACCGAGGCAAATGCATTATATTTGGTTAGCCTGTCTCTTCAGGACAGGCCTCCTCTGATCTATACCTGTGCTGTCCAGTATGGTAGCCACTAGCTATATGTGACTAAATAGATTACAATTTAATAAAATAAAAAATTTAGTTCCTTAGTCACACTAGCCCGATTTCAGGTGCTCAGTAGCCATATGTGGCTATGGCCATTCTCTTGGACAGCACAAATACAGAATATTTCCATCATCACAGAAAGTTGTATTGGACAGATCTAGGACATGCCCCATCTCATTTGTCTTTTGTGAAATATATTTTTTGAACCATTCAGGCTGGTTGTCTTGTTGAATATTCCACATTATGAATTTGTCTTGATTGCTTCTTATTGATTAGATTCTGGTTGTAGCAGATTATTACTTTCAGATTATTAGTAGCTGCACTGATTAGCCCATCTCACATTCTTTTCTTTCTTTCTTTTTTTTTTTTTAGAGAGAGATTGTGTGCATGAGCCACAGGGTGGGATGGATGTGCAGAGGGGGTGGGAAAGAGAATCTTAAGCAGACTCCACACCCAGTGCAGAGCCTGACAGGGGGCAAAATCTCATGACCCTGAGATCATGACCTGAGCTGAATTCAAAATTCAGATGCTTAACCGACTGAGCCACGCAGGCGCCCCTCATGTCCTTTTCTTAAAATGTGACTGACATCCTTCACCTGAGAGGTGGAGTCTGTTCCCTCCCCTTGGGTGTGGGCAAGGACTTGTGACAGCTGACCATTGCAGTGAGGTGGAAGTCATGCTCTGTGCCTTAAGACTCACTCACTCACTCCGGGGATGCTTGCCGTTGGAACCCAGCCAGCACATTGTGAGGAAACGTAGGTCCTCTGATGATGTTAGACAGTTACAGTTAAGGTCTCAGCTGACAACCCAATGTGTGAGTGAATGGGCCTTCAGATGATTTCGTTCTGCTGGCTGAGGTCCTCGATGTAGTAGAGATCAACAGTCCCAGCTGGGGTCTGTCTGAATAACTGATGCACAGAAACAGTGAGAGCTAATAAATTATTATTGTTTTTTCAAGTTGCTGAGTGCTGGGGAATTTTCACACAGTAGTAGATAACTTATAAGGTTGGACGATTTCATAAGGCTACTCCATGAGTGATGGTGTGAATTTCCTATTGCATCACATCAGGAGGTGTGTGATGTCAGTGTGACTTATTGGTGATATTTGATCACTTGGTTAAGGTGGTGGTCCATCCTATCTCTTCATCATAAATACCTTTTCCTTTTGTAAGTAGTAAGTAGCCTGAGAGAAGTTTTAACTTTGCAAATAATACAAGCTTCCACCAGGTTCCTTGTCAACATGTCACGCTACACCGTTGTTTTGAGTGGATCTAAAAATGGAAATGATCTTAGAAATCATTTTACTGTTGTCATTTTGCAGCGTGATTTAATAAACATGATTAGGTATCTATGGGAGATACTGCCTTGCAACGAGGGACATAGAAATATAGGAGATTTGATTTTACTGCCTTGAAGCATGTGGAGGAAACCTAACATGGCTGGAATTCAAAAGGGTTTGACTGACTGATACTACATTTGTGTTCCAAGATGATTCGACTAAGATATTTTATTTTCCAAAAGAGTAAAATGATGTCGTTATGATAACTGTATATTGTAGTTTAAGACTGGGGGCGCCTGGATGGCTCAGTCTGTTAAGCTTCTGACTCTTGATTTTAGCTCAGGTCATGATCCCCGGGTTGTGAGATCGAGCCCCGAGTCAGCTCCACGCTCAGCACAGAGTCTGCTTGAGATTCTCTCTCCCTCTTCCCCTCCCACTCGTGCTCTTTCTCTCTCTCAAATAAATAAATAAATCTTTTTTAAAAAGGGCTGGTCAGTGGTGCTGTCTAAATTATACTTTTATCAGACAATTGAAATTAAAACAGGCTCTTATTGGTTTGTATTTTGGTTTTTTGAGAGAGAGCACGTGGTTGGGGGGAGGGGCAGCGGGAGAGGGAGAGAGAATCTTTTTTTTTTTAAGATTTTATTTATTTGAGAGAGAGAAAGAGCACAAGTAGGGGGAGCAGCAGAGGGAGAGGGAGAATCAGACTCCCTGCTGAGCAGGGAGGCGGATGAGGGACTCGATCCCAGGACCCTGGGATCATGACCTGAGCTGAAGGCAGATGCTTAACGGACTGAGCCACCCAGGTGCCCGGAGAGAGAATCTTAAGCAGGCTCCCGCATGGAGCCCAACAGGGGGCTCTATCTCATGACCCTGAGATCATGACCTGAGCCAAGATCAAGAGTTGGATGCTCGGGCGCCTGGGTGGCTCAGTTGGTTGAGTGCCTTAGGCTCAGGTCATGGTCCCAGGGTCCTGGGATCGAGTCCCGCATCGGGCTCCCTGCTCAGCAGGAAGCCTGCTTCTCTCTCTCCCACTCCCCCTGCTTGTGTCCCCTCTCTCTGTCAAATAAATAAATAAATAATTAAAAAAAAAAAGAGTTGGATGCTCAACTGACCGCGCCACTTAGGGACCCCTAAAAGCAATTTTTTTTTAAAGATTTAAAGATATAATTTAATAATAAGAAGGAATAAATCCCACTCTTTAGGATTCTGGAATCCTAACTGGGTTTCTGATAGATAAGTAATGTGAAAAAGGTACTAAATGTGCCAAATAATGTGTAATCAAATAGTTGTACATGTGTTTATTGAAATGGTGTTAAACTTTCCCCAAAGGATGACTTCATCCCTGTATATATTGTAAAAACAAAGTAAAAATTTAAAATTTTTTTTTCAGCAAAATCTCTTTGTGGATTTGAGATGTTGGGATTTCCTCAGTCTAAAAACACTCCTCGAAGCCCTGCAATAAGTATTGATTTCTGCTATTTATTGTTTCCATCATTTTAATATATCATTATAGGTCTACTTGGAGTATTTCATTGTTGTCTTTTCTGGTGAAACTCTCTTGTTAGACTACGTTGCTAATGTTCTTAAGTTCACCATATTTAATTCCTCCGTGGACTATACAGTTTCACTTGTTACTTAGACTGAATATTTAGCAACATTTTCTTCCGTGTAACTTTGGTTACAGGAAAAATTCCATGCGAGAGTGAACTGATCAACAGTTTGGAGAAGGATATCAGAGTACAATTCTTGCTAAGTAAAAATGGTATATCTTTAATAGAGGGGAAATATGATTGGAGCTGCTTTAGAATCATCTAAAATATACGAGTAATGGTATTTAGCTGAGGAAAGAGCAATCAAAAGCAATACTTCCTGGAAGTATAAAATTGTAAGAGGCATGTGGTGATAGGAAGGCCTCACTTTGGGAGGGTGAGATAAATGTGCAAGAACATGGGATTATTTAAGAAATGGAGCAAAACTGCAGAGTAAAAAGTCAGCGGAGGGATGGGGAGAGATCATTAGGGTAGGTGTGAATGTTGGCAGACAGGAAAGGAGGAGAGGGGAGAGTAAGCTTGTTAAATTTTGAAGTAGAGGTGTGGGTTTGGGTGCTTGGGAAACAGTAGTTTAAGGATTTGCTGAGCAGGAAACCCATGGAATGAGACACCACTGCTTCAGGGTGGTGGCAGGGTGAATACATTTAAGTATCTGGGAGGAAGGGCTGATTTTCCAAAATCTTGGGACAGAAAGCATTGGCTGACAGACTTCAAAAGGCTCTGAAAGTGTGCCTACATGTGAATGATGTCCTCTCCATGGACCTTTGGTAGATGTCATCCATAGACAGTTACTCTCCTGACAGCTTTAGCCAGTAGGATCAAGCCGACTTGATCTCGGACACACCCTTTCTGGGTATGTGCACAAATAGGGCCAATGAGGTACTTTGGTAGAGAGGGTAGTGAGGTGAGGAACTGTGGTCTCAAGGGCTTAAGCTTTAGACAGGGAGCACTCTTTCCCTTCAGGTGGAGAGGTGGAGAAGAGAGTGAGTGGCCGGGAATGCCCAGGGAGCCTAATGATTGCCCTGGCCTCTTCATATCACAGCATCCCATTACACGTTGCTCAGCCAGCCTGCATCCCTGTCTCTTACACACGGGGAGAAAATACGGCTAATATTTTTGCTCATAGAGATTTTTTTGGGGGATGTGGTTCTTTCACATATTTCACACACACTTTTAGCTAAATCTTATGGACAGTTTGCTTGGAATACATGGAGTTGGGTGTTCAGGGACAGGAGTCCTCATTTCCAGTCATGGAAAAAGAGTTTGAGTTATTTGGGGATGTCTTTGTCTCTGTTAGCATGCATGACTGTTACTCTGTTCACCCAGGACCTAAAGCTGAATACCTATTCACTTATTCTTCATTTACTACCAAGCCATGTCAACTACTAGATCCTAAGATGAGCTACTAAATAAAACAAGAATCTGTTATTATGTGACTCATCCTTCTGTTTCTCCCCTGTATTCCAGGTTTTTAATGATGTGGTGTGAAGAGATTCAGGATTTCCATTCCTGTTTTCCCTTTCCTGCCAAGCTCATGACCCCTGCCAACTCCATCCTTCCCTTCATTTGCCTGCAATTTTGGTTTGGGTTTGGACTCTTTGGGAGTTTATAGAACAGGAGCCATTTAAACTCCTTTTTTCCAAATGGGACAAGTATCTTAATTGAGGTCAGGCCAACACTGACTGTGACCGAATCTTCTCCTCATCCGCCTGGCACAGGGGGAGAATTCATACGGTAGAAGAAGGGCATGAAACTGTGCCTCCTAACAGTGTCCATTGGGATAAAGCTAATGCCCACTTGGAGGCACAACACAGTGACTTCTTTTGCCAGGCTTGATTGTTCTGCTTGGTCCCAAGCCAGATGGCAACCTGGTGGGTGAACCATTGGCTCTGGCCTTTCCCCAACCCCCTCATGTCTAAGATAAAATGCCCAGCTGTCCCTTTGCAGGACTTACCCTGTGGAAACAGTAATTGCTCTCACTGTTGCTTGATATTTACATAATTTTGTTTAAATTTGTAACTATAGTACTACCAATATGCCTTTATTAGTAGTATGAAAGCTTCAAATTGCTTGCCAGAATTCAAGAATGGAATCCATTTAACACCAGGCTGTTTAAGTATTAAAAGAGCTTCTGGAGTGGAGCGTGAGAGAGGAAGTGTGAAGATTTGAATTATGGTACTAGTGTAATTCATGTTCTATATATAGTTATTTTGATCACTAGAAATACTTGCAGCAAGGTTTCCATTAGTTTTAGTACCTTCTATCTTTCTGTCACTCTCTGACATACATTAAGACAGAAATGAACATCCAAGGTCTCCCGCAATTGGATATATATCTGCTGAATCAGATGATACTTATGCTTTTGTGCCTGAATTGTAGTGTAATATTAAGTATGCCTCATTTGAATAATGGTAATAGGATGTATATCTGTTACGATTTGTTTTAAAGTTTGAAATGGAGTTGTAGGTATATGAAGAAATCAAGAGAGAATTCTGAAAAAGAAACAAAGACCTGGTCATTTCACAGAGATTCATCTATATAAATCTTCCATTTTAACTCTAGCTTTGCTTTCTGAGATTATGATGCATTACTAATAGCATTCTTTTTTTTTTTTTTTTTAAAGATTTTATTTATTTATTTTATTAGAGAGCGAGCGAGAAACAGCATGAGAGAGGAGAGGGTCAGGGGGAGAAGCAGGCTCCCCGCTGAGCCGGGAGCCCGATGCGGGACTCGATCCCAGGACCCTGGGATCATGACCTGAGCCGAAGGCAGTCGCTTAACCAACTGAGCCACCCAGGCGCCCACTAATAGCATTCTTAAATTATATTTTCTTTAATTAAAAAAATCTTTTTGACAGTAACAGAGAAAGCCCAAGAACTTTATTGATGTTTCTGAGACACGTAAATGTTTCTAAACAAACCTAAATAATTTGGTAGGTTTGGGGGAAAAACACTTATTCCTGTTAGCCTACACTTGGGAGTCTCTTGTTCACCACTGGATTTGCAGCCCTAGGAAATGTCCTGATGTCTTAAGGATCCAGTTACAGCCTGAAGCACATTTCTGTTAGACATGCTATAAATGAATGATGCTTATCCTACAAATGCTTTTTCTCCCGTAATGTCACTGAAATGATGCAGCTAATATTGTTGATGTCATTAGAAAAGTAATCATTGCTTTGCTTTCCTCATAGGATTTTATGAAATGAAATGAGATAGTAGATTCAAAGGTCTTTTTTAAGATTTCAGGTGATCAATAAATATAAAGAGACATTATTATTATTACAATTTAACTTTTCTACTATTACTTTTATCACAACCAACATCACTATTAACATCTTCACCACTGGAGTATAATTTCTCTGACCCATCTTCTCTATTTACTGACTAAATTTACCAGGAAAGGGAAGGCACATCATGCCAATTGGTAATCTGGAATTTCTAATTGGAGACTTTTGTTTTCCTTGGAGAATCTGAAGCCTCAATGTAATAATAATCCTGACTCTAGACCCCTAAATTTCTTTCCCCTCTGAGTTTTATTGAGGTATAATTGATGAATAAAAATTGTATGTATTTAAAGTGTACAATGTGATGGTTTGATATACATTGTGAAATCATTACCGTAATCAATTAACACACCCATCACCTCACAAAGTTAACTTTTTTTTGTTTTTTTTGTTTTTGTTTTGGTGTGGCGAGAACACTTGAGATTACTCTCTTAGCAAATTTCAAGTATAGAAAACAGTATTACTGAGTCTAGTCTCCATGCTATACATTGGATCCCCAGAACTTATTTGTCTTCTAACTGGAAGTTTATATCCTTTGACCAATATCTCCCTTTTACCCCTCATTCCCCAAGCTCCTGGCAAACACCATTCTACTTGCTGGTTCTATGAGTTTATCTTTTTTTAGATTTCACATATAAGTGAGATCATATAATATTTGCCTTGTTTTGCCTGGCTTTTTTCACTTAGCATAATGTCCTCCAAGTTCATTCATATTGTCGTAAATGACAAGATTTCCTTCTTTCCATTGGCTGAATAATACTCCAGTGTGTATATATGTAGCACATTTTCTTTATCCATTCGTCCCTTGATGGACACTTAGGTTGTTTCCCTATGTCGGCTATTGCAAATGATGGTACAATGAAAATGGGAGTGTATCTCTTTGAGATACTGATTTTATTTCCTTTGTATGTATACCCGGGAGAGATTGCTTCTGGAATGAGATTGCTAGATCACATGGTAGTTCCATTTTTAAATTTTTGAGGAACCTCCATACTGTTTTCCATAATGGCTGTACCAATTTACATTCCCACCAACAGTGAATAAGGGCTCTCTTTTCTCTATCCACTTGCCAACACTTGTTATCTCTTGTTGATGGTAGCTATCCTAACAGGTATGAGGTGATATCACATTGTGGTTTTGATTTACATTTCCCTGGTGATTAGTGATGTTAAGTATCTTTTATGTATTTGTTTGCCATTTGTGTGTCTTATTGGGCAAAATGTTTATTCAGGTCCTTTGCTCGTTTAAAAAATCTGATTATTTTTTGCTGTTAAGTTGTATGTGTTCCTTATATATTTTGGACATTGACCTCTTATCAGATATGTGGTTTGCAAAGACACATTCCTTTTAATTTCATTGCTGAGAGTATTTGATTTCTGCTTAAAGGATCAGCCTAGTCCTGAGGGGCCAGTTCTGTCCTTTGGAGGATTTTAAGAACCCTGACTCATTAGCTTCTTACTTGATAGCAAATACTGTTGCTGTTGATCCTGTGTTAACTTTGTGCCTCAGTCTGGTAATTGGGTTTCTGTCTTGCTTGTATGGTAATTACCCCAGGTGTAGTCACAGATTTCCTATATTGACTCTTTGTCTCGGCCTTAAGAACCTGCCCAGAATCCCTTAATTCTCTTTAATTTCTTAAATTTAGCTGACCACCCCTCCCAACCTTCCTATACCCACACACAGATTTAAGTCTTGCTTGAGTCTCCCATTTCTTCACCAGCAATCCAGTTAACATGGTATCTGAACTATGGTATAAATGGAATTTGGTAGGACTGGTTGGTGCTAAGGAGAAGGGAAGGTGTCCAGAGGTAAAGAGAAGGGGAAATTGACATGAACATAGCAGAAAAGTACAAAAAGACAGGTGCATTTCTTCATTCACAAGGTTGTGAACTTTGTAAAGGAAAGAAATCTTGTCCCATTGTTTACTGCTCTATCTCTATAAAACTGTCTAAAACTGCCCAGCATTTAACCTATCCAGTAAATACTTGCTGAATGAGTGTTTGGGAGATACACTGAATTGACTGGTTTGCCTGGAGAGCACTTTAATGTGAACTTTGAGGGATTGGGATCATTTTGGTCTTGTTTATTACTAGAGCTCCATGTATTTTTGTTGAATGAATGAATAAGTAATGGGATTACTGGAGTAGAGACTGGAATGCTCAAATTGATAATGCAAAATCTTGAATGTCGTGCTAAGGACATCCTCATGACAAGAAAAAGGGCAGAGTTCAGGATCTAATTATCTTATTATCGACATCTACCGCCTAATGAAATAAGAGTTTTATTCTTTAAGTATACTCTTATTTGAGCGAAGCGTTCAGAAAGGGAATCCTTTTGATGCTGAGGAAAGAAGGGTTCTTTTTATCTAAGATATTTCTTTTTGAGTTAAGTCTAATATCTAAATAGGTAGATATGATTCCAAAACATGCTTTTAAAAGTTGCTTGTATGAATAGTTAACACTTTTATACACATCAATTCCAGAAATATGTTTCTTTTTAATGTCATGTGAATAAAGATGTGCTTTCAGAGACTCAACAAGGTGATGAAAAGGCATCCACTTTTTTCATTCTTGCTGGTCTATTTTGACATTCAGTGGTGTTAAGCAAGTATTCATTGCTTCAGGCTCCTTGAATCTGTGTGCTGGAGTGAGTGTTTCTAGGTGTCGAATACACCTCTTCATCTGCTTTATCTCTGGACTCTGGCATGGGCCATTTTAGGCCATAAGGATGTATACTTTCCTAATACTATTACTCTGGAAAAGTGAAACCTGTCCAGCCTACAAACCAAATGATTTTATTGAGGAAGAGAGCTTATCTTGATAGATGCACTTAAAGGAATTTCTTCTCAATGTTTTATCTTCATTGAGTGCTTGTACTGCTTAGGGATCAAATCATCCCCGATTGTGATAAATATTAGTTTTATATATAAATAGGAGTTTTTTTTTTTTCTTTTTCTTCCTTTTGTGCATGTGTGTCTGCCATAGGATAATGTGTAAAGCTAGACTTGCTAATCAAGAATATTGTTTCTGCCAGGTATAACCTAAAACCAGAGTTGGAATTAGGGCAGGACCATGGCAAACACACACTGAGCATCAGAATGGCAGGTGTGTCCTCTACAGGATAGGAGATCACTGTCACTCTTGGCTCCCTGCTTTCTCCTTATCTTCATCCAAGCACCTGGCAGGTTCAGAAAGATAGAGTCCAATTCTCCAGGCAGTCATCCTCAGCAGGAGAAAACCAGGGAAAGTTATCATCTGAAATCATGGACATAGGGGCATAAGGCAGTAAGCTTTAGGTTTTTGAAATGTAAATATTCTATGGCAGGTGATTAATTTTTCTTAGATGAATTACTGTAGCCAGTCTAGATTCTGGAGGAACTGATTCTTTTTTTAAAAAAGATTTTATTTATTTATTTGACAAAGAGAGAGGGAGAGAGGGAACACAAGCAGGGGGAGTGGGAGAGGGAGAAGCAGACTTCCCGCCAAGCAGGGAGCCCGATGTGGGACTCAATCCCAGGACCCCAGGATCATGACCTGAGCTGAAGGCAGACGCTTAACGACTGACTGATTCTTTTTAGGCTTACTGGTGTAGGAGATCATAAGCAAAGTCTCCTAACCAGTGTTGGGAAACCTAGAAAATTGGAAAATAACGATGTATAATTTTAATATATAAGGACGATTGCTTACTATTTTTGTATTTGATTTTGATGATGAACACAATGCTTGCTCTGTGTTGTTTTGATGAGGATAATTGGTTTTTCCACCACTACTACTAGCATAATTGTTCTTGTCATTGTCTTCATCATCATCAAATATTTATTAATTCCTGGCTAATAAGCAAGGAAGGTTCCAGGAAGAGTGGAGAAGATAAATAAGTGAAAGATGTGACTTCTTTTTTTAAAGAAGATGTATTTTCTATTTCGGACTGAACATATGTCCTAGGAAAATAAAAATAAAGTATATGATTTATTCATTACATAAATGATCATTAATCTCCCTTATGTGCTAGGCACTGCCCTCAGTATTTGAGAAATAATGTTGAATAAAATATAGTTTCTGCCCTTAAATTTAATGTTCTGGGGGAGGTGATAGACAAGCAAATAAGAATTTCAATAAATTGTAACATGTGAATAGTCAGTGAAGTGCCACAGAGAGTGCTTGCTATAGGAAGATATTATATTAAAAGATATATGAAATAAAATATTGGACAGTTTGGAAGCCAGAATAAAAACATTCTTTTGGGTGCCTGAGTGGCTCAGTTGGTTAAGCATCTGACTTTGGCTCAGGTCATGATCCCAGGGTCCTGGGCTCAAGCCCCACATTGGGGCTCCCTGCTAGGTGAGGAGTCTGCTTCTCCCTCTGTGCCTCTTCCCACTTGTTCTCTCAACCTCTGTCTCTCTCTCAAATAAATAAAATCTTTAAAAAACATTCTTTTAAGTCTTTATTTCTTATGTTGTCCCTTAGTAAGAGCCTAAGGCATAACCATAGTCAAGTAATAAAAACATTCTGCTAACAATGAAAGAACTATATAGTTCAGGTACGTTACATTCAGCTCTTCCAAAAGAACACAGGCATGGATCTTGTGAAATTTGGTTAAATGGGCCTTAAATTCTTTCTAGCATCAATTGTCTTAATATTTGCTTTTGCCTGATGCCCTGTGGTATGGTTTGAAAAGAAGACCTTGTTTTATATGCTAGGTTGGCAAGTGTCACGGTTAGTATTCCATTATGAAAGTTAAGAAACCTGATCTGCATTTTTTTTTTCTTTTGTTTAGGCAGTGTATGTTTCCACCTCTGCAAGGAGGGATTTGATGAAAGAGAAAAAGCTTAGGTCCATTATACCTTGGCTATTTTGTCTGTGTCTGCCATAAAACTTGTTGTAGAATAGAATTTTTTATAGCCAATTACTGTTTTACACCAGCTTGGTGTATTTTATTTTCTTTATATCAGATGAAGGAAATCAGAACTTTTTTATACATTGAGTTGTTCAGTTCCAGAGGGAAAAATACCAAGGGAGCTGTGGAATTTTTCTCCCTAGAGATCTTTAAGAAAAGGTGTTCAGACACTTAACTGCCTGAAATTGTTTATGTAGAGTTTTGTGTGTCCTACTTGAAAAAGCAAGATGTATAAAAACCCAGACTTAGAAAATTGGTATCATTAAGGATGATTCTTCTCTAGTCATTTTCGTTTTCCTAGTAGGTAGATTTATTTGGTAATAAATACTTAAAATTGGTGAGTATTTGTCTTATGAATATTGCTTACATAATATCTTAATTTGTACTGTGAAGCATTTTTGCAGTTTTCAGAACACTTGTACATAATTACGTTATTTGAGGCTCAGAGGTCTTCTGTGGTAGACAAGGCTGGCATTATGGGTGATCCCCATTTTGCTGATGAGAAATCTGAGGATGTGAGCTTATGAGACTTTCCTGGGCTCTAAGTTATTAAATGGTGGGCTTTGGCACAGGCCTTCTGATAGCACATTCTTTGCTCTTTTTAGGATGTTACGGGGCACTGATTTTTTTTCGTAAATGAGTATTTGTTCTGTTGTATGTCAAAATCAGGTCCGTGTGTTATCTCTGGGTCATTGATTTCTCCTTTCTTCAAGCTGAATGATCACTGGCAGAATGGAGAACATGTTTGGCCTTCCTCCCCAGTTATTATTTCATCAGCTGGTGCTTTCTTATCAGTGTGGTGTTGAAGATGGTAATTGGGGGTTCTCAGATCAGCTCACAAAAAATAACTTACAAAAGTACTGAATCGATGTTATTGGAACTAGGTGCTCATAAAATAATATGGTTTGATGTTTAAAAATCGGTTGTTTCTAGGAAACAGGGAGTGAATTTGTTAATGTACTAAGATTAAGTACTTTAGCTACATTAGCTATATATGGTATCCACTTCAGCTGAGCATTGATAGATTAGACTGCATTTAAGAGAACCAAAATAAAATCATTTCATTAACTATTGAGTCCTTTCATGGGGGCCACAGGTTAAATTTTAGAGTTAACAGGGCCAAATGTGTACAACGAATAAAATCTCTAGGAAGAAAAAGGACGTATTATTGATGATTACCAGATTAGGCTTTGTGTGTTGAGATAATTTTACCTTATAGCTCTGGTTTAGGAATTTGTTTTCCCCTGAACATTTAGTACATACATAGTACAGAGTGTAAAAAAATTGCAAATGTCAGAAAAGGACAAAGAAGAACATAATTCCTTGTAACCCTTCTGTTTGAGGATGTTTTTGTAAGAGAAGGGTGAGGTCATTTTAGAAGAAGGAGTTCGTACAGCACAAGCATGACTGACATATTCAGGAGCATATAGACAGTAGCTAAGGGTAGGAGAATACTTGCTGGGGGATAGTTGTAGATGAGTTTGATTAGCTCAGTTATATTGGACCACGAATTCCAGGACAAGAGATTTGTTGCTCTCAAATAAGGGATTGCAGAGCTCTTGTAGCCTAGGACTCATGTTTTCCAGGTAAGGAAATCTAAGTGAATCATTCAAATTAGTTAGTGGAGAAATTGGGGCTGGAACCCAGGCTTCTTGATTATTAAAGAGAATGTTGCTTCTATTATGTGATCTTGTATGTTGCCATCGTTGGTTCTGGGACAGAGGAAAGCAAAGTAAAAGCATTGCTTTTTTTTTTTTTTTAAGATTTTATTCATTCATTTGAGAGAGAGAATGAGAGAGAGCATGAGAGGGGGAAGGGTCAGAGGGAGAAGCAGACTCCCCGCTGAGCAGGGAGCCCGATGCGGGACTCGATCCAGGGACTCCAGGATCATGACCTGAGCCGAAGGCAGTCGCTTAACCAACTGAGCCACCCAGGCGCCCAAAGCATTGCTTTTTAAGAGTAAATTTTCAGTCTTAGAAAAAGGATTAGAAGGAGAAGTTAGTTGGAATAGGAAGACCAGTTAAGCTTATTTTGATAATCCTGGCGTGAGGAGATCCAGAGTGGAAAAGATGGAGAAGTCAGGAACAACGAGAGTTGCAAGCTGAGTAATGAGAAAGGAAGTTGCATTAAAATAATAAATGAGTAAATTTGGAGCGTAAACTTGTTTTGTGGAGAAGATCAAGTTCAATTTTGAATAAATTAGGACATCAAGGAGAAATGTTTTATTAGGCAGACAAGACTATGGGGCTGATGTTGTAAATGTTAAATTACACTTTGCAGATAATGAGGATTGACTAGTAGGATAACATGTACTATAGGACTAATCTCTTCACAGGGTACAACCGAGGGCAGTTTAATTCCAGAAAGTCTTCCTGAGACTGTTGCTTCAAGACAGAATAACTTATCTATTAGATGCGTCACTGAATGAAACATCTGGTTAATTAACTGGTGTGGGCAGGCTCACCTCAAAAAGACCTTTGTTGGCCTGATTGTGTGATGCTTCTTCTTCTCTAATAAGAGTCTTAGTTGGAAGAGCAACCCCATGTAAAACCTGTGTGTTAAAGAAAATGGCCATACCTTTTAGCCGTTCACTGCCAGAGAGTGGCTTCATGGTATTTTATGGTGTGATCCCATTTTTTTGTCATGATTGTAATTCAGTTTAATAATGCTAACTGGTTTCATTTGGGCAATGCATTGCCCTAATCACTCACCATTTGTTTTTAAACTTCTTTGTATGAGTAAAACCAAATGTAACAGCTGTTGATGTTTCTGCTAAGAGGTAGTGAACCTGAGCTATTATCTATATGGTCCATGAAGGTTTTAAAGATGGGGCTCGTGTCATTGTTTACCTTCTGTTTGTGTATTTCTAGGGATTTCTAAGACTTTAAAGCATATTTATTTATTTATTTTAAATATTTTTTTTTAAAGATTTTATTTATTTGTTTGAGAGAGAGAGAATGAGAGAGAGAGCACATGAGAGGGGGGAGGGTCAGGGAGCCCGATGTGGGACTCGATCCAGGGACTCCAGGATCATGACCTGAGCCGAAGGCAGTCGCTTAACCAACTGAGCCACCCAGGCGCCCTATTTTAAAGATTTTTGTTTATTTATTTATTTATTATTTATTATTTTTTATTTTTTTTAAAGATTTTATTTATTTATTTGAGAGAGAGAGAGAGCACATGAGAAGGGGGAGGGTCAGAGGGAGAGGCAGACTCCCCGCTGAGCAGGGAGCCCGATGCGGGACTCAATCCTGGGATTCCAGGATCGTGACCTGAGCCGAAGGCAGTCGCTTAACCAACTGAGCCACCCAGGCGCCCGATTTTTATTTATTTTAGAGAGAGCACGAGTGTATGGGGGAGGAGCAGTGGGTGAGGGCAGAGTCCGCCGTGGGGCTCGATCTCCCAACCCTGAGATCAAGACCTGAGCCAAAATCAAGAGACAGATGCTTAACTGACTGAGCTACCCAGGCGCCCCTAAAATATATTTATTAACTTCATCTATTACTAACCAGGTTACTTAAATTTTGGGGCCTCGATGTTCCCATGCTGGTGTTCTAGCATTTATCACTTATGTTATCTACCTGGGTTTGAGTCCAGCTTAACTGCTTAGTGGCTGAATGGATTTGCAAGTTATTACAGTTCTCCATCTTTCTGTCCCCCCCCCCCCCATTTATAAGACAGTATTACTGCCTACCTTGTAGGCTTGTTGTGAGAATTAGATTATTAAATATATCAAGCCCTTGAAGAGCCTGGCACACAGCAAACTCTCAGATCCTGGCTGTTGCTACTGTTACTGATCTCTTGCCCTCACTGTCCTGTGAACCTTCATGGTTCATCCTTGTATGCCTTGGACCTAGAGCTGTGTTTGCATTTAATAACAGTTTTTAAAGGATTAATTGACTGAGGAAGGTGGCAGAGGGAGGTGTCACAGGGTATCTTGTAGGGTGAAACAGGAAGAGGCCAGCTCTTTTTGTTACAAGTGCTATTTCCATTCTGGCTCACCTCGACTCTAGGTGAAAACTTTTCCTTAGTCATTAAGAATGACTGTTACTGATCCCAACATGGTGTCAGGAAAGCAGTTTGGTTAATCTAAGTTGGGAGTGGTTAATAGTTTCCCAGTGGCTTATACACTTTAGAAGGTATGTGCTGTCCGGGGTGCCTGGCTGGCTCAGTCCGTACGGCATGAGACTCTTGATCTTGGGGTCATGAGTTCAGGCCCCACGTTAGGCATAGGGCTTAGTTAAAAAAAAAAAAAAAAAAAAAAGAGTATGTGCTAACCACTCTTGTTGCTTGCCTTTGAAGCCTTCCCTGGTGAAGAACAGTTTTTTTTCAGATCTCCATTTCTGGGTGGGGACCCCTATGTAGGCAGTCCACTTCTGCCTGGGAATCTAAGCCTGAGCACAGCTCTCTAATTGTTTTTAGTTTCTTTGCTGCTGCTTTGAACAGATGTGCTTAGGTTAATGGCTTTGGGCAGCATGATGCATTAATGGTTTTTCTCATAATTTTGCTACACAGGAGGTATTATTTCTATTTTACATACCTGGAAACTGAGGCTCAGTGTGGTTGATAAGTACCTTTCCTTTTTTTTTTTTTTTAAAGATTTTATTTATTTATTTGACAGAGACACAGTGAGAGAGGGAACACAAACCAGGGGGAGTGGGAGAGGGAGAAGCAGGTTCCCGTGGAGCAGGGAGCCCGATGCGGGGCTCGATCCCAGGAACCTGAGATCATGACCTGAGCTGAAGGCAGACGCCTACTGACTGAGCCACCCAGGTGCCCCCCCGCCTTTTTTTTGATAGTACCTTTCCTAAAGCCATGCAGTAATTGTCAAAGTGAGATTTAAACTTGGGAAAAACTGTCTTACTCATGAGCCTCTACTATTTCTGCTGGCTGTAATGAAAGTTTCAGTGTCAGATCTATATGACACCTATGTTCTGGTGCAGCTTTGCACCTTAGGAAATCCCTATTTAGTAAATTAGTGTGTGTATTTGTATGTGCTTTGTAGCTTTTTAATTCTATACAGATGTTAGTCATTAAGAGCGATCTAGTCCTTTATACAATTAGATTCTGCATCTCTCCTTTTTATTTTTCTAGTCTTGTTCACAAGATTTTTAGACTGCTCAGATTTTTTGTCTTTAAGCATGATTTCTATCCTCAACTCTGTCTGCTGCCGTCTTAGTAGCTTCTGTTGGTTAGGGGCCCCGTGTTATCAGAAAATGTAAGAGGAAAAAGTGAAGGACTCCCCAAAGGGAACTAATGTCACTTTTAAAAGCTTATTTAAAATCATTTTAAATCATCTCAAGGGACTTTCAGAGTCTTTTTTGAAAAGTTTTGTTTACTAGGAGTCTTCTGTTCAGGGGAGTCAGTGATTCAGAATGTGGACCACATTTAGACAGACCTGGCTCAAATCCTGCCTCTGCTCTATGACCTTGGGACTTTGGACATATTTCATAACCTCTTTAAGCTTTAGCCTTAACCTGTAGGATGGGATTAATACTAATACTTACTCCCAGGTTATCGTAAAGAACACATGAACTAAAGTATACTCTGTGTTTCATGTAGTACGTTACACAAAGAGTGCTGTCAGTAACTGTTAGCTGGTATTGCAGGTTGAAGGCTAGGCTTGGAAGAGGACCCCAGGGATATAGTCTGTGCTGAACTTGAATGATCTGAAGTAGATGTGTCCTCTGCGGAGTAGGGGGTAAGGATAAGACCACAATGGAAGTCTCTTCAGGTTCTGGTCCCAGGTGTGGTAGGCTCAGTCCCATCATGGAGTGTTTAACAAGGGGGTACTTAATGATTTGATCCAGAAGTCCTTAGAGAAGGAAGGTATATATACTCATATGTGAATTCAGCAAACACGTATTAAGCACCTGTTGCTGCCAGGCACTCCCTAGGCAAATGCTGATGATACAAAAAGAAAGTAAGTCTTCCTCTGTCTTTTTGGAGCTCATATTCCAACTATGGGACCAGTATGTGAAGCAATGACTGATAAAACATAAGTTATAACAAAATAAAGCTTTAAGGTATAGGCAATATGCCCTAGGGCATCAGGTGAGTTGGAAGGAAGCCCATTCTTGTTGATACTTTATCTTCAAGGGTGAGAATTTTCTTATAGAAGCGTTAGTCCAGTGAATTACTTTGATTTTTTTTTTTTTTAAGATTTTATTTACTTGATAGAGACACAGCTAGAGAGGGAACACAAGCAGGGGGAGTGGGAGAGGGAGAAGCAGGCTTCCTGCTGAGCTGGGAGCCCGATGTGGGGCTCGATCCCAGGACCCTGGGATCATGACCTGAGCCGAAGGCAGTCGCTTAACCGACTGAGACACCCAGGTGCCCAAACTTTGATATTTTTTAGGGTAGATTTATCCTTCGAACACCAAAGATATTCCAGATGTAACTTAAATTTGGCTATGTGACTGAAAGCAGCCTATCTTTAAACATTTGTAACAATATTATCTATCCAAAATCTTTACAACTTAGGTAAATAAAAGTTATAGGCAAATTCTTGTCCTGCTGATTACATAAAGGACACTTATAGCTTCAGTGTATAAAGGGATTTTTTAGTTCAGAGTGGATATGTTTTCCAAATTATTATTTATGCCAGTGGGGAATGTTGTTGGCATTTGGGGAGAAGTGAGTTTAATATTAGGTAGCCTAACAATACTAGCAGAATAATGATTGGATGTTGACAATTAGAATATTAGCTACTGTGAAACACTAACAGAACAGTGCTAGGAAATGTGTGTGTGTGTGTATACCCACACTTCTGTAGTTTATATAAAAGGTTAAAATATATTGAATCTTTTATAATATAATCAAATCCACATATCACAACATTATATGGAAGAAATTATTTTTCTCATTTTACAGATGAAGGAGCTAGAACTTGCTTGAGATGATGTAAAACTAATAAGTGAGGGATCAGACATTGAATTTCAAAGCCTTTGTTCTTTTCACCTTTTTGTGTTGAATACAATTGTTTCTCACTTAACAGAATTCATCATACAATAATTTAAATTACACATGTATTATCCATACTTGAAGAATTTGAGCCAAACTCTGTGCACCACTATAGCTCAACATGAGTCTTCTTAGTGCCAAATGAACAAAAAACTTTGGAAGTAAAACATCTAAAGTCTGGCAGTTTGCCTATATTTTTAAAGTCACTACTTTTCCATTTTCTGATAAATTGCTGTTTTCAATGTACTAGCTGTACTTAATAAAGAGATCGACCATTACATACAGAACATAACATTTTAGCTAAATAATTGAGACAAATATCTACTAGTTCAGACATTAGTTAGTATTATTTTGTTAAAACATCTCACAGGAACATGTAGTTAAGTTTTAAATTCTTAAAACTACTTCTGTTATACTTGAAGTACCATTTATTTTGATGTATACCTCATATTTTTTTAAAAAATTGTATTTTGGAAACCTTCAAATATACAAGGTAGACAGAATAGCAGAATGAATCCCTGCATAGCACCATCAAGCTTTAGCACTTATTAACTCTGGGCTAATCTAGGTTCATCCATCTGCCCACTTCTTCCCTCCTGTGTGAAACAGAGCAGATCTCAGATACACCATTGTATATGTAATTACTTCAGTATGTTATTCTTTTTTTTAAGATACATTAATTTGAGAGAGAGTGAACAAGAGTGAACAAGAGAGAGGAAAGAGAGATAGATTGAGAGCAGGAGCCCAGGGAGGAGGGGCAGAGGGAGAGGGAGAAGCAGGCTCTCCACTGAGCAGGGAGCCTGATGCGGGGCTTGATCCCAGGATCCTGGGATCATGACTGAGCTGAAGGCAGACACTTTACTGGCTGAGCCACCCAGGCGCCCCTCAGTATGTTATTCTAAAAGATAAAAACACTTTTAAAATGTTATAACCGGGGCACTTGTACACTTTCTTTCTCTCTGTCAAATAAATAAATAATCTTAAAAAAAAATAAAAATAAAATGTTGTCACCATAATTTAATTATCATACCTGAAAATAAAAGTTAATTGAGTATTATTAAATATTTAGTTAATATTTGATTTGTAAGTCTTCTTTTTATAGTTTGATTAAGGTCCAAATAATGTCCTTTATGGTTATTAATATTTATTTTGCTAGATATTACTAATGATGTCTTTGTGATATAGTTAACATGTCCTTCTCTCCTGTGTGTTTATAAAGTGGTAGACGGACCTAGAGATTTAATCAAATTCAGATTCCCTTCCTTCATCCCTCCCTCCCTCTCTTTGTTTCTTCCTTCCTTCTTCCTCTCTCCCACCTCCCCCTCTCTCTTCCCTTCTTTCTTTTCCTCCCTTTGTTCCCCCTGTTCTTTTCACTTCCCTGATATATGAATGGTATTTCTTCTTTCCTCAGGACACATAATATGTGCTGGTTTTCTTTTTCGGATACCAGTAGCTGTTATGCCTAGATACTTTAATTCATTAGGAGTTGCAGAATATGATATTTTAATTTCTACTTTATATTGATTTATTATCTGGAATATGTCTCTAAAGAAAAACTCTCCCTCATCTACTATTTGTTTAGCTAATTGTACAGTTTATATTAAAAAGTTTGAGTTGGGTTGATTTGATTACCAGCTTCATTTGAACTTTTTCTAAAATGAAATTTTAAATGATCTAAACTGAGCTTGAGGGCATCTGAATAAAATGGAGAAGTTTAGCACATAGACTATGTGGCATCTATTTAACTAGCCATGTAATTTTTTAATTTACTCTGTGACATTGCTGAGGTGGTCATTGATGTGTGGCCTCTAAGCAAGTGAGACTGTATTATATGAGGATCTGAACAGAAGAATGAAGTGCTGATCTTCAGTATTTTCATGCTGTTACAGAGTTGGGATTCAAATTCGAACTCCTGTACTCCACAGTCCCTTTTCATTGCTGTTAAAGCCACGTGACAAGTCCATACTGCAATTATTAGTTCTTAAGCATTATGTGGTATTAGTGATCATTTTTAATTTTTTTAATTTAATTACTTTTTTCAGTGATCGTTTCTTATTTAAAGCACAAACTCTTTGTCTTGTTATTTCACTTTTAAAAAATTTTCACACATATGGAATCTTTAACTATCTAATGGATATGTACCTATTCACAATATATATTATGATATTGTCAGTTACACAGATATGTCATGTAATAACACGCACTCGTAATGTGGGTCTGCATTTTAAATACCTAGGTTACTATGTGTGTTTATAGACCTTGACCTAAATATACAAGTCTAACTACATATAGGAAAAAATTGAATATGCCTATTCTATATATAGTTTGTGAAATGCTAGATAAATGTAAAAAGATGCAAAAAAAGTACCTCTGAGGCATTGATATGTTCAGATCCTAGTATAAGTCTTAGAATTTTAGGTTGTTTAGAAGTTAAGTACTTCTCAGAGTTACTGCAAGGATTAAATCAGATGGCATGTTAGTGTGCTCAGCACAATATTTGATCCTTTGTGACTTCTTTCCTCTTTATCTTTTCCATCCATATAATTTTCAATCTACATGAAAAGAGAACAAGAAATTTAAGTGCAAGAGAACAAATATGTGTATTAAGCAAAAGCAGCTACTGCTTTCAGACTGCTTCAAAATGAAATTTTGTTTTTATTCACTTATTTTTAGGCACAGGTCATCTTTAATACAGCTCTCATTGGACTGAAGTGGAAGCATAAGAATTGGAGCATATTTTCATTTTTGAGGTGAGTCCATTTGTAGAAGAATTTAGATATTTAAAGCCACCTGCTGTTTCTTAGGGAATTTTGACATTTGCACGTATTCTGAGAAATACTACAGGTATCCGTGAAAGGCTGTTAGTGTGAAGTGGTGGGAGAGCCCCAGGCCCCCACCTTCATGCCCAGTCCTGGTTACCTGACTTCCCTGTGTCAGTTTGCCTGTTTTTAAAATGGGAATGATGGGCCTATTGACGCTGCTTACCTTCCAGATTACATGTTGTGAGAATAAATTGAGATCATGGATATGTAAAGTGTCTTATTAAGAAAAATGTAAGGTGGAGGTGTTAATACTGTGAACTGTCAGTGAGTTAAATGGGAATTAACAGTTACGTGCAGAGAATCTGTAAGTATGAAATTTTTGGATGTAACTGTAGCCTAGCTAGTGGAATGGTAGGAAGACCGCACCATCTTATGTACTGTTTCTGGGAGAACTGGCGAGCACAAAAGAAGAGGGGAAAGTAAGAGGAGGAAGAAGTGGGAGAGGAAAGAAAGCCAAACCAATTAGATGGCTCTGAAAGTATTGGCATTTTTAGAACTAAAAATTTACTTATGAGGATGTATTTGGAGGAATTATTAATCTGTGGATTATGAAAAATGTATTTTCTATTGAAACCCTGTTACATCGGGATGCCTGGGTGGCTCAGTTGGTTAAGCATCTGCCTTCGGCTCAGGTCATGATCCCAGGGTCCTGGGATTGAGTCCCACATCGGGTCCCCTGCTCAACGGGGAGCCTGCTTCTCCCTCTCCCTCTGCCTGCCGCACTGCCTACTTGTGCTCTCTCTGACAAATAAATAAATAAAATCTTAAGAAAAAAAAGAAAACCTGTTACATCTTTTCAATACTTTTATATTCAGTATTTTACTTTCTTGCTGTGGGAAAAACATCTAATTCTGATTTTTCTCTTCCCTGGAGTTTCAGCCATTCATCTGGATGCCTTAGTGTATGAGGCCTGAGTCAAACTGAATGGGCATTTGTTCTCACTCCATCAGTTTTTGTTTGTTTCATTTGTCTTCTTAACTTCCTTTATTTCTTTTGTTTTTCTTCAGCTCACCCAGCACATGTCCTCTCTTACCTCTTTTTGGGCTTAGGTTTTTACACGTAACCTTTTTTTCTGGGTCTCCCAAATTGTACCCTGAGGCTTTTCAAAGGTGCCAGAATACTATTTAGCAAATGTGATTACTGTATTTCTTTCTAGTAACTATGTTTTGAGAGTAATTTATTTATATCTTGGGAGAGAAAGATAGTAGTAGATCGGTAAAATGGTAGTGAGACTCCTGTTTCCTGCACTGTCTTCAGGTATTATGGATTCTAGCGTGGTGGTCATGACTCTGTAGCTAGATGATTTGGTCATCTTTGGTCAGACGTTGCTGCTGCTATCTCTTTGTCTTAGTCCAGAAGAAAATGTTTTTTCTCACACAATGGACTTATTCAGTTCTTTGTGGAGTGACAGAGGGGGCGGTGTTCAAGGTCCTTCCCAGTGATCAGGGACCTGTCTTTTAATCTCCAATGCCAGCTCAATAGTTTTAATTCTGCTGCTACTTTCACCTCTAATTTATTGTTTGGCTCAGTCATCTAGCAACTACTTTTGTGTTCTCTTAGTACAACTGCAAGGCATATTCTTCTGTATTTTTGTTTCTTACTTAGTAAACAAGTGGCATATTTAGTTCCACTTATAAGTCATTTCTTCAGTTTCCCAAAAAAAGTAATTGACCAGTCTATAGAAACATAACTGTAGAGGGCTTTTACCAATTGCTTTTCTTTTTAGATGGTGGGTGTAGGCTGTAGGAGAAAGCCTGTTCACAGTCTTCACCATCTAACATTTGTAAAATTCTGGGCATGTATCCTCTTGAGCCTCAAACTTCATGGTTGTAAAATGGGTATAGTGTTACTGACACCGTTGAATTATTAGCATTTAAGGAGGTAGCCTACAGAAGGTGTCCAGTATGGCGGTGCTTGGGTAGCTCAGTTGGTGAAGTCTCCGACTCTTGATTTTGGCTCAGGTCATGATCTCAGGGTCGTGAGATTGAGCCCCGCGTCTGGCTTTGTGCTCAGCGGGGAGTCTGATTGAAATTCTCTCTCTCCCTCTCCCTCTGCTCCCCCCATGCTCTCTCTCTGTCTCTCTTTCTAAAATAAACAAACAAACAAACAAAGGTAAAAAGGAAAGAAAGAAAAGAAAGTGCCCAGGGTGGTATGGAGCACAAATATGTGCTTAGGTAATTATTGTCATTGTTGATTTATCCTCTTCCCTCAATCTTTTGTTATCACTGTCATTATTATGAGATTAAGCCCAAAGGGAGTTATGTATAGGTGAGCTTGTAACAGAACGCAGCATTGATAAATAAGGTCTCTTGTTGAAGTTGTGTGTAGTTGTGGATTCCCTGATACACTCATCATCTTCATTAACATGAGAAAGTCCCAGCTTAGAGATAGGTCAACATGTCTGACTGAAGTTACTGAGATGGGTTAATTGGTCACTATTGAGCTGTTTTTGAGAATAGTGTTAGAGTTTTCTGAAATGCAGTTTATCTTCGGATTTAATTGCTCTCGGAAGTAGGCAGTTATTTAAACTGTTTATCTTTGCAAAAACAGCACACAAAAAAGTATTAAGCACTTAAAACATTTACCTTTTAAGTGTGTATTTTTGTTTTATGGATATGATGAAAAAAATTCTACAAAATCAGATTTTATTTTATATTTTTAAAGATTTTATTTATTTGAGAGAGAGAGCACAGAGGGAGAGGGAGAAGCAGACGCCCTGCTGAGGAGGGAGCCTGATGGGGGACTCCATCCCAGGATCTTGAGATCATGATCTGAGCTGAAGGCAGACGCTTAACCAACTGGAGCCACCCAGGCGCCCCCAAAATCAGATTTTAAGGAACAGAAATATATAGTGATTAATCATTCAGCTTCCTTTTGTCTTCAAATTGGCACACTTTATTTTGTCTTGCTGATGCTTACATAGAATGCAATGAAATCTTTTTATGCAGGAATACTAGAAAAAAGATGTTTCTATGTGGAAAATACTCTAGCTCTTTGAATTGTTAGTGTGAAGTTCGCATGAGGTGAAGAAGACCTGAGTGAGTGAAACATTTAAAATGGTGAAAAGCTTATCTTAAAGTTTTATATTCTGAATTTAACCCTTAAAATATTTTGAAAAGAGAATAAATATTTCCAAGAGGACAAAGGTTCTGTTTAGGGGATTTGATTAAATCAGTGAAAAACTTGGATAACAGTTGCCCAGAACATTTTGATTATTTTATCCAAAAAGGATATATTTCCAGATGATACGAAGACATGCCTTTAAGATACTATAAGATATATTGTTGCCTGAACTTTCTGCCTGAGATGCATTTCTGAAATGAGTAACTGGAATATTGAAATGTCATATGGAAGCTTGTCATTTGTGAATCCATTTTTTAAAACAATACTTAACATCTAGTAGATCTTTTGTACTATTAAAGATTTTCTTAAAAAGATTTTCTTATTTACATGTAGTTAAGGAGGCATGCGGTTTGTCTCTTTTTAGTTAAATGGGAAGTGTAATATTTTCTGAGGGGGGTGACAGAAAAGAGGAGCGTGCTGTATTATAATATATAACCATATTATTATAACAATATGGTTACCATGGGGAATTTATTGTGGAACCAAAAAGATATAAAGTTTTGATGGCCAACAGTCAGAGAGCAACTAAGACTGATAGAGATTTATAGAATGCCTGATTGTCCAGTTTGTAATTCTCCTTAGTAACCCAGGAAGCAAATGTAAAGAAGATTGAGTAGTGGTTGACCACAATAAAGATAAAGTCCCTACCCTCAAAAACTTCATAGTTTCATTGACAAAACAGAATGTTCTGTCTTAAAGCCTCTGAGTTTCTAAGCTCCCTATAGACATGAACAGCCTAGTTCTGATTTATCTTATGGAATCCGTGTTTTTCAGATCCTCTCCAAGTACCTAGCTCAGTGTTTGGAATATATATTGGTTAAATTAAACTGGCAATATGGAATCAAGTGCTAGAGGGAAAGGCTGTGCTTTTATTCTTTTTTTTTTTTTTTTTGAAGATTTTATTTATTTATTTGACAGAGAGAGGCACAGCGAGAGAGGGAACACAAGCAGGGGGAGTGGGAGAGGGAGAAGCAGGCTTCCCGCCGAGCAGGGAGCCCGATGCGGGGCTCGATCCCAGGACCCTGAGATCATGACCTGAGCCGAAGGCAGACGCTCAATGACTGAGCCACCCAGGCACCCCGAGGCTGTGCTTTTATTCTTAAGAGTAGCCAACAGCACACGAAGTAGCTCACCTACAGAGGAATTACACTGGGCTTCTCTTCAGAAACCATGTAGGCACGAGGAGAATATAAAGTGAAATATTTATAGTTATGGGGAAAACCAAACCTCCAACCACCAACCTAGAATTCTGTATCCCCAAAATGACCCTTCAGAAATGAAGGAGACATAAAGACTTTCTGAGACAAAACAAGGACAGTACCACACTAGGAATTCGTCACCAGTACACTTGCCTTGAAAGAAATGTTAAAAGAAAGATGATTTGTAAATATTCCAGTCCATGGCTTGTCTTTTAATTTTTTTAATTGCGTTTTTTAGCATATTTTTATTGGCTTAAATATTTTGCTCCCAAAGCTTGATACCAAAATATATTGTGCTTTAACTGTTTCTGGAAATTGTATCTTTGAAATGACTGTTTTCAGTAAAGCTTATTTGAAATCTTCGATATGGCATGAGTAGGCAGAGGGAGGAATCAGGTTACGTAGGACCAAGGACACAGACTGCTGACACCACCATAAGTTTTGGAACAAAAATGGCCTGTAAAAGTTGTCCTGCATTGGACTGGAATGGCCAACTGTCTATACCCCCATCTTGATCACTCATTGGTTGTGGGCCCCCCTGGGAAGGGCGTGACCTTGGGCATGGTAGCTTGCTGCCCCTGAGGCAGTCCCTCAAAAGGCTGATTGCTCAAGGCTGTCTGTTGACTGTGCTGCCGGCATCTGGGGCAACAAATCATTCCTATTTTTTTTTTTTTTTTAAAGATTTTATTTATTTATTCGAGAGAGAGCGAGCGAGTGAGAGAGCGGGAGTGAGAGATGAGAGAGAGCATGAGCAGGAGGAGGGGCAGAGTGAGAAGCGGACTTCCCGCCAAGCAGGGAGCCCGATGCAACTCGGGGCTCCATCCCAGCACCCTGGGACAATGACCTGAGCCGAAGGCAGACGCTTAACAGACTGAGCCACCCAGGTGCCCCAACAAGTCATTCCTTGAAGGGGTATCTGAGTGACACATCTCCAGGTTCACCTCAAATCTATAAGCCTGGGACCCATTTTATTTGTGGTAAGAGGCCCTATAAATACGGGGCAGAGGACTCTTAACAAATCTGCGTATGTGGACAAACCTGAGTTCCCTTACAAGAAGAGCCACCTGCAAAGCAAAGGGCTCAAAAGCAGAGCTTAGGGGAACAGTTAAAGGAACTGGGTACAAAAAAAAAAAAATAAACGTATAAAGTCTTAGATTTATAAGGTTCTTTTGTATTCAAGTCACAAAGCAATATGCTCTTCTCAGGTAGATATGATGCTGTTAAGAGAAATGCCTGACCTTTCAAGTTCAATTGATGACTCAGCACCCTGGAGAATGTTCCTGATTATTGTTGTGTTTTTTGTAACATCCTCTGTGGTTCTTTGCCTGAGGAACAGATTACCTTTCCATGTATTAGCAGTCAATATTATTAAAAGGGCCACTTGCTGTCGTTTATTTAAGCTTCAACTCTTGGATGAAGATATCCAAACATGTTATTAGTTTGGCACAAGACACTGTATAGATTATATACGTATGTACACCCCCAAGTCGCTCCCTGGTTTGAAAATGGAATCTATGAATTGGCTTCTGTGTCTTTTTTTTTTTAAGAGTTATTACCATGGGGATGAATAGTCTGCTTAGTTCTATGGTTGGCATGATTCTTCCAAATTAGGTCACCTGTGTTTTCTTACTACCAGTTGCCCACACTTTAGGCAACAGTTAAATTTTCCATCACTAAAAAGCATGTAGTTAAATACAAAACTAGTGATTTAGTAGAATTAGCTACATCAGTGCTTTTAATCTGTTGATTATTTCCTTTCATGCTAACTAGCATGATTGCCATTGCAATCAGAACTGGTGGGGAATTATTATCCTGTACTGTAGTTGTAAACTTTTCATCATTTGTTGAAAGCATTATTTGGGGGGAGAGAAGAAAATTGACAGAAATGTCATGATAAAGGGAACTAGGCTTATCCATTCTTAATTTTACTGGGGCAACATTACATATTTTTTGCTTTACTGTATTTACATAACCTGTGGCAGTGGATCTGCTGTCGTGAAGTTAAACCTGTAGGTTTCTACAGCCCATTAAAAGAAATGTTAAGGTGTTTCAGTTAGGTTTAAAATATAACCCAAGAGGGGCGCCTGGGTGGCTCAGTTGGTTAAGCGACTGCCTTCGGCTCGGGTCATGGTCCTGGAGTCCCAGGATCGAGTCCCGCATTGGGCTCCCTGCTCGGCGGGGAGTCTGCTTTTCCCTCTGACCCTCCTCCCTCTCATGCTCTCTGTCTCTCATTCTCTCTCTCTCAAATAAATAAATAAAATCTTTAAAAAATATATATATAATAAAATATAACCCAAGAATGAGGAGGGGTGAATACAAGCAGAACAGTGAATCAGTGACTTGGGGGTAGTGATTTGTTGATTTGGAGATAGATACATGTGCACACACACACACTCACACGCACACACACACACTCACACACACACACACACACACTCTCTCTCTCTCTCTCTCTCTCTCTCTCTCTTTCTTTCTCTCTCACACACACACTCTGTTTTGCCAAATGGCCAAACTGGATATAATGAGAATTTCCTACTTGGGGTCAGTGCTCCTATAGCAAACCCAGCTCTGTACAGCCTTAGGTGTTTCGAAGTTAAATCAGCCAGGAAACCAGTGAGAACCCCAGATGCCACAGGCCTTGTGAGATTTAAACACTAAAACTAGTTACTTGTGTGTAATTCAGATTTAACTATACAAATTATAAGATTTCCCGAGTGGAATGATGACTTAAGAGAGCTAGTAAATTTCAAACCCTGAGAAAAATATCACTTACTGAATTACAGTCTTTCTTATCTGTTTAATAATTTAAATCTGAGGAGGCATATATGCAACAAAGTTTAAATTAGCTCTGGTTATGATATGTCCTCTCTAAACCATAACTCTCAGTAATCAAAATGGTTTTCCATTTAATTAGTTTGAATTGAAGAGCTTTTTCTCTTTTTCTTTTACTTCCACGTCATTAATAAAATTATAGTCATTTCTGCTTCTAGGACGACTATAGGATTTCATTTATACCTAATGTAGTACACACTACATAATAGGCACTCAGTAAATCTTTATTAATTTATTCATTCTTTTAGGAGGCAAGGAGAGGCGGAATAATTAATCACCAACTTACATTAAATAAATGGAAAGATAAAGCTTTTCATTGTCCCTTCAAAACCTGCCTCTTATTGCCATTTCACTGCTTGGAGGAATGCCTACTGTATCACTAATGTGTCCAGCAAGAAAGCATCCTGTGTGTGTGTGTGTGTGTGTGTGTATCTATATACATACATATGCATTTCTCTTCACTCACTGCTGTCACTCCACAGACAAACAGGCTTTTGACAAAACCTGGCACTTCCCTCCTGACTGTTTTTCATAAATCCACCTGGCATATACCACTGTAGAACTTTCGTTCTAGTTTTTTTCCTGGACTTTGGCATATATTTGAATTCTACTGAGCCAGTGCTGCCTTCTCCAGGTGATTTGTTTTTAAGATGTTTTTTCCTGCCAACCACAGGGACTGAATTTTATATCCCATGGAGAGTATGAAATTCTCAGTCCCTTCCCCAAACCCATCACTCTGTCATCCTGGACAATAAGGATCCCTCTTGTTTCTTGCTGTTTTTCTGCTTGTATTCTTTTTCAACTTGTCTTTCATGTGAAAGAAACAATCTTTCTTGCTTTATCAGGCTCTTTAATTTTTGTTGTGGAATTATCTTCAGATATTAAACTCCCCACAAAGCCTTTCTATCCTTACTGGAAAAGAAGTGGCAATTTGCTTACTGAAACGTTTCTTTTTATTCAGTTTTCATGACTGACTGACTCCTCACTGGCTATCAGATTAAAGTCTTCTGACCTTTCATTTATACATAAGTATGATTTAATTAGATTTATGCTGTGTTCAATGTTTATAAATATACCTGTGTTACTTGTATGCTTTTAGTATGTGTATGTAGATCTGTAATACAGATAAACCTAAAGGGCAAACTCTATTTAATATGTGTATCTATATCTCTAATATAACCTAAAGGGAAAATTCTGTATTTTTTATGAACCAGTCAGCCTACTGATGCGTTTGGGGCAGGCTTCCCCAAAATATACTGCCTTGGCATATTGATCATTGTGAATTAAAGTCACTTAAGAAATAGCCCATGCGAGAAGGACACTGACTCTCTTCTCTCCCTCTGAAAGCAGGAAATAAATTCCCCATGTGAAGGGTATCCTCCTTGCACCTGGAGGGTAAAAAGCATCCTTATTGCCAAAGAGAGGGAATTCAAGTCTGAGAGGGCTGTATAAACAAACCTTGTTACTACTTCTTTACTAATTTCCTACCCCAAACCCAAACCCCTTTGTCTTTTCACTTCCTCACAAGTACATTCTTTCTTTGTCTAAAACATATAAAAGCTGCCTGTTTCTGGTTACTTCTTTGAAGCTCTTATTTCTAAGAGCTTCCATACATATGGATTTATTTTGTTATTCTCCTGTTAATCTGTTTTATGTCAATTTAATTATTAGACCAGCCAAAGAACCTGGAAGGGGACAAAGGAAGAGTTTTCCTTTCCCCTTCAATACTACATGAGACGAACTTCCAACAAATGTTTAAGACACTGTTGACAGAGCTTAGGAATTTTAAAAATTCATATTTTCCCCTTCATTTGTATTTTTTTTTCCCTCACCCATCTCTCTGTTCTTTGGTGGTGATCAGGGCTGTTGTAGTGAGATTTCTACAGGTCTGATGTCCAAGGTCAGTACTGAGTAGTGGTTGAGGCACCGTATGACTGAGAGTCACTAGTGTAACCCCATTGTATAATTTTTGATAAGGTAACAGGGCGCCTGGGTGGCTCAGTTGGTTAAGCGACTGCCTTCGGCTCAGATCATGATCATGGAGTCCTGGGATCGAGTCCCGCATTGGGCTCCCTGCTCGGCAGGGAATCTGCTTCTCCCTCTCCCGCTCCCCCTCTCATGTGCTCTCTCTCTCTCTCTCTCATTCTTTCTCTCTCAAATAAATAAAATCTTAAAAAAAATTTTTTTTTGGATAAGGTAACAAAAGTAAAAGAATTAAGAATAATGCAAGTGAAAATGCTATGTAACTACAGAATGTGTGCGTACATACACTCTCTGGGAAGGATTTCAGTCCTTGCAAAGTTAGTGGTAGAGATGAAGCATGTTGCTGCTATAATTACTGACAGTCCCCGTAAATGAATACAAATCGGTTTAGAGATCTAGCAGGCAAGTAGAAGATCTGCTGGCATATCTTAATTTATTGGCATGGATCCCTAGGCTAGTGGTATCCTAATTGAGTGCAGAATACTGTTTGTTCTTGAAGTAAACAAAGTATTTTTCATGTTCCCTAACAGGATACCTAGGTGATCTTTTGTTTCGATACTGAATTTTATTTCATTGTTAAATGAATCAAAATGATACAAACTGAACTGAAGATTCATTATTTTAATGCATCTTATGCTATTTGAATTTTGGGGGGGAAACCTTGAGGATTGAGAGGTTTTAACAAGAAAGCAGTATCTATTACTCGCAGATACTGAGTTGTCTGTAAACGAGCCCCTTTACAAAACAGCAGCAATGCCAGGAGAATCTGTGTGGGAGTTATGCATATGTATGCGTCTTTCTAAAAGAACTGTGTAAAAATCTACTGAAAATCCATGTAAGCGACTATCTAATATGTACTCACTATATCATAGCAGCCAAATTTTAAAATAGAATTATAGTTGATTTGAATTAATTTCTATATTTAAAGATAGAGAAAACTTTCAACAAAATTTACTAACAGAAAAGCTGTCTTGGGGGCGCCTGGGTGGCTCAGTCGTTAAGCATCTGCCTTCGGCTCAGGTCATGATCCCAGGGTCCTGGGATCGAGCCCCGCATCAGGCTCCCTGCTCAGCGGGAAGTCTGCTTCTCCCTCTTCCACTCCTCCTGCTTGTGTTCCCTCTCTCCTGTCTCTCTCTGTGTCAAATAAATAAATAAAATCTTTAAAAAAAAGAAAAGAAAAGCTGTCTTGTTCTTTCTGCATCTTAGTCTTCCCTACTGTTGAAGTCAGTGAATGGAGATTTTTGGGTGGTATTTGAAATACATCTTATATGTAAAGTGCACAGTTTATCCTGGGAATCTGAAACGTGGATTAGATTTTGACATCAAGTTCTGAAATTTCATAAGCCTTAGGGACTGACTGACTCATGGGTTATATTTTGATTTCTTATTAAGAAGCCAAAGAACTTTTCTGTTATGTGAATGAATACTGTAATACTCAAAGTCAGTAGGAAACAAAGAAAGAATGACAATAGGCATCCTTACATAAATGAAATGATGCTTTAATACTAGCATAGTCAACATATTGGTTATCTTAAAAACGGAATTCTGTGTTTACAGTAAAAATTAAGGTATGCCGTCTTTAAGATGGAAAAGGTGGCATTAGGTTAATGTGTAAAATGATCTTAACTTGGCAGTTACCCAACAGGCACTTTTGGTTTTGGACTAAATGTAACTAGAATAGGGGTGCCTGGGTGGTGCAGTTGGTTAAGCTTCTGACTCTTGATTTTGGCCTAGGTCTTGATCTCAGGGTCCTGAGATCGAGGAGTTGGGCTCTTCACTTGTCCTGCAGTCTGCCTGAGATTCTCTCTCTCCCTCTGCCCTACCCCCCGCCAAGGCATTCTCTCTCAAATAAATAAATAAATAAATAAATCTTAAAAAAATAAGTATAATTAGAATAATCTGGGCAGGTATATAGAAAGTGTTGCCAGATGTATCAGATTTAAAAAAGAAATACAAATGTGGTTGTTAATTTAGGGAATAATATCTGACATTATTGAGATTACCGAAAGACCTAACCTACTACCTTTTTTTTTTTTTTAAGATGCAGATATAGAATAGGTCTACATTATGTTTTTAAGTTAGAACTTGACACTGACAACGTAAATGCAAGGTGTATGTTTATTTTGGTCTAGAGGATAAATGTTACGTATGTTTATGCCTTATACATACACAATAAAAAATCTATTCTGACAACTAACAGAATGAATCCTGTTGATCTAAAAGAAAAGTGAAAAATCAGCAAGAAAAATGTGAAGTTATGGGCAAAGTTTTAATAAGGGATCACTGCTAAACTAAGAATTGTGTAAAAAAATTTCCTCTGTCAAATTGGGATAGATTTTTCAAGTGATATACATGCAGTTTTGGTGAGAGTGAAGGATAGCATCTGTGGAGTGTAGGGGTGGAAAAAGTTTACCTCAACCCTCTTAGGGTCTTTGGCTGGATCTGCAAATTAAACTGACAAATTAAACTTTGCCTTAAAATATTCAGTTTGCCAAAGTGCCATATTGTGGGGGTAGTATGTCCTGCACCATGTCATTCATTCCTCCATTGGAAACTTCGTCAAGAACTTTCTTGGTCTAGAAAATGATTTACTGGATTGTCCCATAGCACATTGAACCAGTTTCTCTGTCCTGGATATTTCTATGGAGACAAAAGGAAAAAAAAATGTTAATGGTTAGAACAAACCATAAACATGGTTTTTGAATCCAGAGGGCAGTTAGTCATGAAGAATATTTATAGATATTTGACTCAAAGCATCTTTAGATGGGTGAGGGCAGATGGTAGTAATCTGGCAGGTTTTCCTGGTTTGGAGTTTGAATGTCTCTGGTGATGCTATCAGGTGCTCTGGTGAACTTTCTGAGTGGTCCAAAGAGCAACAGGCAGGAAGGTTGTCCACCATGAGCTGTTGTGGTGATTTCTCTGAGGACGATATCAAGTTGTCCAGCTTCAACTTGCTGGGCTTTGGGAAAGAGACACTTTTAATTTTTAGTGATTCCAAGTCAGCAGGGCAGGAGAAAAAATTGGAAGCATTAGTTTGGAGAATTGTGGCTAGGTATTGGAGGAGACTAGAAGAAATCAGGATCTGGCACGTTCTAGGTAGATAACAAAACCTTAAAGACAGTGAAGAGGACTAGAATTTAATACCCATGTGGATGTACTCTAATTTTCCATTGAAACTTAATTTTTGTGTCTGTAGTCACCCCTGTTTAAATCAAAGATAGTTTAAGTAAGACCAATTTGTTTGCAAAATAAGTCTTGTTTCATTGATTTGGCCTGATTATTTATATCAGTGCAGCAAGAAGAATGATTCACCATATATGCTTTTTAAAAGTCATCTTTGCTGGAACTTCTAATGAGGAATCTAAGATTGGACTTTTAAAAGCCTCTTGAGGCTAGGAGACCAAGCCAATGACTCCCTGTCAGATTTTGCCTGCAACACTTATAGATGTGGGTGGATTCCTCTATTCTTGAGGTCCCCCAAATATCTTGAGGTTCCTAGATTCTGCTAGTATGTGACCTTCCTTACTTACCTATTAGGCAGAAATCCTATAAGCAAGCTACTAGTCAGTTTTTAGAAGGGGAGCTTTATAAGCATTGGCTCCTTAAAGCCAACCTTACTTCCTTAAAGCTGTCCAGTCATATCACATTCTGTGCATATCATTCTCAAATATGGCATTCCAGTCAAAGTCTTTCTAATATAACCAATGTTTACAATGGTGTCTTGTTATAGGGAGGAAAGACTTATTGAACTTATGCAAATAACTATATTGCCATGAAAATAAGAATACTCACTAAGAGTTTTCAGATTCTTAGTGGATTCAAAATCCTCAAATTCTAAGAGGAGAAGGTTTCCTTAAATCTGAAAAATATAGCATTAAAGAACAAAAGTACTGCTTCAGACAAAAGTTATAATCATCCACGTCAGTTCATTCATCCCTTATAATTAATTCTTATTCTGCTTGATCTTTGGTTACCAGGTTTACAGATCCATCAGTTTCTTCATTAGTTCTGGAAATTCTTACCCATTCCAGTGGCATAGTCTTAAAGTTTTTCAAGTGATGCCATCCTGGAGCATTCTCATAGTAGATGACTGTGAACACTTTCAGGAAGGAATCAGAGCAGAACAGTAGCTCTGTGGATGACAGAAGACTTAGAAATAGTCATGGTTAAAATCTGATGAGAGTTCGTTTGATAGGAAAATTTAGTTATTTCTGCGGTATACAACAATTTAAGGTAATAACCGGACAAAGAGTGTATTGACAAGTTTCTGTGAACGTTGTACAACTTCTGGAATACCTATATTAATAAGATATATCCATAAACATATAACCGGTGAGTGTTTATCACACTTCTTATTTGGCATTCTTTCCCATGGAATTTACCATACCAAATAAACCTAATTATACTATCATCTCTCTTTTATAAGAGGAGAGACAAATTCTTTGAGATTTTCTGAGGGCCCTCTGGGAAACTTATCAATTTGATCTTGAAAAGACTTTGGGAATTTTGTCAAAAATACCAAAAGGTTTGGATTGTTGACCAAATAGGATCACAGGTGACTATAAAATAATACTTAATTATCTATTTAGCCAAAGTGAAAAAAAGATTTTAAAGGCAAATACAGAAGGTTACCTACTTGTGAACAAAATTTTTTTTTTTTTTTAAGATTTTATTTATTTGACAGAGAGACAGACAGAGAGGGAACACAAGCAGGGGGAGTGGGAGAAGGAGAAGCAGGCTCCCCGCTGAGCAGGAACCTGATGCGGGGGCTCAATCCCAGGACCCTGGAATCATGACCTGAGCCGAAGGCAGACGCTTAAAGACTGAGCCACCCAGGCACCCCAACAAAATTCTTTTAAAATGGAGAAAGCTTAGTTTTCTTAAGAAATCAGTGACCTGATAAAGATGACATGAAGCACAGGAAATTATTCTAAGACAACATCCAAGGTAGATTACTTAAAAGGTAAAAAAACCCCAGAGAAGTAGTGGTGTTTTTTTTAAGCTAACCGTTTATTAATTAACCACTTTTTTACACCATGCTGTGCTCTTTACATGCATTATTCCATTCAGTGCCTCTGAAGAAGATACTATTATTTTCATTTCGTAGACAAGCCAACAGACTTAGTGGAATCACTTGGCCGAAGTCAGACAGCTGTCAGCGCCCGCACTGGTCTTTGTACCCGTTTTGCACATGAACCTAAGTTGTTTACGGCTGTATTCTATGGCCTACATTAATGATTTGCTTCAGGTCATGTGACTAAATTGTAGAGCCTGGGGAAAAAGTTAAGCTTTTAGGTTTCGAATCCATGGCTCTTTTGACCATCACATTTCACTTCTTGACATAAGTTTATTGAATCTGTTTCCCATAGCCCCATGTCCCGAATACAAAGGAATTAGATACTAGTGTTAGAATTGTCATTGAAAGGTCTTGAAACTGCACCCTAAACAAAGATTAAGAATTGGTTTGGAGGATCAATATTTTATTCACTGAAAATAAACTTGAAAGTAATCCTTAATATTTTGTCCAACCAGGCTAAACTTTCATTGTATTAACACTTCAGCCAAAGGCCATATCAGTATATATTCTTCTGCCTGTGCAAACTCTAGTCCAGTGATATTCAAAGAAGTTAAATCGCTTTTAAAGTGGCTATAGCCTCTGGCAATTTCGTATCATGTATCTGATATCATCACAGTATATGAAATACCGTGACATTCAGCTTCAGATCATGTTGAAGCTTTGCTATAATGGCTTCTCTTTCTGTGACTCCAGTTCTTTGTGCAGCTTGTCTGATTTAAGTGCCCTCTACCATCCCTACTTGTAACATTTGAGCTTCAAGGATCCCTTGATGTGCAAATTTAATTGCAGGTTTTATTTTTGAAGGATGACCTAAGCTAAGTCATTCTAACAGCTATTTATACAGTTTTTTCTAAACTGCTACAATGAAAACATGCATTTCGTTCTGTTGTAATGCTTCCTGATTTAATTTTTCAAGGCGGCTTGCTCAAGGATATATATGACGATTCTTTGCAGTATTTCAGTAGGTATACGCTTTGAAATTAAAATTGGGCATGTCTGCTGATTTTTTGATAAAATAGTACCTTAGGAGCATTTGTAGTTCATGTTCTGTATTTGCTGATTTGCCCCCCTCCCTTTCTTCCTCTGTGACTTTCTTCCCAGTGCTTTAACACATGATTATAGTTTTTAGGTTAAGTCTCATTACCTAGCTAATGTGATAATTTCTTGACTGTATTACAGAGTTATGGTAAAAATACTCTGGAAAGGATTAGTAGTCTTAAATGAAATGCCTTTTTCTTTCCAAATGGCACTTAAAAATCCAGAAGCACGCCATGATTTTAATAAACTAAAGTAGTCCTCTATCATTTTTTTCTCTTTTTTTTAGAGTTTAACTTTTTGTGGAAAGCACAGGTCGTGGGGGATGATGTGTTTAAAAAATGGTGTTTTACAAGGAACATCCTGTCAGTTCTTTTGATAGGCATTCACTGAGCCAATTATGTGGAATGCTAGCACCTTCTGAATCAGGTGAAATGAGGAAGCTCTGAGTGAAATCTTAATAATGATAGGAAATACTGTCACTATATGCCAGAAGTTTCCATTTTTCCTGCCTCCCAGAAATTCTTTACACTTATTGCGCTTTAGCAGAGTTTATTTAAATCAGAATTTTTCAGCATGAATTGAAGGTTCTGTGAAAAGTGTTGTTTCAAATTGACAGATGTTCTCGGGCGCCTGGGTGGCTCAGTTGGTTAAGCGACTGCCTTCGGCTCGGGTCATGATCTCGGAGTCCCGGGATCGAGTCCCACATCGGGCTCCCTGCTCAGCGGGGAGTCTGCTTCTCCCTCTCCCGCTCCCCCCTCTTGTGCTCTCTCTCTCTCACTCTTTCTCTCAAATAAATAAATAAAATCTTTAAAAAAAAAAATTGACACATGTTCTCATAAGCAGCGAATACTTTTTCCTCATTTATCATTAGATATCGTGATTATTAGCACCCGTCAATAGCTCAGCTGGTAGATATCATGACTATTCAGTGATTTCATTTTTCTGAAAAGTTACCATTTTATGTTGAAAAGTATAAAACTGCCATTTACTATGTTTTAGCCAAAATCTAATTAAGCAGATTTTCGGTTTTTAACTTTGAACTATGTAAATGTTCTAGAATAGACCTGAATGAGAACTTACAAATTTGTCTCATTGATCTCACATTTTTACAGGTAAGGAAATGGAGGCCGAGAGAGGTTAAGTTACTTGCCCAAGGTTACAGAGCTATTAAGTGGCAGACTTGGTGCATAAACACAAGTCTTCAGTTTCTTAGTGCTGAGATCTTTACACTTTACTACTTGTCTTTGGTTATAGGACACGAATAGAAATGAGAAATCTTTTTTTTTCACCATTAATTTTTTTTCTTTTTGAATGTAATTGCCAAACAAGAATGTGACTTACCAGAACTGTATGGTGATTCCTAGGTTGAAAAATGACATTTAATATCCATAACCAAATGAATTTATGTGGTTTTTCCCTGAGCATATACCTAAACTTTACCAGTTTAAGGTGAAACTACCATTTTACCTTATTTACCCTGTTACATAATTTTGCAGTTCATTTTTCTCAAATCAGTATTTTCCTAACTTACAAGAGACTCAAGCCATCTGTAGACTTGAAAATTTAATTATGCTACCACTCTTCTACATAACTTATATAAAGAATAAATATTGTTGGTCCTGCTGTTTGTATTTATTCATTCTGAGACGTGTCCATCATATTTTTTGTTTGTTTGTTTGTTTTCCACCTTTAATCCAGATTCTGTGCCCAAACAGTGGCTCCAGAATGACAGTAACTCATTCAGTCTTTTTTCGTAAGAACAAGTTGGTTCTTCGTCTCATTCACATGCCATGCATATTTGCTCTTTCGTATGCCTATAATATATTAATAATTTTATATGATTCTCCCCAAATATGAATTATATTGCACTGCTACTTCATCTCTAGATAAGTTGTTAAAGCATTTGGTTGATCGTTCTACCCATACGAATTTAGCTAGCTTAACTTGTATGTAATTGAGATTTGACAATATGCAATTTAGAGTTTAGAAACTTCTTTTGGATTTTCTCAGATTAGTAACATATTAGTTTCTTTCTTCCATTAAAAAAGAGTTTTAAAGTCAGAAGGAGCAGAAGGGGTGGTTTACAGAAGACAAAGCAGATGGTGATTCTTAGGAGAGGAAGTAACGAATGACAGACGAGGAGCTGTGATTGAACTGAGGATGTACAGGAACTGAGAATGAAGTTCTGCCATAATCCCAAAGTGAATGTATTGTGACACTGTTGATCCATTCTGCTTGCCTGCCGTAATAATGTATGTTAATGACTTCCTGTCATTGCCAATCCAGTGGTCTTACTTGATACGTTTTGCTAAAGCTTATCTTGTCTGCCTCTGTCTTTGTGGTTACGAAGTGTGGAATGTAGGGCAAGGTTACCAGTAGAGAGCTGTGGGTGTACAATTTCCAGCTTCCTTCAGTAGTTAGAGGGAAACCTATGGCAACCAAATCTTCTGTGTTCCAAATATATTTCTCATGGCTACTTCTGGTAATCTGCCCTATGGTAGAAGGGTGAGACAATCAACAAATACCTGGGAGCCTTGCTTAGATTGGTCCCATGTATTTGGCATCCTGAGCGTGCATATGAGTGAATGTGGTTTTAGTCCATGCAGTTTCTTATTAGTATTCTTTTAATGATTAGTTATATACCAGCCTGAACCAGATTAATCTTTTATAAAGCCATCATTAACATCTTTACTGATGGTTTAGAACCAAAAGGTATATCAAAATTCTGTTGCTTGGACCATGGGACAAATGTAAACGAGGCTCATGGGTGTTTTTTTATTTCCTCACCGTCCTAAGAGAGAGCATTTACTAGAAGTAGCCATAAGAAATACTTTTTTTTTGGAACATGATAGATTTGGTTGCTGCACATTTTTCCATGACTATTGAAGGAAGATGGAAATTGCATACATACATCTCTACTGGTAACCTTGCTCTCCAGCTGGGAATTAAAGGTACCAGTAACTTATTATTAGGAAGATGACTGTCTTAGGAGTATAAATGGCCCATATCTAAGCAGTGACATTTTTGGCATTTAGCAGACCCACGGACCTAAGAGATGATATCTTTAAAAAGATGGGTCGGAATCGGTATACCCTGTAAGATCCCTTTTGGCTTTCAAGTTCAGCAAGACAATTGAAATGTTGTGTTGGAATTTTGTGATTATACTATTTATTTTGAAAAAGGCTTTCCCTTGTGCTACTGATCTCGCCGAAGAGATATTAGCACTTTCTGGTGTTCTCCTCATTGGTTTCAAAACTTTATTATTTTTCTCTTCTCACTCCTTTAAAGTGCTGCCCCATATCCTGTCCTTTTTGTTTATGATGCTCTTCTGTTGCAGTCTGGGGTCCCCAGGATACAAACTCTGAGATGAAAATTAGTGTGCTGGAAGTTTCTTAGAAAGTGCTCTTTGGATCAACCCCTGTGGGAGGGAAGGGAGAAACCAGTAGTGGGCAGAAGAGAAGTTAGGCTACTGTACAGTCTTTTTTTTTTTTTTTTTTTAAGATTTTATTTATTTATTTGACAGAGCACGAGCGAGCACAAACAGGGGGAGCGGCAGAGGGAGAGGGAGAAGCAGGCTCCCCGTTGAGCAGGGAGCCCAATGCAGGGCTCGATCCCAGGATCCCGGGATTATGACGTAAGCCGAAGGCAGAAACTTAACTGACTGAGCCAACCAGGCACCCCTGTTGTGCAGTCTTAATGGAGATCTGACCCAATGGGGAGTTCTGAATACTGATGGCTGTTCACCATTGTCTCCAGTTGGGGAGAGAGGGCCAAGTCTTTATACTCCCCATGTCAACCAGTCTTTAGGTGTGGGCTGCCCTGGGAAGGGAGCAAGAGCTCGTGTGAGGAGAATCTTCAGCCAAGGTCGTTCTCAAGAGAGCTGATAGCTGAGGGCTCTTTGCTGGCAGCACTACAGTAGGGGAATAAATCATTCAGTCCTGAAAGGGGATCTGGGTGGCACATCACAGTTTCCACTCCATCCTTTTTGCACGGGTGCTGGAGATGGTTCGCGGTGGACTGGGGGATGGGTCAGAATTTCCAGCAATGAGGAGTTGCAAGGGCAGAGTGGTCAGAAATAGTAGAGAGGGAAAGTTGGTGTGGAATAGATCCTACCATACAACTGAGTTCCTGCATTGACTATTGTTTTTCTAGGTATGTTTTTAAAATTCTGTGTATCTATACTAACGCTATTCTCTTTTTAAGTTATAGAAACTTGATGAGAACTCTGGGTGCTCTATGCAGAGAATGTGTATATCTTGCATATAAATTCTGTATGGTCTTTGTAAAACCTTTTTTTCAGTTATTCTTTATAGGCTTTTTTTTCTTCCTCCGTTTCTTAATAATAATGCTTTGTTTTTCTGTCTTCACATTACAAAATTAGTTGAGTGCTAAATTTTCTGTTTGGTATACTTGTTAATGGCCCAATCATAGGAAATCATTTTTTACATATTTTGTAATTTCTAAATTACAGGCTCATCTTCAGTGGGGATTGTTTTTCGGTTTTGGTTTGGTTTGGTTTTTCTAGCTTTTAGAGATCCCATGTGGCCTTGTTTATGGAGTGTTACTCTAAAGTGGTTTCATGTTTGTTTCTTCCAGATACTCCAGGGATATCATAAGCGCAGAACCCAATTTTATCCTAATTTCTTAGCTTGACGATTCTCATACAAATTCAGACTTCAAAATTGTTGTGACACAGGCTTAGGGCTTTTAATTTCTGGTTGTAGCATTTCCTTTGCACTTTTATCCAGATTTCAGAGACAAGTTCCCTTGACGTTTATTAAGACAGTGGGTAGCTTTGTCCTGTTCTCCTCATCATTTTTTAATGTGATTGCAGCCTTTTGAAAATAGCTCTGGTTTTATGAAAGGACCTCCACACCAACTTTATACCTTGTGTGCCTGAGATCTCTTCTTCTGCCCTTACATGACCACCGGAGTGCAGTTGGGTAGGTTATACCCCGTGTTGAGGAAAAGCAGGGCCAGAAATCTAGCCTAACTCTTCTCCTGAGAAAATACTTTCTTCTGAGCTCCTTATCCTTACTTGAGGGGGCATCTCCTTACCAATTTCAGTTATACTTAAGTGCTAAAGAGACATCCGTGATCCTTCCTGGAGGCCTTAACTGGCAGTATTTGCTTTTGTGCATACCGCTTTGGCCATTGGTTCTAGCTTTGGTTTAGTACCAGGGGTTTTTCTTTTTTGTAAGTAAAGCTGTGTATTTATTTTAAAATTTTGTTATACTCTTTTTCATCTTTTCTAGGCATCTCTGGTGGAAGGTCTTCTTCATTAGCTCATTTAACCATATCGCTGTACCTGGAATTCCTGCAAGTTACTTATTAACCCCTATCCCTCAGATTCCACCTCTTTACAATGGGGATAATAATAGTGTCTGTGCGTATAATATTAGTTTAGAGCACATAGTAAGTTCTCAATTAGTGTTAGCCATTGTTATTTGCAACATTTAAAGTTTTATTCTATCACCTTAGGGAAGAGTTGGACATGTAGTAGTGGTTGTGTTTACTTACTTAACAAGAAGAGGAAGTCTTAGTTAACGCCCTAGAGAAACCAAAGGAGAAACTTTGTTCACTACAGTACAATGCTGAAACTGAAGCTTAGAGTCCCACCCTTTCTGTTGATATGCCGAAGGTCACTTGGCACCAAGAGGGAACTGAGAGAAATATCCTCTCGGTATTGCCTGGAAGATCGCTTAGAGGAGTCTTGCCTGGATTGTGTGGGTAGGTAAGTTTGAGTTTGTGAATATTTACTTTGCTAAGGAGGGCTCTCAGAGGCATAATTATTACAGAGGATATTTGTAGACCTTGAAACATGCAGTTATACTTTTAGTCCCAGGTAGCCTTTTGACAATATTTTAAATTCCCATTTGGTATTCCAAGTGGATTCTGAACTTGTTGAAATTGGTACCTCAGGTTCCTCAGAGTTCTGAGTCCTGCCTCTTGGGGATTTAAAGGATTTCCTTCTCTTAGGTCATGTGTTTAAGAGAATAATCTCTCCCCCCCCCCCCCCCCCGCCACCCAGATTGTAGGTAAGAAGAAATCTGTTGACTAATAATAGTTGGGGAAGCACAGACATAATATATCAATGTTTCTTAAAGTTACTTTTAAATTATTCTGATATGCAAAATACTGTGATTATCCTATAAATATTAACTTCTTTGGATTGTTTATATGGTTAGTTGTACTATGAAAATTTGCTTATTAACCAAGTTCAGTTTTCTTAGGTTGTTATTGGCTTTGAGTCCACAGACTTAACACTGCCAAATTTCTGTGTAAACATTTTGCTTGGGACCTAAAATGTAGTGAATATGTGTATTTAAAGTTTTTTTTTTTTCCTTCCCCTAAACCCATGTATATTAATGGAACTTGTAAATATTTAAATAGTCAATTAATGGAAATTTTTAAGGAACAGCTCTTTCAAAAAATTTAATTATGTTATATTGTTTTATATTATAAAATTTGAGCTTAGAAATATATATAATTCTTATATAGAGATCTATTTTTGTAGCTCTTATAGATTTGTTACATTTAATTTTATTCAGGAGGAGTCATTTCCTTGTTCTGTTACTAGTGATTAAGTGCAAGGTTAAGACTTACACTATTTAAAAACAAGAGTTAATATTGTATCACAATAAACTAGATGGAGAACTAGAGTAAATAACTGGTTGCATCTCTGTTTTGGTGCTGGGAAATGTAATGCAATCTTGAATTCAGATGCCATGGTTATGCCTATATTGCTCTTTTTTGAAGTACGTTTGTGGATATGTTGATTTTCCTCTAATGTGACTGTTATTATTAAGACTACACCATAAGGAACATTATCAATTTACACCAGAAACTTTAACTGCCCATACAAACATCATGTGCATAGATGTTTGGTAGTATACACAGGTGAGGTTCCTTGGGATGTTTATGGCTTGAGTTATTCTTAACCTTGTTGCAAAGCTTTGATCAGCTTTAGAGGCCAAATTCTAAAGCAAGTGTCAGTGTTATGTTTAATATAAATTTCATATATAGGGATGCCTCAGGGCTCAGTTGGTTAAGCGTCTGCCTTCGGCTCAGGTCATGATCTCAGGGCCCTGGGATTGAGACCTACATAGGGCTCCCTACTCAGCAGGGAGCCTGCTTCTCCCTCACACTTTCTCTCTCTCTCTCTCACACACACACTCTCTCTCAAGTAAATAAATAAAACATTAAAAAAATTCATATATGCTCTGGGAATGGTATGTATTTTGTCTTTTGACCTGTTCTCACCTTAAGGAGGATATCCCTGCATCTACTATACCTGGGGTGTTTTAAAAGTGGTTTCTGTTTTTCTACAGATAGGCTTGGAAACACTTTCTTCCGTTTAAGTAAATTACATATAAGAGAAAATGACTTTGGAGAGGATAAGATGTTTATACTCATTTTCTATATAATTCTGAAATAAATTGTGTAGAGAAGTTTCCTTTCCAGTTTATTTTTCAGAGAAATCATGTTTCTTTAATTCATCAAGGTACTGCCTCGGAGTTTGAAGCAGACAAAAATTAGCTCATTATATTTTAGATTTTTAAGTAATAGTTTACTTGAATTGTATAAAATTTTTGTGCAGGTGATATAACAAAGTAGATTTTCCTTTTTTTTTCTTTTTCTTTCTTTTTTTTTTTTTTTGTAAAGTAGATTTTCATATAGTCTTTTGATCATTTACCCTGTAGGATAGTTCTAATTTAATTAAACAATTATTCTTTAAAAATTCTTTTTTATTTTAGGGATGCCTGTGTGGCTCAGTCAGTTAAGTGTCCGACTCCTGATTTTGGCTCAGGTCCAGATCTCAGGGTCCTGAGATTGAACCCCTCCTTGGGCTCTGTGCTGAGCTTAGAACCTCCTTAAGATTTTCTCTCTCCCTCTCCTTCTGTCCCTCCCCAAATCCCTGTCTCAACTCTCAATCTCTCCCTCTCTAAAAAACAAAAAACAAAAAAACCAAAAAAACACCCAAACTTTTTTTTTTTAATTTTAGAGTTTAGGTTTGTATATGTATTTTTAATTTTTTCATGAAATATTTTGGATTTTTCAGCTATATGAAAATATATTTCTTATTTTAGTTAAAATCTGTGGCATTTCTCTCTTATGTATAGAATATATTAACTAGATTCAGAAGAAAAAAAGAAAAAAGTAGATTCAGGAATATGATTAGAAGAAACTTGTGGTAGTTTTAATTCTTAATATATTTTCTAAAATTTTAAAGCAATATGTGAAATACTGTCTCTTTGTATTTAGCGAGGTAGAATCTGATCTGAAATGGAGTGTGTGTTTCTTAAGCTTACCTGAGACCTTATATGAACATTTATCCAAGAAGGCTCTGCTTTGGGGAACATTGGTATACAGTTTCTTGAGGATTAAAAATACATTGTGTCAGACGTTTAGATGTAATTCAGAACCATATTATTTACCTTTCCTAATTATACAATCCTAATGATCAGATTTAAATATCTGATAATATTATTATTATTACTATTAGGTTGCCTTATATTCTTTTATTCCTTCATTGTTTCTAAAAATATACTTTCCTCTGATTTTGCAGGTAATTTCTTTTTATTCCACTATTTTATATAATTTGCCAGACCAAATGACACAGTTAGGATCCATTAAGTAGAGCTGTGAATATCAATCTTGGACACAAAGCTGGGGATTGTTGTTGGGGAAAGCCCTCCTGCCGCACTAGCTTGGCATTCCAAAGACTCTGAATGAAGTCTCTTAACTTATTCAAAGCCTGGATTTGTGAAGGCCAGTTGGGCTCCCCTTTGCCCATTCATAACTGATGTTGTCCTCTTCTGGTTAAAATTTGTCAGTGGCTTTCCCATCAGATAAAATTCAAAGTCTGTTATATAACTTATTATTTGTAGTCATGTATCTTAATTTATGCCCTAAGCTTCTTGATCTTGATGCTTTATATATATATCTCACATTTCCTGCCTTTTTCTTTACTCCTGCAGCAATTAGAAAGTCTTTCCCTATAGTCAAAATTCACCTCATCCTATAGGTCTACTAATCACCCCCATTAAATTTTTCCTGGTTCCTTCTAACAACATTGAAAGTTTTTTTTCTGCAATTTCATAAGGTGCTTCATATTATATCTTGTGTTACAGTTATTTTTACATATGTTATAATATATATTTTAAAGATTTTATTGAGACAGAGAGAGAGAGAGAGAGCATGAGGGGGAGGGAGAGAATCTCAAGCAGACTCCCTGCTGAGCGCGGAGCCTGATACAGGGCTTGATCTCCCAACCCTGAGATCACGACCTGAGCAGAAACCCAAGTATTGGACGCCTAACCAACTGCGCCACCCAAGGGCCCCAACACATGTCATAATATTTTACAACTCCTGTATAACACTGACTGATCCACTGAGTTAAGTCTCTTACTCTCTTACTGGGATGGGTAGAGTTGATTTCATCACATTTCTCCTGTTTTTCCTTGTAGCCAATAGATGCTCATAAATATGTGGTGACTGAATAAATGGAATGACATGACTGTGAGTTACTGACTACCAGACATTTTACTGCTCTGTTGGAATGGACATGTGGGGACGGGATCAGTTAGGGAGCTAAACAGTTAGGCATGGCTGTCTGAATCTGAGCTGTCCCCAGAAGGGAAAGCTGAAGAGACATCAAAGATGCAGTTAAGAAATGTTTTCAATCATGTTTAATGACTCAATATGGATAAAGAACAACTTTTTCTAGATAAAGACTTTGGGCTGATAGGATATTGAAGAGTAACACAGGCTCTGTAGATCGTGACTACAGTTCTGAATCAGAGAACATTTGTCATGAATTTGTAGTTTGGGAATGAATACAGTCAGTTCTGCTGTAATGCTTGTTTTGAAAATGGGAACTTATTCCTATGTTATTGGTACTAGGGAACGATTTGAGGATAATGTAAATTTCACATTTGTTATATGTGATTTTATCTGAGAAATAGGAGGTGAACACAGAAAGTGCCACCTGGTCGAACTGAGCTGCATAGGAATACACAAAATGCATGTGCACAGACCTCAGACATCTTCCAGCTACCCCACTTCATTGCACATTGTGAGCCACAAATGCCTATATCTTGTTTTATAATTTTCCCTCCACTTTCAGATAACCCTTTACCTTCCCATTCACAGTAACTCACAAGCTGTAACCCTTTGGACAGCCAATTCCACAGGCAAACTTCAGGTCTTTTTCAAGGTCAGGTACCATGTTTACTGTAGTTTTTATTGGTTTTCTAACTATTGAACATATGTAAAACTGTTGTGATCTCTGTTAGGTTCTTTTCTTTTTTATGAAGTGTCACTGACAAGAGTTTTTGAGTGTTGTGCTTGTAACCCCATTTTCTCCATAAGCCCTGTGATTTTTAATGATGTGATTTTTGCATAGCATCATCATCTTTAGGAATATGTATGTTGTGTTAGAACTGGCTGTACTAATTGTTAACATACAGAGTGTGAACTGATGGTTCTCTCTTTCTCTTTCCTTCATTTCCGCTTTTCCTCTTCCCTCTTTTTTGATGTGAAAGGCACTAAACAGTCCCTGTAAGGAGGAACACAGTACAACAGAGCAAAATGCCAAAGGACTTTAAAAAAAATAAGGACATAAATTTACCAGTGGAAATAAATGGATAGCTTCAAAAGCAGGTAGAGACTAAGAAGTAAACATAAAAGGCCTGCGGGCTCTGGAGTGAAAATATATCTTACCTTTAAATAATAATAATTATGTTTAACATTTTTTGAGCCTTTACTGTGTGCTGGGCACTATGTGATAAGTGTTTGACATGGATTATGCCACGTAATCCTCATACAATCCTATAAAGTATGTCAATACTGTATTTTACAAATGAGGGAAATGAAACTTAGAAGGGTTAATTATCTTGCCCAAGGTAGATAACTCATAAATATAAATGGCAGAGCCAGTTCTAGAAGCAAGTCTGACTTCTGAGACTTCGATTTTAAGTGGTTTGTCGGAGGACTTTATAGATGATAAATTAATAACTTCTGCATGTGTTATTTCCTCAACACTTAACTGTGTCTGACTGGCATCACAGGCTATTTCAACCCCTGTAATAAATGAAGACACAAAGGTACCCAGTCTAAGAAATGCACAGATTGTCAGAGGCAGAACAATAACAGAAATTAATTCTAATACCTAATTCAGGGTTTTTTTCTGGGGCTAATACATAAAAAGGGAGAAAATTTTGACAATTAGCAATAAGGTGAGCTGAGCTGAGTAGGAGAAATGATTGTGTTGGAAACTGGAATAAAAGGGGGGTGAATTTATAACGTTATGTCAGAATTGAAAAGAGAGAGCCTAATGGAGAATGAACAATGGGGATCCTCTAACTCTGGGATACAGAGACCTCTAACTCTGGGGTACAGAGACCTCTAACTCTGTGGTACAGGAAGCCCCATCAGATTCTCATAAAGGAACTAAAACTAGCACCAATTTCAATACAGGGTTATAGTATGAGAAATCTGAGGTCATGAGCATAAATTGGTTATACTATAAATCCTGATTAGTAGTATGCTCAGAAAAAAAAAACAAAACACAAAACAGAGGAAAGAGAGAGGTGACACTGGAGGAAGCCTTCCAGAAGCTTTATTCTGTGTGGGGGAAGGAGGAGGGGAGGCTTTATTTGTACTTCTTTTATTGCATGTCCTGAATCACTTTTTCTTTAGGTGGCCAGTCACCTCATAGGGTTTTACATAAAAACAACTAAACAAGAGTTTAATTGATATTTGTTAAACAGAAACATTGATAAATAGTAGAGTAGTTCTTCAGTTGAGTGTTGATTAAAAGCTAAATATTATACAGGTAATAGGATAAATAAGGGTGGAATTGATGAGTACTTGTATTTAGAGCAGGGGATTAGCAAACACCAGCCAGTGGACTGTTTTCTTTCTACAAGCCAAGAGTGATTTTTACGTTTTTAGTAGGTTATTAAAAACAAAAACAAAAATAAAGAATATCAGCAGAGATATATGGTGCCCACAAACCCCAAATATCTACCCCTTGACCCTTTACAGAAAGTTTGTCAACACATGACCTGAAATACTGTCCAAAAAAAGTTAGACTTGTTCTCTTAGGAAATCAGATTAGGTCATGGAAACTGGTATTATATTTCATAGAGGGCTACATTTTTGAACTTGTGCCTTTTTTTCCTTCCACATGTGGGAAGGAATTGATATTTACTTTATATATATTGCTAGAGGCTTTGTATACTTTGTATTTATTTTTCTTACCCTTGAAAGAAGCTACAGGTACTTTAAAATGAGGAAATGAGGCTTAAGTAATCAAAAGTTTCACATTTAATAAATAGTGGATTCATATATATTTGCCTGGGTCTCCCAGATAAGAAAATGGTAAAAATTGATTATATACTATTCAGAATTCTGGGTTGAAAATATCTAAACAGATATCGTATGTGGACATTTGTAATAACATAAGCTAGTATCTAAAAATATAAACAAAACATTTAAATTTTACATACAAAAATTAGGATTGGTTGGAGAATTGTAATTTTATTATAAAATTTTCATATGAAGGAAGATCTTTGGATAAACTGTGGAGTTATAAAGTGTAAAGAAAAAATTCAAGACTCATATTAAAAACTCAAAATAATATTCACCTAGAAGAAAGAGGAGACTTAAAATGTTTTTAATAGGAAGTACAAGATAGAAAAGTTTATTCTGGTTCAATAGAAAGTGCACCAGGCAGCAGCTTATTTTTGAAAAGCCCATGTTAGACAAATATTGGCCCATATGTTAATTATAAAGTCTTACGAAGAAGATTTCAGGGTGCTTTGAAAACATGTAATGAGGGATCTAATAGAATAGATTGGAAGGCTAGGACAAGACTTCTCAAGAGGTGTCATTTAAGCTGAAATACAGGAGTTAGGCAAAGACAAAGAGGATAATTATTCCAGACAGATAATGATAGGCCTTGAGGATGGTAAGAGCTTGGCATATTCAAAGGAATATCAAAGAAGGTCATTGTATCCCCTAAGAACTCTGAGGACAAGAATTGTATCTGTTTTGTTCATCCTTGTATATCCAGCTTCATACATATAGTGTTTGCTGGCATATAGAAAACCCTTAGCAAGATTTATTGAATGGACAAAGAATGAATGGACATTTCACTGGAAAATTCATGGTATAATTGTGAGTACAGGGATTGCCTGGATGAAGGCTACTACCCTCTCTCTGAAGCCTACCTAATTACATGAAACTACTCAGATTGTTGGTAATCCCAGATTATCCTAGGTCACTTGTAGCTCAGGTGTCCCAAACCTTGGTAACCACTGTCAAAGTATCTGAATGGAGCTTTGACATAGAGACAGTCTGCACAGAAAAAGCAGGAAAAAGGACTATAGACTGTTCAAGCTGGATCTGATCCTGAGAAGGAAAGTGAATTTGCATTATTACAATGTCAGAAATAAATCTGAGGTGGAATGAATATAGCCACTTTTCTAAAAATAAACCACCTGAAGGGAAGGGTATTTTGTACTAGAACATAGGATCCCTGGTTCGCTGGGTGGCCATTGGTGACCAAATAGCACATGAGCGTCAGGCTTAGAGGTTTAAATTAAGAAGTTAAGTACTCAAATACTTATTATTTGTGGAGCCTATTTCTTCAAAACCATATTTGGACTTTTAAATTTAGATAATTTCACTTACTGGTTTGAGTGCATTGAGGAGTTTATAAAGTAGAAAGAATGAGGAGAGGATTGCATATTTCCCAAGTCTGTGAAATAAAGTTGTAGTAGCCAGGGAAGGGCTATTTTTACAAAATATTGACCATACAATGAAAGTGAAATAGAGACTTACAACAGTCAAGAAAGAGAGAGGATAACTTTAGGTAGGAAGGTAAATGAGAATTGGACAAAAAAGAAAGAAAACATTTCAGGGTTTTTCATGAATGATGGTCTTTGAGTTAAAAAAAAAAAAAAAAGTAGCCTCTAAGTGGTAAAAACAACACATGTACAATGATGATACAAGAATTTAAGAATGACACTTGTATATGCTTTACTTAGGCTTACACTTCAGTGAACTTTAGTTTAATGGTATCACATTGTTGGGGGTTTCCTATGCAAACTAGGAAGTTTGAGGAATTCCTTACTGGGTGTCATAAGTCTATTTCCTTACCAAAAGAATAATACTGGCTAGCAGATGAGGTAAGTATTTACCAAGAGCTCTAAGTTTTGTTTCTATCAGTGAGAAAAAAAAGACCTTCTCCTTAGCCCCTGCAGTATAATATATGGTTTTCAAAGGGTGTGTTGGGAGGGGGATTGGTGGTACTGGCATGTGAAAAACTCTTAGGTGTTTACTTTATTTTGTTTATGTATTTATTTAATTATTTTATTTATTTATTTGAGAAAAAGAGAGAGAGTGCAAGCAGGGGGAGGGGCAGAGGAAAAGGGAGAAGCAGACTCCCCACTGAGACCATGACCTGAACTGAAGGCAGATGCTTAACCGACTGAGCCACCCTGGTGCCCCCTCTTAGGTGTTTATTTTAAATGGATTGTTTCTTGAGTATTGAAATTACTGAGTTAGAGATTATCAGTGTCATTAGTCTCAATTCCAGGAACAGAGGATATTCTAACTATTACGTTTACGATTGATTTACCATAAGACATCAAGTTCATGATGACTTTCTTAACCAAAAGCACCAACATGTTCTTTAGGCCTTTTAAATGAATCATAACAGTTTTTGTCAGCATCATTCTGTAATCCCTGTTGATGTTCAGTATGGAACTTAATTATGGACTAATTTTCAAAGCAAAATTAGATATTTTCATCTCATCATTTTAAAAGCTGGAGCTTTGAAGCCATCTTACTGAATATATGTATATTCAGCATATCGGTTGACCTTTGAACAATGTGGGAGTTTGGGCACCGATCCCATTCACAGTGGAAAATCCACGTATAACTTTGCCCCAAAATTTAACTGCCAATAGCCTTTAGTTGGTTAACACATATTTTGTACATTGTATATATTATATACTGTATTCTTACAATAAAGAAATCTACAGAAAAGAAAATGTTATTAAGAAAAACATAAGCAAGGGGCGCCTGGGTGGCTCAGTCGGTTAAGCGACTGCCTTTGGCTCAGGTCATGATCCTGGAGTCCCGGGATCGAGTCCCGCATCGGGCTCCCTGCTCGGCGGGGAGTCTGCTTCTCCCTCTGACCCTCCCCCCCCCTCATGTGCTCTCTCTCTCATTCTCTCTCTTGCAAAGAAATAAAATCTTAAAAAAAAAAAAACAACTACTGGGGCGCCTGGGTGGCTCAGTTGGTTAAGCCACTGCCTTCGGCTCAGGTCATGATCCTGGAGTCCCGGGATCGAGTCCCACATCGGGCTCCCTGCTCGGCAGGGAGTCTGCTTCTCCCTCTGACCCTCCTCCCTCTCATGCTCTGTCTCTCATTGTCTCTCTCTCAAATAAATAAATAAAAATCTAAAAAAAAAAAAAAGAAAAAAAAAGAAAAACATAAGGAAGGGCACCTGGGTGGCTCAGTTGGTTAAGCGACTGCCTTTGGCTCAGGTATGATCCTGGGTGCTGGGATCAAGTCCCTACATTGGGCTCCCCCTGCTCAGCGGGGAGCCTGCTTCTCCCTCTCCTTTTGCCTGCCACTCCCCCTGCTTGTGCTCTCTTTCTCTATCAAATAAATAAATAAAATCTTAAAAAAGAAAAACATAAGGAAGAGAAAGTATACTTACAGTACTATACTGTATTTACTGAAAAAAATCCTCGTATATGTGGAGTGCAGTTCAAACCTGTTTTTTTCCAGGGTCAACTGTGTATATGTGTGTATGTACATATAAAATATATGTGTATGTATTTACCCCCTTAGGAATACTGATGTATTTTATTTTGTTCAATGCATGTTTTTCTCAAAGTTTCTATGCCCTTTAGATTGTTTAAAAGCTCATTTAAAAAGTGAAAAATGCAGAGAAATTTTAAAGATTTCTTTAACCCATTTCGTAAGTCAAACGATCCTTTTGTAAGGAGCATATCTATTCCAAATCATTTAAAATTTTAAAAGTAATCATATGTATATATTATCTTATTGTATCCCCCCATATACTGTGAGATTGGTGTGTAGGGTGGAACATAGATATTCTGTTTGGTGAGAAAATGAAGGATCAGTGAGAAATGGCATTTGCAAGAGAGACTGCTAAATAATGTTAGAGCTGAACTTAAAATCAAGAATTGGTAAAAACTTGATCAGGGCTCTTTTTTTCTCCCCCCATAGTTTAATTTACTGTTTTTATAGATTAGGGGTTTTGTGTCTTGATATTTATTAAAGTGGAGTATATGATCTAGTTTATTTCAAATTAAAAAATACATACACACACGCATTTGTACATATGGCTGTGTATACACACACACAATACAATATAGTTTTACTTCCAGAAGTGTTTGAAGTTTAAAAGTGGTGCCTAGGGTTGTAAACACTTAATTCAAAAGAATAAGTTAATTTCCATTAGTAGAATTTCATTCACTGTGTCACTTGGGTAAATGATATACTTTAAAAAAGCAGGATGACTCTGTCTTGGCTCTAAAATCGCACTGGACAGGCCGGCTTCCAGCAACACCTGCATCTTTAGCACCTCCCGAGTGGTGTGGACCCTGGGAATAATCTATTTCCACAGGCTGCTGCTTTAAGGCCTTCACCCTCTGGGATAAATTTGCCCTTCTTATACTGCTCCTTAATAATCTGAAGAGCAGAGTGGTGTGGCTTTTTTCAGAGTGCTTATTCTGCCTCATTAGCTAACTAGGAGTTTCTTTTTCAAATGCTTAGAACTAGAAATATGCAGTCATTTAATATTTAAACTCGTTTCTATGAGCCAGGTATAGATATGAGTGAACGCTTATTAGCTGAATTGGCATATTAAAAGATGGTCTTTCTACTGAAAGCAAAATACTGGGAGAGTCAGATATTCGAACTCTTTCCAGTCTAGATTACTCAAGAGGAAACAAACAGCAAGATTCAGTTTAATTTTTGAAATAGGAAATGTTATGTGTATTTTTGTTCCCCAAGGGCTGTGTCCAGGACAGTATCATTTTGGTATTTTTATCGTTCTGTGAGAAATAAAAAACAAGTGAGACGGACGTAAATGTATCTGGACAGTGGAATGTTTCACAGCTTATCTAAGTAATTGTTCTTCTAGGTAAAAGACTTGGTATTATTTGAACACAAATCCTATCAACATAATAGTCCCATTAGGATTTATTAACTAATGTAAGAGGACATACGAAATTTTGGCACAGATTATGTAAATGAGATGTTTATATGGGTATGTATAGGTTTGCGTATATGTGTGTGTGTGTGTGTGTGTGTGTGCTGGAATGCTTAGGAAGCATTCTAATGGGAGGCGCGTGGTCACGCACACAGACAGCAGGAAAGAGTTTGGGCTCTTGAGTTCGTCTGCTGGGGTTTGAGACTTTGCTATGTACTAGGTGTCATGAGGCAAAGTACTTCATTGTTCTATGTCTCAGTTTCCTCATGTGTAAAATTGAGATAATAATTGTACCTACCTCTTAGAGGGGTTGTGATTATTGAATTAGTGCATGCTAAGAACCTATAACAGTGGTTGGCACATATAAGCATTTAATAAGTGTCATTTATTCTTTTTGTAAATTATTATTAAATATTGGCCACAGAGTTGATTCAGAGAGGGGAAAAGAATTACCTTGAAAAAATAATGACTGTTTTGAAGCCAAAGACATTAGTTAATTTTGTGGATTAAAATCATAAAGTTGTTTCTTTATCATTAAGAGATTATGGTATAAAGAGGGATATGTGTATGTAGTCAGTGGTTTAGTCATTGTAATATACCTGGGATTATCCATTTTTGAGTGTATTTAAAGTCTTCCCTTTTATGACCAAATAATATATGTTTATGGAATGGTCTACTTTGAAACTTGGTTGGCTTTGGAAAATACATGTCTTTTTGTCCATTTTGTGTTAGACTTCAATTTTGTCTAATCAGTGTTTGAATGAAATGGCACTTGTATAGACTTCCTTCCAAGAAAAACATTGGGTGTTTCAGGAAGTGGTCTTGATGAGTCAGAGGATAATACTTTTTCCTCTGAGTCAGTTCTGAGCCTCCTTGGTATAAATAGGCTTACTTTTAGCAAAAGTTCTGCTTTTTAGATCATGTGTTAAAAATCATTGATACATGACCACACCGACAATAGTACTTTTATTGGTATTTCCACTGAATTAACACCAAGAGTCTTATCTAACTGTGATTATAGAAATTCCGTTAAATAATGTTTTAAGAAAAATTTCAATTCAGTTTCTGTACTTTTTTTTAAAAGATTTTATTTATTTATTTGACAGAGAGAGATACAACGAGAGAGGGAACACAAGCAGGGGGAGTGGGAGAGGGAGAAGCAGGCTTCCTGCAGAGCAGGGAGCCCGATGCTCAACTCGATCCCAGGACCCTGGGATCATGACCTGAGCCAAAGGCAGATGCTTAATGACTGAACCACCCAGGCGCCCCAGTTTCTGTACTTCTAAACTAGTTTTTATTTTGCATCAATTTTGCCTCAGACAGGACTCATTTGTATCAGGCAATCATTTGTGTAAATTTTAGAGGAAATTTGTATTGGTAATGATGTCTCCTTTGATCACTAAAATGCTAGGACTCTTCTTTCGGCACATGTATATAAAACTCCTATAGTATGACTTTAGTACAGCGTTTATTTCTCAGAAGATTGTTCTAGTTCGCCACACCCCAGAGCTGTGTCAGAGATACAAAGTAATAAACCAGAGTTCTTTTTCATAACTACATTAAAAAATACTAACATGATAAATAGTTGCCAAAGGACTACATATTGTTAATGCCGAGTTGGTCAGGGAAGACTAAAATGGGGGTATGGAGAGGGGGAATTGAGCAGTTGCTAGAAGGGGAGGTATGAAGTAGCAGGAAGAGTATTTAAGGTAAGAACAGAGGCCTGAAGGTGAGTCAGTGCACAACATGCTCAGAAGAGAGTGTGATGTAGTGAAACTTTATAGGTGGGAGTGCTAGAGAGAATATGGAGGACTGGAGAAAAGACTTAGGACAAAATTGCGGTAGGCCTGGAATGGTAAGCAAAGGAAATTTTTTTGTGTGTGTGTGTGTGTATGTAACTGGTAACATTCTTTGCTCTGAGTATCATGTATTTCCCTTGAGTTGTATTTGATGGATCGCAATTGGTTTTTACTTTAGTGAATCTCATTTTTAGAATCTGTATTCAAAGAAAACCTCTCCATTTCTATTTTTCTCCAATACACATTTCTTCAGGAAATTAAAGAACTGATGGGTGTAGATATAGTTAATAAATCTTAAGTGACCCACGTGTGCTTTTGCATGTAGTCTTCATAACAGTCTTATTTCACGGATGAGTAAACAAAGGCTCAGAGCCGATAATGTTTGTTCAAAGTCACAGAGACGTGGTAGAGTCAAGATTTACATTCAGGCCCATCTGTCTTCATAGCATGCTCTTTTCACTATCCCACAGCACCAGGGCACAAGCATGGCGGTACGTTTTGGTTGTTTCCAGTAGCTCTGAAATAGCACCCCAAAAGCATTTTTCTACTTGGCAGAAATACTATTACTGTTTTTTAGGAACTGGAAAGTGGTCTTTGGGTGCTGGGAAATTGCCTTATGGGCAAGCTTGCTCATGCCCTCTCCAGGAGCAGCAGTAGGGCTTTGTTTTCTAAGAGTCGATTATTGCCATTTGAGGCTTTGTGAGGTTTGCAAGGGCAGCCACATAAGTTTTAGGCACATTTGTGGGTAGCAGTGATCCATGCTGTGGATCACCTGTCCTTTGCCCACTTACATTAGTAGATTATTAGTTGGTCATTTTTCACTTCTTCTTTCTTAAGCATTTGGGCCTAGATCAGGTGGATTCTTTGGTTTTGTGTCTTGGCATATACAGTTACTTCTGGAGTAGGGCCACTTTGCCTCATCCTATTTCTTTCATGGCAGTGAAGCCGTTCCCTGAGACGACAACAGTGGTAGTTAAGATTAAATACTATTCTTGTAAACATATCATATCTCATAAAATTCAAACACTTGTTTCCTAGAAAAATTTCCTTTTTGGCATCCCAAAATAGAGCAGCTTCAGCTCCTGGGAGAGCAGGGACATTCATCTTATTCTTCCTAGCTAACTCAAGTTGGAGGAGTGTGCTACTCTGGGCTCTTATGTGGTGTTCCCAGAGCTTCTCACCAGCTAAATTGTAAAAAGAAAAAAAAAAGAAAAGAAAAAAAATTATATCACATGCTTTCTTTGTAGGCAGCGTAAGCAGGCTGTAGAGTTTGTGCGGGTAACGTATAGCCAGTCCTCAAAGTTACTATGTTAACTCCCCCCGACCTCTCCCCAACACCATGAGAAAATAGGTTACTTTCTCCTGTTCCTGTTTTGTCAGGTGATCTTTAGAGGTAAATTTAGTTGACAAGCACACTGAGCCAGTGTGCTAGCCTCTGTGATTGATGTCACTGAACCAATGCACTGGACTTTGGAGCTTCAAAGAACCCCTGGAAATACTCTATTTTCCAGCTTACTCAGTACTATTGAAGACCCATGAGTTTAAGATGTCCAAGGGCCCAGAGTTAGGAATAGTATTGACAAAGCAAGGAATAGTATTAACTTTGGTGTCCAGTGTTTTCTAATCTCACAACAAACCTGAATCAAGTTGACATCTAAGATGTTCCACTGGCCAGTCTAGGAACAAAATTTCCTCACACTCACAGAAAGTGGTTGGATCCTGGGAGGACTGATGCTCACCATCAGACAAGGGAAGGAATTGGAAAGGTAAGAGGATATGGTTAGATGAGGATTTTTTTTTTTTTCCATTCCATTTGGGGAAAATAAGGAAGGTGGCTGGCACTGAGAGAAGTCAAGATGGAGAGGCAGGAGGAGGGAATTGTCTATTTTACAGTGTGGATGGGGTGACTTAGAGGGATTTGGGTATAATGGTGGACCATGTTTGCTGTTTTCCTTGAGTGGCTCTTGTTAGAAGCTAGTGATGCTAAATATTTTCAGTTTTTAACTCTTCAACTAGCTAAAATAGTTCCTATCGGTTTTTCTTGCTTTTAGAGCATGGTTTCATTCTGTTTTTTCTTAATAAGATTTGAAATAAACATTTTAATTTGGCCAAGTAAAAAAATAATTGTGGGCATAATATTTTTCATTCATCTAATACATTTTTACCGAGAACTTACTATGTATTAGGAACTCGGCTTCACACTTTGTGTTTGGTAAAATTATTTAGCCCCTGCCCTCAAGAAACTTACAAACCTGTGTACAAACAAGAAAGTAGGAAGTTACTGTAGTATGCTAAGTGCATCTTAGTTTAGACTCAAACAATGGGAACACATGAAAGAGGCATCTATCTACCCTATTTTACAGAAATCCGGGAGGGCCTCCCTAGATTGAGATCTGAAGTTTGAGTTTGAGCTGGCCAGGTGAAGGTGGCAGGGAGGTTTTTGGGTAGAATATTCCAGATAGAAGATGTTACTTGATGGCAAGAATCTTCAAAATGATGTATAGTCTGCCTGTGCAAGTATAGGGAGGTGTTCAGGGTGGAGGAGTGGGTCTGGGACGGAACAGGGGAGGTGGCAGGAAGGCAGAAATGGTGAGAAAGGAAGCTTTAAAGGTATAAAAGGCCAGGTCAGAAAAGAGTACTATGCTAGTTAATTGAATTGGATGTTTTCTGAAGGGCACAATAATAAATTTAAGTTTTAGAAGGCAATAGTATTAGATTGATTCAGATTTTATCTACAGAAGCTTCTGAAATGATTCCAGATTCGATCATCAAAAGATCACTTAAGGGGTGCCTGGGTGACTCAGTCAGTTAAGTGTCCCACTCTTGATTTTGGCTCAGGTCATGATCGCAGGGTTGTGGGATTATGAGATCGAGTGGAGCCCAGCATTGGGCTCTGTGCTGAACGTGGAGCCTGCTTAAGATTCTCTCTCTCCCTCTCCCCTGCCCCTCACCCCGCTAAAAAAAAAGATCACTTAAAATCCTGGTAATCCTCTCATTAATAGATTTTTACTGCTTATATGACACAAATATATGGAGTTTGAAAACTACTTTAAGAGATAGTACCAAATATAAAAAAACATGTTTTATCAGAAACAGTCATGTGTCTCTCTTATAGTGTAATATATTGAAACTATTAAATGAGTTTGCCGAGTTTAAGCTATGCTGACAGCAGCTTGAGGAAAACTTAACTCCTTTCCTCATCAAATTCTGTAAAAATATGTAAGATCATGTTAGAAAAATCAGAACATGTTTTTAAGTTGATTTGTTGAAATTCCTGAGAAAATATATTTTCTGAAGAAGTTGGAGGAAAATCACTCACTGTGTATACTTCTGCTTAATAGAGATAAAAGGGATTATTTCTACATTTTCATAGAGCCTTTTTAATTACCTTAATGCTTTATTTAAAATAATTCATGTTACCATGTTTGTAAAAACATGCTATCCTAAAGTTGAATATTTAAGTCAATTCTAGTTTTATTGATTGCCATTAGACAATTGGAAATGTGTTCCCATAGAGAAATACTCTGTAACAGGCATAGATTTTGCTGATCAGAAGTCGAGGTGATGCCATGACCTTTTGGAATTTTGTAATCATTTGAAACTATAGGGTGCATTGTTTTTGTTCTGGTAAGACCTTTGCCTTTATCTTGATAATATTTCTAACATTCCTGATTATTTCCTGCCTTTACTTCATAAACATTCAGAAGCCATTCCTTTTCTTTCTTCTTTATAAGTAAAGCTACACTGTTAGTTCTTATCTATACAAATGTATGTACTCTTATTATAATAAATTTATAGCAAAACAAAAAATCTTTTTAGTTCTATTTAGATGCTATGTGATCATGTGATTTTGGGCAAAAAACCGACTCTCTGAACATTGTTTTCTTTTGTATGGCGAAGTGGTTGGATTTTATTCCGTATCTACTACCTTTTAGCTCTTTGACGTTGGGAATTTGATTAAACTCAATCCCTAGCTTAACGCATCTGTAAAGTGAGGAGAGTAATGGTCTTTACCTCATGAGGTTGTTGTGACAATTAAATGTATTGAAAGCGCTTGGAATTGTGCCTGGCACACACAGTGCTATCTAAACAGCACCTCCTCCTCCTCCTCCCATTGCTGTTAGCACTTACAGTGGTAGTTTAGTTCTCTTAGTGCATTGATTTTATAAAACAGTTGGTTTAAAATGGTAGACAGCAGTTATGCCAGCTAAATTACACCTAGTTTATTTAATAAAGAGCTGGAATTGATTGGGGGGGGGCTATTTAGAAAGATTAAACTTGTTCTTCTTATGAACAACACATTTCAACTAAATCAGGTCATGCTCCTCCCCCCCCCCCCCCCCCCCGTCTTACTTATCTCAGTCTCTGGACCGGTTTTCTAGTGGCTTAGAGATGGGAAAGATGGAAAAGGAAAAAAATGCAAATGCAGCATTACTAGCCCTTGTGCTAATTTCTTCTTCATATTTCCTCTTCCTTTTAACTTGAAATAGCCTACTTACCCAAACAAATCTATCTTAACTTCCCAAACAAAAATCCACACAATATGATCCAGGAACGTGAAGGCATTTGGTGATTCTCCCTTCCTCTGCTGATCCAAGCAACCTCTTTTTAACTTATTAATTTACTATATAGAGTTCTGTTTGCTCTGTTACATTTCTAAGTGCTCAAATCTAGGAATGTAATTTCTGGAGAAACTTTTTCTTTTTTCTTCTTTTTTTTTTTTTTTGGTTTATAAATTGACACTGGCCCAAAAGAGGACTTGTGACCATAAAAAGTTCTATTTCTTTCCAAGTGAATAGTACTTCACTTGTTTTACTCTCACTTCCTGATCCCTCAAATCCAGATTCTTAAACTTGGAGTATCTAAAGTTGGCATTTTATATATCTTACTGTTTTATTTTTTGTGATTCCTCTTCCCTACTCTCTTTCATTTTATTTTGTTTAAATTCAGGCTGTTAACAGGATAAAAAGAAATTATCCTTATTCAGAATTATTTTTACATAGATTTCAGTGCCCACAGAGCATTGTTTCTGTGATCAGTCTTAAGACATTGAAGGCACTTTCAAAAAATGCATTAACTCTTTGTTTCAGTGGTTCACTAATTATCCTGGATTTTAAATGAGGAAATAACATTTTCAGCATGAATCTCTTAATCCTGTAGTTTTTAGAAGTTCATAGCTAGATGTGACCCAGTCTGACTTTATATCCTTATAAATACTATCTTTTGTATTCTTTTTCTTCTAAGCCATTAACAGAAATTATAATAGGATATTTATTATCATTCATGTTGGCTTTCCCACTAGGCTTTAAGCCCTGTAAAAGTGGGAACCATGTCTGCTAACTGGGCACTCAGTATCTGGAGCTCTCCTGTCTAGTATGATAACCATTAGCCATATGTTGCTATTTACATTTAAGTATAAACTAATTTAAAGTTAATTTTTTTTAAGTAGGCTCCATGCCCAGTGTGGAACCCAATGTGGGGCTAGAACTCACGACCCTGATATCAAGACCTGAGCTGAAATCACAAGTTGGGTGCTTAACCGACTGAACCACCCAGGCACCCCTAAACTAATTTAAATTTAATAAAATTCAAATTACAGTGCTTTGATGGTACTAGACACACTTGAAGTGTTCAACACTTGTGCTCAGCTACTGTATTGGACAGTGATGATATCACACATTTTCATCATCACAGGAAGTTTTATTTAACAGTGCTCATCTAGATCACTGATGGGCACATAATGGTTACATAGTAAATGTTTGTTGAATGAGTGATTGAATAAATTAGTACTGGTTTTGGTTGGTAAGAATTACTGTTGAATGGGGGCACCTAGGTGGCTCAGTCTTTAAGCGTCTGTCTTCAGCTCGGGTCATGATCCCGGGATCCTGGGATCGAGCCCCGCATCGGGCTCCCTGCTCCGCGGGAAGCCTGCTTCTCCCTTTCCCACTCCCCCTGCTTGTGTTCCCTCTCTCGCTAAAAGCAAGTATCATAAACAGAGTCACAAGACTCAACTCATGGAAAACTACAAGACCCCACTCTCTCCAGGAATAAAAGCCACAAAAGCTGGACGTTCTTAAAAATCCTCGCTGTGGGTAATTCCATAAACCTAAGAAAATAGACAAACTACCTAATGTAAGTGGTAAACCCAAAGTTAGAGTAAGCCCCTCCCTATAGGTTAGCTAATTAAAAAAAAAAACCTTCATTAGAGGCAAAGTGGGGGTCCTCTTTCTTATCTGAGAGGAGAGACCGCTTCTTTGTGAGGTAGCTCCATTCTTCTGTATTTAATAAATCTTTGCCCCTTTTCTCTGAAATGCTTGCTTGGTTTCTTCCTCACACAAAGCAAGGAACCCTCTTGGCGAGGGGCCTTCGCCTATCTGGTATCAGTAAGCTCTTACAACCTCATAAGGTGGGTAAGAATTAAATAAGATAATGTATATAAAGCACTTGTACAGTAACTCACACACTAAAATGCTTAATAAATGAGCATTTTTTTTTTACAGTAGCGAACAGATATATGTCTAGATTTACCCCAGTTCATGGATAATTTGAGGCTTATGAAGAACTTTACTCCTATTTTTGAGCGCTTCTGTTGTTATAGTAGACATTTTTCGAGGTTAGTATTATCCATAGCCAAAGCTTATATTTACTGCCTTTAATATGAAATTTAGTAGTCTCAATGAAAAAAATTTTTTCCCATTGGACTTAATTTTTTTCTTCTTTAATTTTTATGACTATGTAAATATCTAACCTCCTAAGGAAGGAGTTTCACACTACTTTTATAGACAACTTGATTTTAAAACTAATGCACAGATATCTCTGATTTCTCTTTCAGGGAGCTGACAAAGAATTTATTCCCACTTATTCTCACTTAAATAGGGCTTCTTGGGGTGCCTGGGTGGCTCAGTTGGATTGGGCATCCGGCTCTTGCTCTTGATTGTGTCTCAGGTTATGATCTCAGGGTCATGGGATTGAGTCCTGTGTCTGGCTCTGAGGTCAGCAGGGAGTTTTCTTGAGATTCTCTTCCTCTGCCCCTTCTCCCATGCACTCTCTCTCACTCTTTCTCATAAATAAATAAATCTTTAAAAAATAAATAAATAGGGCTTCTCTTTGGAAAAAAATATCTGAATAATTAAAATGAATAAGTCACTGATTATTTGTCTAAGGGTGATTTCAGGTTTCATTTAGTCATCTAACTGTATTGTGCATTTAAAGATGTGATTTAATTTCTAGAAAACAATTAAGGCATTTTTAAAATTAACAATAATGCCTGATTTAGTTGAGGATATTGCCTCACTTTTACACACTATAATTGTTGTTTCTTTCCTGGGATTTGAAAACAGCATTTGTTGTTATATATAACAACAGGTAGTTAAACATACACTACCAAAATATCAGCTGACTTTATGTTAGGTAAATTTTCTTCATTTTTGTGTTGCTTTCACTCTGGTTGTCCTAGTCTTTTTGTTTTTAGTATAAACTTGTGCTCATATTTCATAGTCCACTTTAACCTCTCAAGTTCATATTGGAGGTGACTTGAATTTTTCTCTTGAGTTTTTCATTAACAAATATTTGTCAGTGTTTTGACAATGAAAATATGTTACAGGAGGGGCGCCTGGATGGCTTAGTTGGTTAAGCGTCTGCCTTTGGCTCAGGTCATGATCCCAGGGTCCTGGGATCGAGTCCTGCATCAGGCTCCCTGCTCAGTGGAGAGCCTGCTTCTCCCCCTCCCTCTGCTGCTCCCCCTGCTTGTGCTCTCTCTCTCTCTCTGTCAAATAAATAAAATCTTAAAAAAAAAAAAAGAAAATATGTTACAGGGAAAGGCAGATCAAGCACATACATTCATTCTACTCCTCCCAAAGCAGTGACAGCAAAGGGATTAAGAAAATGTAGAAAATCAGTGAGATAAAGTGACTCTGGAAAGCCCATGGGTGATGGTAACTAATGTACAAGTACTAAGAAGCTGGAACCTGAGCTGCTAGGGAGAGACACTTCAGAATCTCAGAAAGGCTTGACAATGAGTATGTGGTGAAAACAGTGTAAGTGTGTTTAAAGTGAACTTAGACCCCAGATGCCTCCCTACACTCTAGCAACACTGGAAGTTAATTCTCTGGAGAATGTGAGCTAGAGAACTCTTGAGTGGGGGATACCAAGGCACAGGAGGAGGGTCGATAGTTAAATGAAACACTAAATATTGAGATACCCCCAGGGCACTTCCTCTACTCATCTCCAAAAATTTGGCAGTCAGATAATATATTCTCTAGCTATTCACTTGGCAGATGCTTCTTTGAAGAATCTGACTCTTCTGAGCAAAAGACCTATGGATACTGACGGTTGGGGGTCTCCCAGTGGAATAGCCCAGTGAGATTGTTCCACAGTGAAGCCTGCATGTTGACAAGCCCCACTTACCTAAACAGACTTTCTAATTGGCCTGTTAGTGCTCCGTTTTCAATGTGAGTAGTAACCAATGATCACTAGATATTTGAAGAAATTTGGAGACCAAAACAAGCCTGGAGAAAACAAAGAAATTGACAGCAATAGACACAAAAGGAGAAGACACAACTTTAAAATATTATCATCAATATTTTAAGAAATATCAAAGAATATACTGCAATCTGGAAATAAGAACAAGTATTACTAAAAAAAAAAAAAAAAAAAGGGCATGAAAATATACTCCTGGAAATTGAAAATTGATAGAAGACTTGAAAAATTTTAAATGATTTTTTGGAGATGAAGTTAAGGAAGCCACCCAGAAAGTAGAACAGAAATACCAGGAAATGACAAACAAATGTGAAAAGTCAATAAAATTAGAGACTCAGTCCTCAGAATAGAACAGTAGCATTTTTTAGAAAAGCAAAGTTTTAGAAAATGTCATGAAGAAATGCTCAAAGAAATAACTCAAGAAAATTTCCTAGAATTTAAGGACAGTCATTTTCAAATTTGAAAAGACCTCTCGAGTTTCTAATCTATCGAATTTTTAAAAAACAGCTATAGCAGTATATTCATGAAATTTCAGAACATCGGGGAAGAAAAGTGAAGATTTCCAAACTCCAGAACTGCAGAAAAAAAACAACACAGAGGGGCACCTAACATCTCAGCAGCGACACTGAAGACAGATCAATGACTTCAAAATTCTGGGGCTAAAATAATATGCAAGTTAGAACTAGAAATGAAGACATACTACTGGTCATCTGTGAAGGTAGAATAAACATGTTTTCAGTCAAGTAAAGCTTCAGAAATTAGCTTTCTTACACTCTGAAGTATGTGCCCTTCTGAGATAAAAAGTAAAAGTAAAGAAAAGGGAGTCATGGGCTCCAGGAAACAAGGATCTAAGACAGGAGGAAATGAAAGTAAAGAATAGGATAGTGTTGATTTGGATACCACAGTGGACGCCATGCAGGAGGCAATGCATAGAAATCAGGGAGAGAGGCCTGCAGAAAGATAAAAATGATAGCGGAATAGATTGCATTGAAAGGAGACTTTACTTCTGGTGGAGAGTGAAGTGATGAAATTAATGGAAATGAAGGAAAACTAAGGGTTGAAGGTAAGACGATTATTCTAAAGACGAGAGTGTACAAACAAAGAAATATCTTAATATTTACTGTGAATAGCAATTACACAAATAGGGTTAGTAAACACTGAATTTTGCTCTAACAAAATTTGATATAAAAATACATTTGCCCTCTGTGATAGGCAGTTTTGTTTTATCTCCCTCATTACTTTCTACCTCTTAAATTATTCTTCAGTGACTCTGAACTGCTGGTTGTTTCCTAAATGTACCACGCTGTCTCCTGTCTTCGCTCTTCTCTTTTCCTGGCTTACTCAGCTCATGCATCACAGACTGGAGGAAGGCTTTTTATGAACTGAATGCCCTCCCCTCCCACCCCAAGCATAAGGTGCCCACTTTGCATTCTGTCTTTCTACTTGCCACATTGAACTATAAATGATCCTGTTGATGTCTCCCTCCCCTACTGTGCCATACATTTCTAAAGATCTTTATGTTGCCTTCTTTGATTCAACCCTTCTTTGAGGGAGATTTTGTTTTCTAGACCCACTCCTAATCTAACTTCCCTTAAACTTGATACTATGCTGTCCTAACATTGCCTGCAATGTTTTCCTAAATATACTTTTTCTTTCTCCCCCCCCCCCAAAATTTCCATAGAAGATGGGGAAGTTTTCAAGGAAGATTTTGTTAGGATTTGTTTTCTTAGTAGGAGTACTGACTGGCAATCAGTTATTTTTATATTCAGCCAAATGTAGATAATTACTGGAATTGATTTTTGTTTTGTTTTGACTGTTCTTTGTCGAATCACTTTCTAACAGCATATTGGGACTACCTCTGTTTTTAAAGATAAGTGAAAAGGAGTGTATTTTTATCTTTGTCAACAAAATGTTAAGCACTGTGGAATAATAGGAATAAGGATTAGTTAAGAATGATTGGAGAATTTTACCTTATAGCCCAGTCATGAACTTTCTGTTGGCTTATGAAGTTATAGATGTTAAACTTGATACACCTGCCCCCATATAACCATTATGCTGACATTTGGATCTCTAAAACCGTATCTTGAGAAAAATAGAACAGACAAATTGAAATAATGAATAATTCTTGATATGATACCTCTGTGTCCTCTTATCAACCAATATTTGAGTAGTAGTCAGACAGAAAGAAATGAACTTGAGATGAAAAGCAACGTCTTTTTATAAAATATCTGGGAAGCAGTTTGAGGATGATGGATGCTATAATACAGTAGAAAACTTTAACCTTCATTTAAACAGAATTGCATTGCTTAAAGTCCTGTATAGTTTAAAAATTAAGTATTTCTTATTTATCATAACCTTGGGGGGATGTATTTATAATTTAGAAATGTAGGATGAATTGAGTATAGTAGTTGCTTGAAGGTGACATTTGCTACTTTGTAGGTTGTAACCATTTACTCTAAAAATATGTTGTACAGTTTGTAAAACCATTGATCCTCTTAAGGAGCTGTACTAAAAATGCAGAGTGAAGCACCAGCAGTGTTTTGTTTACTGCTTCGTGTCCTTTGCTCTAGGTAATACAGAGAAAGGTAATCATGTGGCAACAGGGTAGTTAAATATTAAAATGTTATATCTCATCCGTGGGTTAAAACTCTTCTCACTGTACCTGTAAGGTTTTATGATTTACTATTTTTAGAAGCCATTTAATACGTCATAATGAAATTTGAATTCAAGAGTTTCGATTTCATTAAAGATGATTTTAGAACATATTTTTCTGTCTTCCAAGTTGGGTTATGTCTGGCCCAGATAGCTCTTTATCTATTTGCCTTTGTAAAATACATTGAACTGTACTAATTTAGCTTGTGGCACTACTATGGAAAAAGAATATCTCACAATAAAAATACTCATATGAGATCCTAGGTTCCTCACTAGCTTTTGTTTTGCACTAGTCAGTGACACAAAGTTTCATTTTGGAACCTTTCCAAAAGGTTCATAGAATGTCAGTGAATACTAACCCATAAGGCTAATTTTCAAAAAATAGAAATTTGAAAAAAAATTACTGGGGAGTAGGGAAGAGGTGAGGTAGATGGGATGGTTTTCTTTACTTCTTGTTCCAAAATGTTGTTCACTGATATGTGTTCAGTTGAGAACTGAACTGGCAGAAAAAAGCTGTGCTTTTATTCTTATTTTGGAAGAAAATGCCCACAGGGAATATTCTTCTACCTCCTCTGAGAATCTGCACTCAACAACTTTTTGCTTCTGGGAAGATTTGAACTTCTTAGATAATGTTTATTTTTTAAAATTCCAATCATCTTTTTTGGTGGTGTTAGCCAAGGTTTTGTGTTAAGGGCTATGATCTCTCTCATGCCTCAATTTCTCTCTTTCTCTCTCTCACTCATCACTATACAATACCCAGCACAGAATGGAAGCCTAACTCAGATCTCGTCTGAACCACCTGAGATAGGAGTTTTATAGGGGATGAATAATCAGGAGTTTCTATTTAATGAATCAGATCCCCTCTTGTATGTTTTTCCATCTTTTCTGTTAATTAAAAAATAGAATAAATAAGTAAATAGTGGAAAATACACAAATCTCCCATACAGAAGAATTCCAAATTATTCATGCAGCTATTCCCTCCTCTAGAAGGTGGAGCATAACTCTCTACCCCATAAGTATGGGCTGCATATAGTGAGTTCTTCCAAACAGGCCTGTAGAGTGGTGGTGAGGGAGGTCACTTTATAATAGAGAAACATGACGAATGCTGCTTTAGTCAGTGAGCAAGGTTAAGCATAAACATTTTTGTCATAGCTAATAACATGGAGTTTTGATATGATGTGGTGAGAGTGGCACAAATCTTTGTGGTCTTCCTCCCTAAAACCTGTAACTCCAGCTTAATCACGAGAAAAACATCAGACAAATCCCAATTGAGAAACATCCTACAGAATATCTAAATACAGTACTCCTCAGAAGGCAATCAAAGTCATTATTGCAAGTTATATTGTGTCCCCCAAAAAGATATGCTGAAGTCCTACCACACTGTTCCTAAGAATGTGACCTCATTTTGATAGGGTCTTTGCCAATGAATCACAATGTGGTCATACTGGATTGGGGTGGACCCCAATCCACTGACTGGTGTCCTTATGAGAAGAAGGAAATTTGTATATAGATAGACACCCAGGGAGGCCATATGAAGACAGAGCAGAGATTTGAGTGATGCATCTATAAGCCAAGGAAAGCTAGAGATTACCAGCAACCATCGGAAGTTAGAAGAGACAAAGAAGGATTCCTCCCCTACAGCCTTCAGAGAGAGCTTAGCTCTGCTGACATCTTCATTTTGGACTTAAGGCCTCCACAACTGTGAGAGAATAAGTTTCTGTTGTTTTAAGCCACCCAGTTTGTGATACTTTTGTTATGGAAGCCCTAGAAAACTAAAATAGTCATCAAAAACAAGGGGAGTGTGAGAAATGGTCACAGGGGAGAGGAGCCTAATGAGACATGAAGACTAAATGCAATGTGGTATTGTGGATAGGATCTTGGAACAGAAAAAAACATTAGGTAAAAAAAGTGAAGGAAGTCAGAACAAGTATTGATTTTAGATAATAATAAAATCCTGATATTGATACTGGTTCATTAATTGTCACAAATACATCATGCTAATGCGAGATGTTAACAGTAAGGAGATAGGGTGCAGGTTTTGCAAGAACTTTGTGTTCTATTTTCACAACTTTTCTGTAAATATAAAATGATTCAAAAATAGAAAAGTTGTTTACAAAAAAAATTTAAAAACCCCAAATTTAGCTGCAGTTTTAACGAGCCCTCCCTGGCATGTGACGGAGTAAGTGGCAGTCTGTTTAAGGGTGTGGCAGTGGTGAGCAGGCTCCGAGACCTGTGTTTGCTGATTAATTATGTCACACGGTGGTTATATCAGAAACGTCCACTGATAAAGTATATACTCCTTTATTTATTTATTTTTTTATTTATTTTTTTATTCTTATGTTAATCCCCATACATTACATCATTAGTTCTAGATGAAGTGTTCCATGATTCATTGTTTGTGCATAACACCCAGTGCTCCATGCAGAATGTGCCCTCCTCAATACCCACCACCAGGCTAACCCATCCTCCCACCCCCCTCCCCTCTAGAACCCTGTTTGTTTTTCAGAGTCCATCGTCTCTCATGGTTCGTCCACCCCTCCGATTTCCCCCGCTTCATTCTTCCCCTCCCGCTACCTCCTTCTTTTTTTTTCTTTTTTTAACATATATTGCATTATTTGTTTCAGAGGTACAGATCTGAGATTCAACAGTCTTGCATAATTCACAGC
>NW_023270504.1:17713605-17944852 GCF_011800145.1 Mirounga leonina
CCCCCCACTCCAACAACACTCAGTTTGTTTCCTGCGATTAAGAATTCCTCATATCAGTGAGATCATATGATACATGTCTTTCTCTGTTTGACTTATTCCACTCAACATAATACCCTCCAGTTCCATCCATGTCGTTGCAAATGGCAAGATCTCATTCCTTTTGATGGCTGCATAATATTCCATTGTATATATATACCACATCTTCTTTATCCATTCATCTGTTGATGGACATCTTGGCTCTTTCCACAGTTTGGCTATTGTGGACATTGCTGCTATAAACATCGGGGTGCACGTACCCCTTCGGATCCCTACTTTTGAAGTATATACTCCTTTAAACGTGTTTATTGCCGCAGTCATTATACAAGGCTAACCGTAAGTCCATTGTGAATTGTGGAAATAATACAATCAGGGAGAGAAACATTTTGATAAAAGGTTTTTTTCAAGCATGTGTAAGGCAAGGTATATGTAAAAAGAGGAAAACTCACACATAAATATATATGTGGAGATTTCAGTTAAAATTCTGCATGTTACTTATGAAATTTAACGTACACTTTGCTGAGAAACAGTTCAAGATCCAATCCTACCACTATTTCTCTCAAAACCCAACCCCAGTGTGTGCCTCAGTGGGATAGGGGGCCTGGTAATAAAGAAGGGTTAAGACAGTTTCTTCTCTCTCTGAATTTTGTTCCCTTTCCTACCATATTTTTATTTTTTTATTTTTTAATTTTAATTTAATTTTATTTTTTTAAAGATTTTATTTATTTATTTGACAGAGAGACACAGCGAGAGAGGGAACACAAGCAAGGGGAGTGGGAGAGGGAGAAGCAGGCTTCCCGCAGAGCAGGGAGCCCGACGTGGGGCTTGATCCCAGGACCCTGGGATCATGACCTGAGCCGAAGGCAGACGCTTAACGACTGAGCCACCCAGGCGCCCCCATATTTTTATTTTTGTTGGAGGATTCCAGCTAAATTGGAGACTTATTCCTCTCTTCCTGTAATATGTATTTAATTATAATGGAAGAAATGTAAATGGTCCAGGTAAATTTATGGGTATCACATGCTATTTACATGTGAATGAAGCACTCAGAAGACCCACTTTTATACACTTGACCCATGAACAACATGGGGTTTAGGGGCACCAACCCCATCACATTTGAAAATTATCACAGAACTTTTGACTTCCTCCAAACTTACCTATTGATAGCTAATTGTTGACTGGAAGCCTTACCAATAACATAAACCTCGATAAACACATATTTTGTATATGTATTATATACTCTAGTCAGTACAATAAAGTAAGCTAGAAAAAAGAAAATGTTATTAAGAAAATCATTAGGAAGAGAAAATCCATTTACAGTACTGTACTGGAGTTACTGAAATAAATCTGCATCTAAGTGAACCCATGCATTTCGAATTCTGGCTTCTTGTGTTACCACTTAGGCAGATGTCTTAACTTATTTGAGACTGTCATTTACCTACAAAACGGAGCTAATAACTACCTCAAAAACTTCTTTTTTTTTTTTTTTTAAGATTTTATTTATTTATTTGACAGAGAGACACAGCGAGAGAGGGAACACAAGCAGGGGGAGTGGGAGAGGGAGAAGCAGGCTTCCCACGGAGCAGGGAGCCCGATGCGGGGCTCGATCCCAGGACGCCGGGATCATGACCTGAGCCGAAGGCAGACGCTTAACGACTGAGCCCCCCAGGAGCCCCCACACAAACTCTTTATTACTGAATATTAGACCAAGTGACAGAGGAGTAGAGACCACTATATTGACAGTACTGGTAACATGTATTGAAAAGTCGTTACTCCAGAAGACAGCACAGGAGACGGAACATGTGATGCTTCAGAAGGTTTAAAATAAATTCTTTGTGTTTTTATGTTTTAAGCACAACCCCTGGTAAATGATGTCACAAAGTACTGCTAAAAATTAAATTTCAATGATTTTTTAGTTAAAAACCCTAAGTAATGATGACAATACCCATCCCCCTCCCCTGCCATTGGTTATAATTTAGACCAAGAGATACGAATTTAGTTAAATTGAAATCAAAGTCGAGATACTTCAAGATACTCTGTCAAACCTAAACAAGCCAACCAAAACTTAAACAAAAAAAGTCTGGCATTTTCTGAGAGAACAAGTTATTTCAAGGACAGCTCAGTATACAGGGAGAGCTACTCTTGTTTAGTAGCCAAAATGGGTGGGTGGTATTCTAACATTGAGTAATGACTACCTAATCATTCATCAATTCGAAAGTGTTATGAAGTGCCAGCAAGAGTAAAGAAAAGGAAAAGGAATCTAAATATTTATTTATTTATATTTGGGATCTCAACACTGTCTAATACAAATGTAGCTTTCTGGTTTTGCCTTATTACGGATAGCCTCATTTATTTCTTTTTTTTAAAAAATTTTTTATTGTTATGTTAATCACCATATAGTACATCATTAGTTTTAGATGTAGTGTTCCATGATTCATTGTTTGTGCACAACACCCAGTTTTCCATGCAGTACGTGCCCTCCTTAACACCCATCACCAGGCTAACCCATCCTCCCACCCCCCTCCCCTCTAGAACCCTCAGTTTGTTTTTCAGAGTCCATCGTCTCTCATGGTTCGTCTCCCCCTCCGATTTCCCCCCCTTCATCCTTCCCCTCCCGCTACCTTCTTCTTCTTTTTTTTTTTTCTTAACATATATTGCATTATTTATTTCAGAGGTACAGATCTGAGATTCAATAGCCTTGCACAATTCACAGTGCTTACCAGAGCACATACCCTCCCCAGTGTCTATCACCCAGTCACCCCATCCCTCCCACCCCACCCCCCACTCCAGCAACCCTCAGTTTGTTTCCTGGGATTAAGGATTCCTCATATCAGTGAGGTCATATGATACATGTCTTTCTCTTTTTGACTTACTTCGCTCGGCGTAATACCCTCCAGTTCCATCCATGTCGTTGCAAATGGCAAGATCTCATTCCTTTTGATTAGCCTCATTTATTTCTGCTTATAGTGATTTTTCATAGACTCTGTTTACATTGAGAATTTCAGTGTTTACCATTTTTGGTGTGCTTAACTTAGATCTTAAATTTGCCATTTTACTCTTTTTGCTTGGCTGAAGAATGTTATCTTCTGTAGAAAATAAAATTATAATAACTATAAGTTATGAAAAGTGTTTTTATAAGGAAAGTGAAGCTGTAATCTCAAATCTGTGGAAGCAGTTAGGACAGTTTTAGTGTACACCTTTAGCAGGATTAAGTAGCTTATTTGGTAGAGTTAACTAATTTGTGACTCTGTAAAATGATAAAGAAAATGTTTGTTTCCTTAGTTTTAAGTTGTTTTGCTTAACAGTTAATAAAAATGAAAACGCCTATTTTTTTTAGGAAGACTTGAAGGTTCCTCTAAACTATATATATGGTCTACATAGCTATAATTTGAATATGTCTTTTAAAAGCCTGAAGGAAAACCAAACATTTGTAATTGTCTCCTTTGCAAGGTGTGCACTCTAATTGCTATATTTAAATATTTGAAAACTCCATATTGCTACATGAGCATCTGTGACAAGTGACACTGTGATTGCCAGATAGGAAAAATTTCTATATTTAAAATTCAATTTAGCAAATTGACATTTTCTATTCCCTTTTGTAATATTCTCTTACTCTGACAGATCACCGTTTTAAAAACAAAACACAAGCCATGCATTTATTTGACTGTCAGGAAGAATTAAACATGAAAATGATGAGATGCTGTGGCTATCACTCTTTATTAAAACCAGCTGCTGTGGTTTTAAAATGCAAACCAGATCAAAATCAGTACAAACCCTGGGGGTTTAATTTATATACTGAACGAACCAGCTTGTTTTGAAAGAGTACTTAAAAAAAAAAAAAAAAGGAAAAAAAAACTTTAAAAGAAACTTACACATCCATCATTTGATTTTTCACTAGCTCTGTGAGTTAGAAAGACCCAAGAATTATCTCTAGTTTATTGATGAGAAAATTGAAACAGAGGCTTAATTGACTTGTGTAGCTAGTTAGTGCCAGAAATAGAATTATAGGCTTCTGTGAATGACTGTGTCTAGCCATGGGCTCTAGATCCAGAATGTTATTCCAGGCCCAACTTCTAGAATGTAACAATGATGTGTTTGGGTCCTATAGGCGTATGAGAACCAACTGTGGGATATTTAGGAATTTTGTAAAAGTATTGATAGCTTGAGATGAGCCATAGTGGAAATATTTATACCATGGAAGTCACTACAAATCAGGATTTAATTTTTCCCCAGAGAACTGGTTTATCTGTATACTGATCATATTCAAGTATGATCAGATCACAAAAACAATGCAAACAGAATATAACAATGTAATATAAGTGTAATGTAATTTTGTAAATGTAGTAATTTTGTAAATTAATGTTATGTAATTGTGTAAATCAAGGGGAGAGGTCAACATTTCTTTGTTCCTTAGTTTAGAAATTTGCTTCTAAGCTGTGAATAAATATGAACAGGACTATTGGGAAAGCTTGAATTAAACTTGAGTGTTTTGAGGACCTTTCTAAATCCTTAACTCTTCTTTAAGAAATAGGTCAAGTCTCACCCCTTCCAAAAATTATGGCAGTCAGCCTGGCTTTTCCCTTTGAATCTCTAGTAGATTAAAAGTAGAGCCACATACATTGGGACTTATTTACTCTGTGTTCCATATGAATTAATTTTGTATCATTAAGAATGCAATAAAGTCTTTCAAAAGCGGGACACGGACTTCCTTCTTTTTTTCTTTCTTTGAATAAATATTTAATTACCACCTATTCTATGCCTGGTACTGTTCTTTTTTTTTTTTTAAAGATTTATTTATTTATTTGAGAGAGCGAGAATGAGAGAGAGTACATGAGAGGGGGGACGGTCAGAGGGAGAAGCAGGCTCCTCGCTGAGCAGGGAGCCCGATGCGGGACTCGACCCCGGGACTCCAGGATCATGACCTGAGCCGAAGGCAGTTGCTTAACCAACTGAGCCACCCAGGTGCCCGCCTGGTACTGTTCTTACTGCTTGAGAAACAGCATTAAACAAGTCTCTGCCCTTATGGAACTTCTAGTCTACTGAAGAGTCAAGAATTAGTTTAAACAAATGAAAAATTATAACTGTGATAAGTACTTTGAAAAATTGCTTATAGTTTGAGAAAGTACTTTGAAAAATGGTTTATAGTCTGAGAATGTCTGATAGTGGACTTTTACCTATTCAGGGAGGTCAGTCAAAGCTTCCCTGAGGACACTGTGATTGAACTGGGATCTGAAGAATGAAAAAAGAATTAACTTGAAGTTACTGGTCTTGAATGTAATTTCTTTCTGTAGGCCTTCTACGGCCTCCTAATCTGAATGAAGTGCCCTTTCAAAATGGACCCCATATCATCCTTTGTAAGAGAAAAAAATTTTTAACGAAGTGAATGTTTTTCCCACTAGACTATTGACCCAAAGCTGGGACTGTTTTGTTCACCTTGGAAGTATCAGTCATATTACCTGACACATAATAGTCACTCAGTAGTTATTAGTTCTACTGCTCCCTCTGTCTTTGTCTTATAATAAAGCTGGGATGTGCCCTACCTACCTCTCCATTATTGAAAGACATAGTAATATAATGTATACAAAAGTCGGAAAAGTAAGGTAATATCCAGAATTGTTTAGTGTCACAGAACCCAAGAAGGCCCAAGTATCCAGGAGTAAATAAAAACAAATCAGGTGTAGGGTGCCTGGGTGGCTCAGTCAGTTAAGTGTCTGCCTTCGGCTCAGGTTATGATCTCAAGGTCCTGGGATCAAGTCCCGTGTCCAGGTCCCAGCTCAGCAGGGAGCCTGCTTCTCACTCTCCCTCTGCCTGCCACTCGCTTTCTCATTCCCTCTCTCTCTCTGTCAAATAAAATCTTAAAAAAAAAAAAAAAAGAAATCAGGTGTAAGCAGTACTGTCTTGGAGAACAAAGAAAGAAAAAGCCATTGGATTTAGCAAGAAGTTTTACTTATTCATCTTGTTTGAAGGAATTTGTTCAATTTGTGAAACATATTAAAAATGTTTTCTGAAATTAAATATCTGGTGTTAACTTTAAACTTTAAACTTTAAAATTGCTTTCTCACGAAAAGTAAAAGGAATATGTAAATGGATACCTTCTTGGAAAAAAGGTGTATCCAAGTGTGTGTGTATAGGATTTTGTCAAACATGCTTTGAAGGAAGGGAGAAAGAAGAAAAGTAGATGCAAGAAAAAGACTGGAGGGAAATGACAGGATTGTTAAATGATAGGGCTCTGGGTGCTATTTTTCCCCTTTGTGCTTTTCTGTATTTTGCACTTTCCTGTTCTCAGGTTTTTAAATTTAATGAACCTATATTACTTGCATAATGAAACAGTAAACAAAGTAACATTTCATAAAACCAAGAATTGATTATGAGTTAGAGCAGAACATACAGTTATGCCTTCTATATGTAGAAGACTCAAAACTATATCTTAGATTTTTCTTTTACTTGCCTAAATTTGCTTACCGTTCTAGTACATTAATGTTAAAGGCCAGTTGAATCTTTGTTTATATGTCCATCTGCACTTCTGGCGCCAGAGCACTTTAAGGGTGGAGATCGTTCTCTTTGTATCTCTGTCATCCCGGCAGTGACATGTATTTGTTGAATGAAGAACTTGAAACTGAAATGTCTTGACCTTTTTATTACCTTTAATCTATGTACCTTTCTTTTTTCAGAACCCAGGAGTGAAAACCACAATGAATGGTCATATTTCTAATCATCCCAGTGGTTTTGGAATGTATCCAGCTCAAATGAAGTAAGTTGGAAGGTTTATATTTAATTTGTTGGGGTTCTTTTTTTTTTAAGATTTATTTATTTATTTTAAAGAGACAGAGAGACAGAGTGCATGAGCGGGGGGTGGGGCAGAGGGCGAGGGAGAGAACCTTAAGCAGATTCTGCTCTGAGTGCAGAGCTCCATGTGACGCTCCATCCCATGACCCCGAGATCATGACCTAAGTCGAAATCAAGAGTTGGAAGCCCAACCGACTGAGCCACCCCGGCACCCCTGTTGGGGTTCTTTTTAGATTTGATTTGATGGCTTTGTTTTGTATTTTTACTGAAAAGATTAATTCCAATTCTTTATGTAGTTTATTCTTCATTAATATATAATTTCTTTCTAATTTTAAAAGTTTACTGTGTCTGGAAAGAAAAAGATGGTTAGGTAATATCCTCCTCTGTGACAGTGATCTAATAGAAGACAGTTTGTTCTGGTATTTTATGTATTATTTCTTTACTTCAGAGATTTCAGTTTCTCTGGAGCATTCTATTATATTTTTATTTATAAAATACTGGCATCTGAGGAGAGTTATATGTCTTCTAGTCCAGTCTGTCAAGCTACTTATCGGTATGTAAAACAAATAAAAAGATCAGGCAAGCAAACAAAACAATCCCTGTGGCTCCAGGTATAACTTGAAGTCACGTCCCTGACATAAGTTGCTGTTTCCTTATACAGTGTGGTTAATATTGTAGTTATTTTATATTGGCCATTGTGGTACAGAGTTCGCTCATCATTTTTTAGAATTCATAGGTTATTCACATTGTAAAGAGTTATACTTCATCTTTTTTCTTTACAAAGATCAATGCAAATCTCTTTAGTATTTGTCAGTAAGAGACACCTGGGGAGTATTGTCTGGTGCTGTCTTTATCTTGTCCATCAGTTATTCAAGCCAGAAAATTTGGCCACACCCTCAATCTTCCTCCCTTTTCTTACAATAAATATCCATGGGCGCCTGGGTGGCTCAGTTGGTTAAGCGACTGCCTTCGGCTCAGGTCATGATCCTGGAGTCCCTGGATCGAGTCCCGCATCGGGCTCCCTGCTCGGCGGGGAGTCTGCTTCTCCCTCTGACCCTCCTCCCTCTCATGCTCTCTGTCTCTCATTCTCTCTGTCTCAAATAAATAAATAAAATCTTTAAAAAAAAAACCAAAAAAACAATAAATATCCACTTAATCATGAATTTATAATATTTTCTTCTATAAAGGAACTCTTGTTTCTGTCTCTTCCTTCTTTCTATTCTAGCTCTACTTAGGGCCTTTTTCCTACCATAATTTTTGCAGCACCCTCTACCTGGTTACCTTGCCATTTGGATTATTTTCTTTAAAAATGTTTTTGATCATGTCATGTTCTTGTATAAAAATATTTGTTGCATCCAGAGAATAAAAATGTAAAATTCTTAAGCCCTCTATTTGCCTTCCCTATGTCTGAAGCCATTCCTCTAATCTAGGCATGCCCCATTAGATGCATTGTCCCCTTGGACACCATGCTAGTCATTGAGCCAGTTCCACACGCCTTTTCCTCATTTAATTTTCCACCTATCCATAGAGCTTCTTTCCAATTTATATTCTGCAAAAATGCCAACTTGGTGGTGAAGTCTTTCTGCACATCCTGATAAAAATTGAATCCTTCTTTTATCTTACTTGTAATATCTATTAGTTTTATCCAGATATCACATTCTGTTGTAATGGTTTTACTTACTTATTTTATTAACAGACCATGTCCCCTGCCGTAATCCTTATTCTAATAGATTTTTGGGGTTAATAAATGTTTACTGAATAAATTTTTAAAATTCAAGTGATACGTTTACTCCACCTCCCGTATTAGTAACAGGAGGCTGGAAGTAGGGTAAAGGTGGTCAAATTTAATGATAAAGTGTTATTTTACATTTTAAGTTTTTGTGAAAATAATGTCTATTCCATTATAGGTTAAATCATTGAGTACTTTTTATGCCTGGATCATTGCTCACAATTCAATTTAGTATGGCAAACTTAAACTCTTCTAAGATAGTTTCAGCCTTATTGACTTCTTAGGAAGGTTCTGACTTGGAGTTTGAGAGGAGGCTGTGATTTGCACCTACCTCGTCCACACTGGGGTAGTGTGGTTTATATTCTGTTTCTTGACCAGAGCAGGATCTGGCTCATTTTGACAAACCTAGTTAGCATTAACTCAATGTGTTTTTTTAAAAACACATGGTGATTGTGGTACATTGGAATTTTTATTTGTAGTTTTGAATTTTTATTGCTTACTTTGGACTTCAACCCAGCACAATGACCTTTTTTCTTCTTTTTCTTTATTACAGTGGCTATGGATCATCACCCACCTTTTCCCAAATGGACAGAGAACACAGTTCAAAAACAAGTGCAAAGGCCCTCTATGGTATGTGTGTTTATTTGACGAGGTATAATTCTACTTCTAACCACATTTTACAAATTACGTATTCAGATTCGTAATTTGAACCCATGCCTTGTTTATATTATTTGGAGTGACATAGTGAGAGATAAGGATTGTTTAAAAAAGAGTTTTTATAAAAGCTACTAAGATATGACTTCTGCTTACTATCATGTAATTTAGAACCACAGATGTATTGCAGTGCTTTCTAAGGAGTCTTTAATATGACATCAATGCCTTAGGTGGATTTTCCTAGCTAATTATTTGTGATATAATTGTTGATCTTCATAAATGATCCATTTTATTGTCGGCTGACAGTTGACAGAATTTCTTCCTTATAGGTCTTGAACTTTTGGGTAGTGTTATAGTATCATTTCTTTCTGTATTGTGAAACCAGTAGGCTTTCTCCTTGATTCTTCTTTAATTTCCCTTGTCCTCTCTAGATTGTCTCATGTGTAAATAATATATTCTTAAACTTTAGTATAAAATAGAAATCATTACTAAAAAGAAGTTCAGGACTCCTGAAATACACCACATATGTTTGGAAATGCATTTTTTCCACAGGATCTGCATGGGCTTTTATTTATTTATTTATTTATTTTATTTATTTTATTTTTTTAAGATTTTATTTATTTATTTGACAGAGAGAGACACAGTGAGAGAGGGAACACAAGCAGGGGGAGAGGGAGAAGGAGAAGCAGGCTCCCCACGGAGCAGGGAGCCCAATGTGGGGGTCAATCCTGGGACCCTGGGATCATGACCTGAGCCAAAGCAGACGCTTAACGACTGAGCCACCCAGGTGCCCCTGCATGGGCTTTTATTATTGCACAATAATAAATAATAATAATAGTATTATGGTTAAAAGACTCAGAATAGTACTGTGGTTAAGAGCAAAGACTCTGGAACCAGACTTCCTGGGTTCAAATTCACTTCTATCATTTATTAGCTGAATGATCTTGGACAAGATTTTTTACCTAATTTTGCTTATCTATATAATGGGGATATCTCATAGAGTTGATCTGACAATTAAATGAGCTAGTACATGTAAAATGCTTCTAGCAGAACCTGACAAGCAGAAAGTAGTGTATATATTTGCTATTATTGTTGGAAGTATCCTTATTATTATCTGCCATAGGAACTAACACCCTTTTATAAATTTGGAATTCTCCCCCCCCCTTTTTTTTTTTTACATTATCTGGATCTACAGTGTCTTGGGTGTAGTAAGAATGAACAATTCTAAGGTTTTGTGACTCTTTTTCTGCCTGTGTATTGAGTGACTAGGCCTTAGGACTCAAATCAGACATTTATAAAATGGATTTTATACCATACACGGATATATTTTCTTATGGTATTGTCAGGCTGATTAGTGTTGGTTTCAGTTTTCTCCAGGACTGTATTATGACATCCTTACCATGTCCTAGTAGTTGTGAATTATAGATCCAGAGAATATATTCAACAGGTGCTTATTTATGATTAATATGTGAACAGAACAGAGCTAGTAATATTTGGTTCTTGACTTTAAGGGACTTGCAGTCTAGAGGATGACTTGAAGAAACTGAAAAAGAAGAGGGTTTTTTTTGGTTTTGTTTTATTTTTTTAAAAAACAAAATAATTAATTCCTTCAGTCTTTTCATTTCTAGGCAGATATTTATTAAGTACTTCTGGGTGCCAGGCCAAGGTCTTCATAGTCTCTGTTTCCATGACAATTTAGTCATTCCAAAGATGAATAAGACATGGTCATTGCTTATGCACTGTTTTGGTGAGGTAGACTCCATTGTTACAATAAAGAGCTAAATAAGCTTGGATGGCAGTGTCTGAGGTGCAGTGGAGTGGTCAGTTCTTCCATGTGGGTGGGGGTAGGAGTCAGAAGGGATTTCACAGAGGAGCTGAGCATTGAACTGAACTCTGAAATGTAAGTAGTGCGCTCCAGGCATTTGGGAGGCTGATGGGTGCTGTAAACAGCAGTATGAACCCTTTATAAACTAGACTGTGAGCTCTGTGAAGTTGGTGCATCTCTGCCTTGCTTACTTCATGATTCCCCAAGCATAGCACAGTGGCTAATGTAAAATTTACGCTCAGTAAATACTTGTAGAATGGATATAATGAATGAATGAACTGCAAACGGTTTGGTCTTAACTGAAGGGTGCAAGGTGGTGCATTGAGAAATAAGATTATCTAAACATGGACCACAGTGGGAAGAATCATACTAAGGAATTTGGACATTGTTTGCAGGAAATGCCTAGCCACTGAAGTTTTTTAGTCAGGGGTATAAAAGGTCTGTTGTCTTGGGTCACTGTCATAGCAGCATTGAGGATGGATATGATGAGTATGAATGGAAATAGGTAAGTCAGACATCTAAATAGTAGCCCTAAGACTTTTGTTAAGACGAAAGAGTCTTACTTTATCTTCTCACAAATACCATAGATCCAAAAATCTGTTTTCAGAGAGCGAAGAAAGGGGTAAGGGATAAAAAGTAGAATTCATTTGCAAATTTTAATGTTTATTTTGTGTTAGGAGCTTCTTCAAAAAATCATAGATCTGAGGATTGAAAATCACCAGGCTATAAGCAGTAAATTTCTGTTTTCCCCTTTTTACATGTAGAACAAGCTGAGGCTCCTTTCTAAGATGAGATGATTTGTCCAAGTCGCATAACTTTAAAAATCTTGATTGTAAGAAAATGTGACAATTTTGCATAGTGTGACAACAATGAACAGTGTATTGGTAAAACAGAGGATATAAAGAGAAGGGAAAGAAAAGGGCAAATCCAAGAGGCATTTATAAAGAAGAAGGAAAACTTAGCAAATGTATTTGGTTTAGAAACAAGCAGATTTTAAGTTCCTTGAAGTTGCAGGTAATGTTTCATTCCTTTTTGTATCTGATCCTCCCCACTTCCCTCCCAAAAGGGGCTCTCAGTCAATGCCCATGGAATGAATGGTGTGAATGACAGGGAGGAAATATGTTCAGATTTTGAACGAACCTTTGCAATAAGCAAGTTGTAGCTGAAGTTCCAATTGTAGTTAGTTAACATTGAGTGTTTAGCCTCCCAGTCTCAAGTTCTAACTTTTTTTTTTTTTTTTTGGCTAGGGAATTGATAAAGGAGAGGTTTTTAATGTAGTTTATCACAATGTATGCATTTTCTTTAAAATTTCTCCTTTCACAATGATTAAACCAGTTGAATAAATCTTTCAAGAATTAGTTTCTTTCCTGGATGGTACATGAACATCTTTGGTATGTGAAGATACTAGTTGGTGCACTGGAACATGAGTTCTATGGTAATGACCGTTGTTTTTTATACACTGGCCACAGGTTAGATACTGCCTCTAGAGTTTCATGCAGCTTGTCTTTTCATGAGAATGCTCTTCAGGTCTGACACCATAATGTTCCTCCCACATTGCTTCTGTAACTCAGTAACTTCAGTCTCAGAGAGGCAACATGGGTTCTGAGGGCCAAGCAATTTGGGGCTGAATCATGGCCCTTCTACCAAAGGGCTGCCGTTTTGGGCAAATGATTTTACTTGTTGGCCCCAGTTTCCTCATCTACAAAATAGAAATGATGATAGTATTGTGGTAAGTTTATATGAGAAAATAGAAGTAATGCGTCTGTCATGGTATTGAGGAGCATAGGAAAATCACTTTCTGTCCTCGGTCCTCAGATTAATCAAGGCCCTTAATATTTTGATGTTACCTCCAAATGATGTTATATGTGTAACCGCAGTGATACTTGGACAGGGTCAAGGAGTAATCTTCATCATATTTTTTAAGCTTATATTCCAGATATTACCGGAAATATTTTTTTTGTACTGTGAACTATACAATTATGATGATACATTTGCTTCTTTTGGATATGTGTTAATTTATTCAAAGAAAGCAGTTAAAATATACTGCAGTTTATTAATAACCCTGTTTTGTCATTTTTTCATTATGATAAAAGAAATTTCAAAGCCTGTTTTGTCATTTCTTCATTATGATACAAGAAATTTCAAAGCCAGCATGTGAGAGGCTTTATATCAGCAAAGTCCCTGATAACATAAATAAAGAGAAAATAAATATTAATTTCATTTTCCTCCACATACCTCATGACAGTAACATTTCATTTGGCTACTGTTATCGAGGAGTTGAAAGTTTTGTATTTTTCTCTAGCTAGGCTGCTTGTCAAAGTCTCTAAGCACTAAAATTTAGTATCATTTTTAAGGAAGTACTTGTAAACTATATTAAACATTCCCTTCCATCAGGGTGTGGTGCCTGTAATCTCCTGTTGATGACTCAGAGGGTCATCAGTGGGCGCGCGCCTGTGTGCTGTGATGTGCTCAGAGGCTGTAGTCTTTACCTTTACACCAAATCATTCAAAATCTTTTCCCTTTTGAATATTTGTGGCTACTTTTTCTGTGTGGCTGTGTCCCAAGCCTGTTACTTTTGCCTGTTGTTAACGTGCCTTCTTCTAGCATTGCTTCTGATACGTATGGGCTGAAAAACTAGAAAGAAAATCTTTGGTAGAGTAAGTTCTGAGTGGGGAATTGAGAGTCCCATTAAAGTCTGCATAATAAAATGTGCCAATTTCAATGTATAGACCTTGTGACATTGGTCTGCCACTCAGAGGACTTACTTAAGTGTGGGCTTTGCTGTGTTCTAAATAGCTGAACTTCCTAGAAAAGTAACTTCTCTTTATATTCGGTATTACTGAATTTGTAATATAACCATTTATAATAATCAGCTCTTTAAAGTCGTCCTCTATCGAGAAAAACTCGAGTTTCAGGGAATTACCAGTTAGCCTTTTTTTTTTTGGTCATTACCAACATTTATAGTAACTTTGAGATTTGTTTTGTCGGGAGGCCAAATAGTATTGGATAAATGTGATAGACAGGCACTCTCTCAACTCTCAGCCTTAAGTTTGAACTTTTTTGTGAAGCCAGCAAGGAGGAAAATATATTTGTGTCTTTCCTGTTTTTCTTTTTTCTTCTCAAGGAGGGACTGGTAAGAATTGAGTGTAAGTAATCTGTAAACCTTACGATCAGTTTCTATATGATTGACCTCACTATAAACTTTTCTGTATTTTTACCCAGTGCTTAACTTATCTTTCTCATAGCAATATTCCTGAATATAGCACTTTTCTTAATAGATATGTAGCCCACATATATATATATATTTTTTTTTTTGTACCTACCTTTCTTCTCTTCCTGTCTCTTTCTATCTTCTGATCTTGGTTGGGAGTTAGTCCCTTTGTGTAACTGTCAGAATTGAAGCCCAGGTGATCTCTTACACATTCAGGTGGCATTCAGAAATGAAAATCCATTTCTCTTTTCTCTATCCTCATCATTTACGGTGTATATTTTACCTGGAGAAAACATTTAAATCCTCTTTTTAAAGAACAGTTGTTTTTTTTTTTTTTAATTCTTAAGAAGTCAGTGGCCCATGATTATATATTATCAGGAAGTCAGGCAGTGTTAGAGTCGAGGTTCAGCTTCATAGAGTGTGCTAGTGCTTTGTGACTCAGAAAGACAGTTTGGCAGTGTTCCCACCTTACCTGAAAATTTTAAAGCTTCTTTTCTCCTCATGGGATAAGCTGTCTTAACAATTTGTTGAACAGGCCAGTGAAATTAATTCTTAAATAATGTAGTTATGTAAAAAATGACCTTGTTTGTTTTTACAAACAGTATCTTGGTTTTGGTACTGATTTGTCAAACTGATTGTGGCGGCCTAGATAATGAGAGGCTGTACTTATTACTTGGTGCTCCTCACTGATTCCCATTAAGCACCTCACCTCTGTGGAAATTATACACTAAAATAGTGGGAAAGGAATTCTCCTTTACTGTGCTTGAAAGTGTAAAGTGTAATAGGAGCTGTAGCCCAATGTTTTATTTAGAGAGAGAAATAAATACTCAGCAACTGCTTTTATGTTACTTCTTTTTCTTTTTAATTGCCAAATCCTTACTTTGAAGCTATGCTTTATTTTCAGAGAAAGAGAAAATAAAATTATCTGAATATTAGCTCTTTTTTTTTTTTTAACGATTTGTTCATTTATTTTAGAGAGAGACAGAGCATGGGGGTGGAGGGGCAGAGGGAGAGAGAGAGTCCTCAAGCCGACTCCCCGCTAAGCGCAGAGCCTGACGTGGGTGTCTATCTCACGACCCCCGAGATCATGACCTGAGCCAAAATTAAGAGTCAGCCGCTTAACCAACTGAGCCACTCAGGCACCCCTGAATATTAGCTTTTACAAATCTTGCTGTATATGCATAAACAGCAATATCAACAAAAGGGAATTATGTTTAAATACTGAGACCTGAATATTGTTATAGTTGCCATTTTACTAATAGAAGTAAATGAAACCTACATTTTAAAAAAGATTTTACTTTTGAGAGAGAGAAAGAGAGAGAGAGTGGGGGAATGGGGGGAGAGGGAGAGAGAGAATCTCAAGCAGACTCCACACTGAATGCAGAGCCCAATGCGGGGCTTCATCTCACCACCCTGAGATCATGACCTGAGCTGAAATCAAGAGTCAGATGCTTAACTGACTGAGCCACCCAGGCACCCCAAAACCTACATTTTTAAAAAATTAAGACTTGTAGTTTTAGGTTCATAGAAAAATTGAGGGGAAGCTGCAGAGATTTCCCATATACCACCTGTATGTATAGCCCTCCATTATCAACAGCCCGCACCGAGTGGTACATTTGTTACAATTGATGAACCTACACTGATATAGCATAGTCACTCAAAGTCTTACGTAACCTGAATTTAATGTCCCCAATCTAGAAGTGAATTACCACGTTTTGCCAGCAGCATATCAATCCAATAATGCGAAAATAATCTGTAAAGGATTTTCATCATTGGTTACTGAATTCACCTAATTCCATTTCTTTGGGTTTATGTATTCTGGTCTGTGGTATAAAAGCGAGTAGGAAAAACAGTAAAACCAAAACCAGTGGTACTGCAATCAAGTAAAGTTTGTTCCTGCCTCTAATCAATGCAGATTGCGAGAGATAAGGAGATAGAAACTGAGGCTTTTTATCTGCAGTTGAGTAGCCCATAGTACGAGAAACCCAAAACTCTGCTGCCAGATTTATTCAGTTATTATTTAATACACCATTTGTCCATGATTTACGCTCTTAATTCGGAAAGAAAAAATTTCAGCTTAGAGAAGTAACATGTAGTCAATGAGTTGGCGTTTGTACAGATTTTGGTTTTCAGTCCTGGCTGCACAATGGGATTGCCATTTATAAATCCCAGGGCCCAAACTGCATCCCACATCAGTCACATTGGAATCTCTAGCAGGTGGGACCCAGGCACTGTTTTTCCAAGTTCATTTTAGTGTGTGGCCAAGTCTGAAAACCGTTGTTAAAGTGGGGAACGTCACTGGAGGCTTTACCTTGAGTATCATTGAGACTTCATTTAGATTTCTCGTACTTTTTTAAACTTTTGGTGAGATTTTCAGCTTAAAAGCATAATTACTATTTACAACTGTACTTGAGAGTACATATGATTCTCATAAAAAAGAAATGTGCCATAATTGCCTCTCAGGAAACGTCTTTCAAAATTTTCCTATTAAAATGTTAATATTAACCTTTATTTATTCATTGACTTAAATCACTAGAACTACTAGTTTATTTATAAATCCATTTTATGGCATTTATATATTGTTAGGATCTTTAAAAGGTAATTTCTTGTAACAGCGTCTTATATATTATGTAGTATTGGAGAGAAAGCAGTTTAAGAATTTCTAAAATGGATTCTTCATTTGGAATATTAGAAATAACACCTTCTAGGCAGTCAGTGATCAGTTAATGTCATGTTTTTTTACAAATACTATCAAATAGGCAGTGTTTTTCTATTGTACTTATAAAATATGTTTCTATGAGATTAAGAAACTGTATTTGAAAATGTGGGAGAACACATTCATACTACTTCATAATGAGAATCTTTAATTACAAAACATACAGTTGAGCTTCAGTTGTGTTTACTGATCACTTATCTGAAAGGCTTGGTGAAGCATTTGAATGTCCTGGGGTTGCCATATCACAATTGGATACCATGGCAACCACTGCCATTTCTTTTGCTGTCTCGGTCAGACCACAGGAAACAGAACCACCTTCATGTCCTAAGTCTGCCATAGAGAGTTGTGCTAGAAAGTGATAAACCAGTGATTCTGAATAGTGATTATTTCTCAAAGTGCTTTTTGTCAGATATGTTCCTCAGTTATATATTGCATTTCAGTGGTTCTCCTGAGAACAGTTATCCATTTGTTACTATCTCACGTTGATTAATGCTCAGCTAATAATCAGAAAAAATCATTGTTTATTTTTTTAATATGTAGAATACAGTCATGTAAGTGAAGATTATGCTTTGTTATATTGGAATAGAAAAATTTAAGGTGAAACCAGATCTTTCTTTTTGATCACATTATTTTGGTAGGAACAGATGGATCATACTTCTTCAGGTCATCATCCAAACAAAAAAAGAAAGGTAGAAGATACTGAATTTCATAGTGTGTCTTTTTCTATTAAGTAACTTAATGCTGCAAAAGCAAAAATAGAATATACCGGAATAATATCAGGCTGATGTAATATAAGGGATATGGATATTTTTCATCTAAGGTTTAAGGTAAATACAAAAGATAATTACTTTTGTATGTATTGTGAAACAGTGATTTATCAGTTTTCAAATATTCTGCTAACATTCCGAATCTATACATGTACTTTATATTTTTGTACTTGCTTTGCTTTCATGCTCAGCAGAACTTTTCAGCTTCTGAAGTTGTAGGAAGACCTAAAAGTTTCTATATTAACTGAAAAAAACATGTTTATTGTTGAAAAGCTGTTAGATATTAGGAAAGCTGAGGAGTGTGTGTGTGTCTGTGTGGGTCTGAATATTAGTACTGTAGGAGTCTTGAGGTTTGATCTTATTTAACCCTTTTGTTTTACAAGAAGAGTGCTGAGGTCCAGAGCTAAGCGTCTTGCCTTAATTTAGCATTCTACTTAGTGACAGAACCAAAGCTAGAAACAATAATCTTCTGGTTCTTACTTAGGGTTCTTTTTCATCAGAGCATTCTGCTTTAGAAAGAATAGGGCAACTCTGAATTTACAAATAAGCAAGTTACTTGATTAGAAAGAAACAAGTACAAAATACTGCCTCTGCATATTTTATATTTTGGTTTTGCAGCATTTTACAAAAGAAAATAAATGTCTATTTTTGCTTTTTTCAATAGTGTGGTGCAGTAACTTTCTACTTAACTCTCATATTTTCTAACAGGTGATATCTGCAATTCTGAGTATCACATTTGTTTGTTCGGTAGCTGTGTGGAAACTGTTAAAGTTTAATGGCTATCGGTATGATTAAATCATGTTTTGAATCTCCTCTGGCACTCTTCCAGAGTTTGGATGTTGTGAAAGGAGATGTTCCTTGTAGTGGCCATTATCTTGATAATGTAGTCTAACTCCTATAATACAGTATCTGTGACAGTATTTTGCAATTGTGTTTTGTTCTCAGTACATTAAGAGATGAAAGGTACAAGCCAGTTTTTATCTTTTTACCAAAGAGTAAGTATCTGATTAATAAAACCCTTAGACCAAATAACTCTTTTTCTTACAACATTAATAATCTAGATTTTACCTTTGGGATTCTGAAAATTTGTATTGGGTCAAATTGTTCTTGCACATCATTTAAGCTTTCTATTGGCTTTTTCATTTAATGTGAATAATGCGTGTTTTCAGATATACCACACAATGGTGACTTGTCAGCTACTGTATTTATATGTGAGATAGACTAGTTTTAGAGATGGCCACAAGACGCTGATACATGAACTTCAGCCTGTTAGTGGGTAAATAATGACTTCTTCAACTTCTCTTTCAGAACAAAGGAAGAATTATGCTCGGGACAGTGTCAGCAGTGTGTCCGATATATCCCAATATCGTGTTGAAGTAAGATGTTTTGGTGTTTGCTAAAATTTAGAATGAACCTTGAGGGACATAAAAATTTGGTGGTAAAATCAGAATTGCGTTTTATTTTATTCTTATGTACTCTGAATTGCGTTGACCTTTTTCTTTCAGATTTTTGTAAAACTGAGATGTAAAATAATGAAGTGTCTTGTTCATCTGGGGTCTATTTTCATAGAGAATAAATTAACCACTCATTTGTCATTGTCAGTCTTATTTTGGCTAAAACCAGGACAGAGGCTTCTATTTTATATTATGGAATCTTTTTTGAAATTACACCTTTGATGGTTTCACTGAGTGGTTTAGTTTTAGTTTTACCTAAAGTCGTGACTAGTCCTATTTAAACAACGGTTTTCTTGTTTAGTTTTTCCTGTGTTGTTATTTTTTAAGATATATTTGCTCTTGATTGGAATTTACATAGGTGACTATCGCTTATAGTAGAACATGTTTAAGCAGGGAGTAATTTTTAAATTGCTCTTATTTTCCAATTTCTACCCATAGCAGGCATGCTTCATGAGATTTGAAGTTTTGTTTCAGTACCGTGCAGTTTGACGGTTGCTACCGTGGTAGCCGACTACTGCTCTCGTTTATCAGTTTCTGTGGTTTTAAGCCGCAGTGGCTCAGCACTTAAGTAACCAACATGGAATGAGATGGGAGGGATCGGTCTTAAGAGAATGTTATTTAAGCTGTTCAGAATTTATGTTCTGTTTATGTAGCTCGACATGGCTCGGTATTAAACAGATTGAGGTATTTTATGACTCAAGGCACCCTTTCCTCAATTCAACAAAAACCTGCTTGACTTTCTTAATCTCAGTAAGAGAGCCACAAAGTTGTAGGATACCTTGTGTTGTTGGCTCCTCTCCGCTCCGGTCGTTGACTTCAGTCAGGTCACCATTGCTTTCTTTTGGAAAACGTGCACTAAGAGAATGTGTGTGTTAATAAATATTTTTTCCTTCTTGTCAATCGTAAGCACTTGACCACCTTTGTTCTGGATCGGAAAGATGCTATGATAACTGTTGATGATGGAATAAGGAAGCTGAAATTGCTCGATGCCAAGGGCAAAGTGTGGACCCAGGATATGATTCTTCAAGTGGACGACAGAGCTGTGAGCCTGATTGATTTAGAATCGAAGGTAAGTCTGTAAAATTTAGACTGTTTACTTCCAAGAAAGTTCCACAGATACTTATGTTGACAAGCAGGTCATACTGTTTAAAAGGGGATGAAAGTTTGACAAAATAAAATATTTTGTCAGTGATTTTAAAGAAGAAATATACTGTTGCATACATATTACGCCCACAAAATCAGTTCCTGAAACTGGAGACAGAGGGATATGTGTTTTGTTTTGTTTTGTTTTTAACCACAAATGATGAGATGGAGGAAGTGAGAAAAAAAATCCAAAGCACTAAAATAAGGCCCCAGTGGAGCCTTATTCTTTATGACATATATTAATTATATACTAGGCAAACCATATCCCAGTAAATGAGTAACCTGGGATGAAGGGGGTTTTTGTGTGTGTGTATGTGTGTGTGTGTGTGTGTGCCTATTAACTTTTCAGCACCCCTATGGCAGGCACCTTTATTTTGCACAACCACTGGTAGGTACGAGGCTAGAGCTCTCAACACAGGACTTTTCTGAGCCCCATCATCCAATAAGTATTTGAGTTGCTAAGATAAAGAAAACAACTGTCATAATTGTTTAGAGTATTCTGATAGGACTTGGAGTAAGATCTGCCCTTTCTTTTCTCACATCCATCATATACTGTGAGAGAACATCTTCTCTGATCCTCATGGTTTTAAGTATTATATAGAGAGAAGGGGGTATTATTTAATTTACTTTGCAAAGAAAGAAAATTTGTTATTTCTCTGGTACTCTGAGAAATTGCATTTTATTTTGAAAGACAAGTGCTTCTTGTTTTGCCTTTTCTGGATCTCAGGGAATCAAAAGTTAGAATAAAACTCATGATGTGTGTATGTGCCATCTGTAATCAGAGTTGCTGCTTTTTCCTTTTATTTGTTATTTATCTAATTTATTTTCATTTATTGGGGATATTATATTTTCTTAAAAAAAATCAGTTTCTCTCATTAATTCATTATGACCCACTCACTATTTGTATAAAATCATTAGTATAATAATGAGCATTTTAAATATATCTCATTAAATACAGAATTCTAATCGTGAACAGAAAGCTCATTTGTTTAAGAATCCGCCAGTATTTTATTTAGGTGGCTGTTTATAGGTTAGAGAATATTTACTTTTATACTTCCAAACATCTTAATCACTTTGAAAAATGTAATTTTTAGTGAGATCCTTCTGGCCCAGCTGTTTGACATTTTTGACTAGAATGAATATATAGAGCGAGTGAATTTTTTCATCTGAAAGATTCATTGAAATAAAAAAATGTATAAATGATGTATTATTTTTAGCCTAACATTTGTGATCACTGAAGGTAGAAACTAAGAGTATGACTGTTCAGTGTTCAAGTAAAAGAAAATTCTGACACTATATAGCCAGAGGGAAAAAAAATACCATGTAAGATGGTGAATAATTTTGGAAATCACTTTAAAAGCGATTTGTACAGTGTCTAGAGCTCTTTGTTCAATAGATTTTAGACATACGATAAAAATTAAGGCAAATTATATTTTTACTTTGTTTACAGAATGAACTAGAGAATTTTCCTTTAAGCACAGTCCAGCACTGCCAAGCTGTGATGCATTCCTGTAACTATGATTCAATTCTCGCCCTGGTGTGCAAAGAGCCAACTCAAAACAAGCCCGATCTTCATCTTTTCCAGTGTGATGAGATTAAGGTATAAGAATGGTGAATTTTTTCCCCCCTTTAAGTAGATGTTCCGACAGCCATTGGATTATCCACTTCAGTTATATGACCAGTGGATTTTTAGTTTCTTAGGATTTTGTAAGGAAAACAAATACCTTAGTATTTTCCTGAGGGGTTCCAATAAATAAAGAGGAAATAGAGTGGTATTTTAAAAAAGAAAGATGCATTCTATTTATTTAAAAAAAAAACAGGCATAGATAATATATTAAATTCTTCATTGAGTTACTTGGACTTATAATTAAAAATTGATTCTTCCAAAATCATGCTTCATGGACAATAAGTAATCACGCCATCCTATTTTATTCTGCACTAATCACATAACATGGATTATTGCAGTGAAACCCTCAAGACATTTTCAATGATACATATTTAAAGCTCACCATTTAATTATGTGACTTGAATAATTGCTCAAGATATGTAATCCCCAAGTGATAATGTGAAAGTAGTTAAGCATGGTTACCAGTAAAAACATGCTATATCCTGAAGATTGGTATTCAAAGTACACTGTAATTTTCAAATGCTTATCACTTGTGATGCTTTGTTGGACATTAGAAATTATCGTCCACCTTGAATATTTTTAGATCATGAGTTGATTTCTTCAAAAGGGAATTCATTTTGGGTTGAGTTGATTGGTGCTTTGCCAAAGCAGTGACTTATCACTGTGACTGTATATTACAAAATATACAGGTAATTTTTATCTTATAAAGAAATGTTAGGAGATTAGCATGAAGTGTCACTTGATCTTTTCTGTATTTCTTTGACATTAAAATATGATAGCTAAATTAAGATTGACTGTCAACAGTGCATTTCATCATTTTCTTTTTCTTGCTTTATGTATAGATGACTTTGTAAAAATCTTACTTGAAAATAACTGTGGCATTTAGATAATTTGCATAGTGATGTTCATCAAATTTTATGTAGTGCCTTTTGAAAGTCATAAAGGGTATTAAGAATTTTGCAAGGTTAGATTTGTTAAGTATTAAATAAGTATTAAAGTGAATATTTTTCTCTGAAAATATATTGAAATTAAAATATTTTTGAAACAGAGGACTAAACTAAAAGACATTTTAAATCTGGTATTTGCCTCAGTGCTCTAAAACTTAGCCTGAAACTAAGAGTTATTATGCTGAGTAAAGTTTCTGGGTTTAAGTGTTGAGAATAAAGGGCTTGTTTTATCTGATAGGGGATGCTGGTATTGGTGGGTCTGAAACAGATTTACTGAATTACTGTTTTGTCTAAAAGCTCAAATACCACTGTGCAGCTCTTTGTTTTTACTCATTAGTGCTATCTACATGAGACCTTCTTTTTCCTTGACACATTAAAAATATAAACACAATGAAATATGATGTAGTTTCTTTTATATGGGTCATGTTGCAACATCACTTTTGAGTTTTAAAATTTCTTTATTATGGGATTTTACACTACGCTCCTGCCCACCTCTATAGTAAAATTTTTCTTAGAAATATGATAGCCCCCCCCACAAAAGAAGTTCAGGGTTCCTAAGCATCTTCAGTTTTACTTAATATCCCACATAACAGAGAGTCTTTGACATGATGTTTATAATGTCTTCCTGAAACTAAGATAGTCTTACTGAAGTAACACTGAGCTAGGGTGCATTAGCCCTCACATTTAATTAGAATGTGACCTTGGCCAAACCATCATATGAGTATTCTTCAGTTTCATTAATTATAAAACAGAGAGGACAGATTAGATGATCTTTAAGTTTCCTTTCAGCTCTAAAATTTTATGATTGTCTGTGCTTATGGTAAAAGAATATACAGCATACATATTTGAGAAAAACATACAAAATGACAGAGAACAAGCAGGAACAAAAAATAGGAGGTGAGTACATCCCATCAAGAATCTAATATGCAATAATAATCACTGGTCATAAGTAAACTTCATACCAAACAAAATAAACCTCTTAAGAAGCTGCTAACTTCACACTGTTTCCCAAGAAAACCACATCAAATATTCTTGTTGGAAAAGTATTAGAGAAGTTAATTGTTTGGAGAAAGTTAGCTTTTACCTGAAATGACAGAATAAAGTGGTTATCAAAAAAGGTACAACCTAGTGTTGGGGTTCGTCCCACGATTGTAGTGTATTTGTCCCAAACTGGGAGTATCTGCTGGGACTGAGTGATTTGTTCCAGTAGGTTAATGGGTGCCCACCGGAGCCTGAGGCTGAGAAAGGGGAAGGGCTCTGCTTGACCAGCATGCACTTCTAATTCCTTCATTTCTTTTTAGGTAGAGATTTTCTCCCAGTTACATTTTCCACATATACTTACATTTCCAGCATATGCAAATTCCTTTTCTCTTTGCCTGTATGCAAGGATAGCTTTTGTCTAAAGTAATGGAATCTGGATGAAATAACCTTTAAGAATTTCTTCAGTTTTTAAAATTTGTCATTATAAAATTCACCATCAAAAAACTGCAAGAGTCATGTTTTGAAAGCACATTTTAAAAAAAGAAACCACTTTTCTTTTGCATCAGGACACTTACTGATTCAGATAGGGAATGTAATCAATTTTGCTGTTGCTGTTTGAAACTATACGTTAAGACAAGAAAAATCTATGACCTCACGGGTAACTTGTCTTGCACTGCAGGCAAACCTCATTAGTGAAGACATTGAGAGTGCGATCAGTGACAGTAAAGGAGGGAAACAGAAGAGGCGGCCTGAAGCCCTGAGGTAAAAACATTAAAAGAAATTAAGGGGTAGAATTGTTTTGTTTTTAAGTTTTTTTATTTGCGTTTTTTTTTGGTTTTTGGGGTGTTTTTTGTTGTTGTTGTAGTTTCTGTTCTAAAGATTTAGAAAAATGATCTTCGATGAAGGTCTATTTTACAGATTACAACCTGTGATTTCAACTCATTAGCTCTTCCTAGTTTATCAGTATATGTGTGCACCTTTTCTCTCCGCGTTTTCTGGTCTTTCTCTGAGAAGCCTTCTCTAGCATGTGTTGTCAGAGTCAGGACAGATGAGTGGCATTTTAAGGGAAGGAAGCCTGGTACAAATAGATATGAGGAATATAGTTAGTTCATAGCCTCTCCAAGTCACAGGAGACCCAGAAAAAAATTAAACCTAGTGTTCAGTTGAATTAAAATTTTCCTGTGTTTTTATATTTCATATACATTTGTAAATATACATAAAATGAAATGGTTAGGAAGTCCTTGTTGTCCTCCCCCTTGACATCGTTCTTAAGGTTGAAGAACTAATGCCATAAACTGAGAATTGATAGACACGGAGATGGTAAAAATTCTATTTTTTCATCTTTTTTAGGATGATTTCCAAAGCAGACCCTGGTATACCGCCTCCGCCAAGAGCTCCTGCCCCGGTGCCCCCTGGGACTGTTACCCAGGTGGATGTTAGAAGTCGGGTGGCAGCCTGGTCTGCATGGGCTGCTGACCAAGGGGACTGTGAGTGTTTCTGAGGATTGCTACTTATTGACCATTGACTTTGGGTTGTGACATAATTCTTGCTCTCAAATTCTGATGCTGATTTCTGAGCTGAAGCTTGAGGTTAGCTTTTTTAATTAAAAAAAAATCATAGATAAAGGAAATTTAAAACTTTGACACTATAAGACTATTGTATATGAGAGTTCACACCAGTCATTTAAATAAATATGGTGTTAGGATTACTTTTTTTTTTTTTTTAATGCAATCAAAGATGGGAAGTTTGACTCAGCTGTGAATCAAACTCTCTACCAGAGAAGAGACTGTCAGATTTTTTTGCAAAGATTGTCCTTCAAAATTCTTTCCATTATTATTATCTTACCACTTTCCTGTTTGGGAAAATTGTTGTGCTTACATGAAAAGGCTGTAAGGGGAGTATTAGGACAAGAGTAAAAGCATCTCCATCTCACTAAACTTGTCAGAGGGGCCCTTTGTGTGCATCATCATTTTACCTTGACATTCTTTTTCAAAGACAAATAATCCGAGCATAGAACTTAGCATAACTTTTTATATGTCAGAATGTTTTTGTTTTGTTTTTTGTTTTTGTTTTTTTTACCAAATCTGAAATTTTTATGACTGAAAATGCCTTAAAATATGTTTAGTCCAATCTTTTTATTATGAGTGAATAAATTGTGATCCAACGAGTTTGAATTTGATGAAGACTAGAGTCTCACTGTTCTGCCTCATTGTTCAGTGGACTTAAATCACTTATCCTTTATCTAATAAAACATTATTCATGCAGATATCTAACAATGTAGTTAAACAATAGAACTTGGTGGCCATAAATAAGTGACGCTAGACTTTATTTTGAGTCTGGGGAGTCAAAAGTTGGACTCTGGAGTAAGACCAGGATCTGCTGTGTGACCCTGGATGGTATCTCTTTGTGTTTCAACCTCACTTGTAAAGTGGGGATAATGATTCATGGGTTGCTGTGAATCTGAAAGCAAATAATGTCGACAGCAGTCCCTACTGTAGTGTAAAACACATAACGTGTGGTTCGTCTCATTTTTGCCAAATTGAGTTCATTTTATTTCTGAATTGCTTTCCATTTTATTTATTTTTTTTGTATACTTGAAGTTATTTTTTAGAGATTTACATGTAAGCCCAGCTACCAGACAGATGAAAGAAAAAAGTCTTTGAAACATCTGTTTATCAAAAATGAAGTAGCAGAATATTTACCTTATAATAATTTGTTTTTAGAAATCATACAAATTTCTGTTGATCTGTTTTTTTTCTGTAATATTTTGTGTTTAAAAAAACTAATAGGAGTTTGTAGTGTTTTCTACTTTTTGTGTTCACATAGTGTTTTGTTGTTGCTACTATCTTGGTAGAAGAGATGTGGGTTTTGAGAGAGATCAAAATGGTCTTCCTTGAAGTTGAGGAAGGATAAGAGATCTTAAGTTTATAAATATTCTGAATAAATTTGTGAAAACATCTGTAAAACCTAATATGATTTACAACAAAGAGATGTTTCTGGGCTCTCATTAGATTTTGTCTAAAATATTCTGTGCAATCTTACCTATTTAAATGAGAGTAAGAAAGGGTTTTCACAACTTCTAATTTTCTACTAGGCCATACGGAACATAGCACTTACCATGTGAGGTTCTGTCTGGACCCAGGCCAGTTTTTGGTTGGAAATCCCCCCAAAAGGAGTATCTTTTTGGTCCCTCTGAAGGCTCCAGCTAACTCAGACTAAACATCTCCTTTGAATCCCTGACACAGCCTTACCCCTGACTTCCAAAAGTGATCTCTGTAGAGTAGTGGCAGTGGGGTTCATAGTGGCGCCAGAGACCCTGAAAAAGTCTGTGAGATACTGCATCTCCCCTTACCTCACCCTCCAAGTGATATTTTGGGGCTTATCTGGACTTCTTACTAGCTGCATTTCAAGTTCAACATGCTTTCTGTAGTATACTGTACTCAAGAAAGCCGCTAACTCCATGTAAAACAGCATTTAACTGGCAAGAGTTCATAAATATAAATTCTAATTATTTTAAAGTACTTAAGAGCCACTAATTAAGTTTCAAAAAACTCCATCATAATTTCTTCTTTTTTTCGGGGGGCGATATTCCATTTATTGGGAAAGGCATAGAAGAGGTATAAATACAGAGTTCTCAGTATTTTTTGTAGTTTTCTATATTGAATATCATGAGTCATGATGATGTATCATGAGTTTTTTCCATTATTGATGATACATTTTTCCAGTTTCATCTGTACAGTTTTTCTTTTATTTAATCTACTGTGAAATATATGTAGAAGTATCTGTGTTTAGTGGTAGTATTAACCAGAAGGGAGTTCATTATAGTGACCTTATGATTAACATCATGCTTTAGCTAACTGAGCTAACTTAACATCTTGAATGCTCTTAAGATATGTATTACTTAATTTGCAAATCCTGTAGCGTATTTATACTTATAAAGTATAAATCAGTGAGCCCAACATTGTGGGTTTTAAGCTTAATGACAACTAGAATTTGAAAGAAGCACTTTACTGTCAGAACCCCCAAAGCTTTATTGTAATCACAGTGGTGGAATGTATAAAATTGGGAGGTTGCATTAGAAATTAGTTCACCACTTTTTGAGGAGCGGGTGCTTAAATGTGAGTTTATATTTCTTTCTTGTGTAGGAATTATAGGGTGAGAAGTTAGGGTTGGTTCTACAGGCAGCTGTCGTTGGGAAGAGGGAGAATAGAAGGGGAAGTTACAGGGTAAATCATAAAGGCTAAAGGCAAGCCCTGGCCAAGTGCTCCTCAGTTAGTGGTGGCAAGGATGCATGTCATTGATAGATGATGAGCAGTTTTCATTTTGTATCCAGTGAAGGTGTTCCCTTTTGCAAATGGCACTCTTTTCTATCCACTTTTCATGTTTCACTACCTAGATTGATCTTGCTTCGGTAACAGGTTGAAAGACTTGTGATTCTTTTTTCTTTAGTTGAGAAACCAAGGCAGTATCATGAGCAGGAAGAAGCACCTGAAATGATGGCGGCCCGAATTGACAGAGATGTGGTAGGTCCAACAGTCCTCTTTAGGCCATTGCCTTCTTTTTAAAGAGGAAAAAAATATCAGCAGGGAAAATGAAGTTGATTTAAATAAAGATGTTTTATGCAAACTGTATTTTCTCTTTCCATTGGTGGTTATGCCCTTTGAATTATTTCTTTCTTAACTATTTTTGCCTTTATGCCAATATTTAGTTAGTAGGATAGGGCTCTGATAGAAGAACTAGCATATTAACTAGTTTACAAAGGAACCTAAACTGAATTATCAGATTTGGGGGATTTTAACTTTTTTCATAACTTGTAATTCATAATTGAAATGTCTTCTAAATATCTCTTCATGACATTTACTTTTATTAAACAATTTTACAATGCCTGAAAGATAAAAGCTAAGTGGAATTTTTTAAAAGTAGATATGTAAATTTTAATGTTTTATAAAGAATAAGGCTGTGTTTATTTTTATTAGTCCATAGTAATTTACTTACAGAATGACAGTGCCTTCTGATATAATAATAAAATATAATCTCAATATAATTACTATTTATGTTATACACAATCCTAGCTTATTTGGAAACAAATACAGGAATTTGAAGTTTGGAATTTAATTTTTATATTACACCATTATTTATTATACTTAAAAGTTTACTTAATCCCGGTTTCTAGTCTTTTAAATTAGAAGAATGTCAGGTTTCACACATACTAGAGAAAGTCAGCTAAGATAATCAAAACTGATCCAATAATCCCTGAAAGCATAATTCATCATTAATTCTATTTTACCATGTGGCAACTCTCATTAATGATTATTATTCTAGATTATCTATGTGTTTATTAGGTAATCAGAACATTCTATATACCTTTAATTCCATGAAATAATATTGTTGGTACTTTATTGGCGTATTTATTAGAAAACAGAAATGCTCATTCCTCTTCTAACAAGATGTTTCTTAGAATTTTTCCCCTAACTTCATGTGGGAGAACCCTATGAGAAAATTAGAGTGGTTGAAAATAATTAATAATCTGAATAGATATTGTGAATGCTTTCTTTATGGTATTGAAAATAGAACAAGATTAAGCTAAAGAAAAATGTAAATGTCAGACTTTAGCCACTGGTATATATATATTTAGTTCAATTCTTTTTCTTAGAATTAGTGATAAACTTGAAATTTGCATGTGGGAGGTATTTTTTTCTTTTTTTTTTTAACTTTCTGATTTTCCTTTACTGACTAATAGTATTCAGTCGAGGCAAAAATGGTTTTATTTTGTCTTAAATCTTATTCTGTAATTTCTAATTCCAGCAAATATTAAACCACATTTTGGATGACATTGAATTTTTTATCACAAAACTCCAAAAAGCAGCTGAAGCATTTTCTGAGCTTTCTAAAAGGAAGAAAAGTAAGAAAGGTAAAAAGAAAGGACCAGGAGGTAAGTTGGATTTTCTCTTCTTTTTTTTTTTTTTAAGATAGATAGATAGATTATTTATTTATTTATTTATTTATTTATTTATTTATTTATTTGACAGAGACACAGTGAGAGCGGGAACACAAGCAGGGGTAGTGGGAGAGGGAGAAGCAGGCTCCCCACTGAGCAGGGAGCCCAATGCGATGCGGGGCTCAATCCCAGGACCCTGGGATCATGACCGAAGGCAGACGCTTAACGACTGAGCCACCCAGGCGCCGCTGGATTTTCTTAAACTTCTAAAGACCATTCAGAACTCCAGTGCTAGGCAGAGTTTCTGCCCTTGTGAACTGCCCCTTTTCTAGTTTTGGGATAGCACCTGGGAGTTAGGCAGAGACTAAGAAGACCCCAGGGAATGGTCCATTTTGGTTCCAAGTTGGCTATAGTAAGAAAAGACTCTAGGATACTTAACCTAAATCACAGAGACTCTGAGATTCAGCTAACAACCATCTCTTTGTAGTTTTAATTAGTGACTGTAAAATTAATGTCTGTTAAAGAAAGTCATGGCTCTATTCTTCCCCTATTTTGATTTATTTTATTATAAATATAGAACCTCATTATTTTGTTAAAAGGATTGATTTTTCTCATTAAAATAGTTACAACTATCAATGGATTTGAATTTTTATATCACAGAACTCCTAAAGAATATATTCAGGTCACGTACAAGCTGTTTTGGGGTATGCTGTAGTTAGCTATTTAAAATGGCCTCAAAATGTATAAACAAACAAAATTAAAAGAATAGTGAGTAAATATCCCTTTCATGACACGTGACCTCCCAGTTTTTCTCTTGCTCATGTCTACCTCCTAAGCATGTGACCTGTAGACTTGTCTTCCAGATGTGTACCTCTGGGTGTACGTCACCTCCCTATATTCTGAAATTAAGTATTATTGCATCCTTATGTCTCAAACCATTTATTCCTGCTGTATTCGTTATGAGGGGTGTTCTATCCTCTTGGTCATCCAGATTCAAGACCACAGGTCTAGTATGACTTCATTCTCTAACTTGCAGCCAACATCGATTTTATTTTTTCAGTGTGTTTTATATCCAGTTGTTTCCCTTTTCATTTTCATAGCTAATGTCTGCTTCAAGCTGTCATCATTTTTTACCTGGCTCTCTAAGTAGTCTTCAAGCCTCCAGTCTTTTATTCTGGGAGGACAGTTGTCGTCATGTAATGTAGTCACTTCATTCTTCTGAACAGCATGTTAATTCCATGTTCTGTTGATTTACTTCTGCTCCTCCCCCCGCCCCCCTGGCAGTCAAGGTCACCCTCAGTCCAACCTTGGTCTGCTTTTCCATTCTCTTGGTTTCTCTGCTTTAGTTTGTTGTTTCATGTACATGCAATTTCCTTTTTCCACGTTTTTTTACTTATACTGCTGTATCCAACTATGACATTTTCTTACCAAATTGCCGTGTAACAGACCTTTCAGATCCCATCTTAAAAGCTACTTTCCCCATGAAACATCTGTTAGGTGTCCATTTTCCCATCTCCCAACCAGGTGCAGTCTCTTTCTACAACATTTCCTTGGTGTATCTTGGTTACTTACCGATTTGGGTTTTCTAAAGATTTTAAGGCCCTTCAGAGCAGGGCTTATAACCCGCACATTTTTATAGTCTTTGTGATGATAAGCACAATAATTGGGACATAAAAGGGCTACAGCATAAATCTATGGAATTGATGAGGAGTCAGTAGAGCCTAAGGGTAGAAGGGTCCATTTCAAATGTTGGATCACCTTAGTTTGTTACAGTGAGTCTAGGAGATGTACTAGAGTAGCTAGGAAGCATGGTATCTGGAATGATCAAATTTTACAGACACAAATGGGGCTTTTTATTTTTTCATTTATTAGATTTTCTTTTTTTTTTTTTTAAAGATTTTATTCATTTATTTGACAGAGAGAGACACAGCGAGAGAGGGAACACAAGCAGGGGGAGTGGGAGAGGGAGAAGCAGGCTTCCCACTGAGCAGGGAGCTCGATGCGGGGCTCAATCCCAGGACCCTGGGATCATTACCTGAGCCGAAGGCAGACACTTAATGACTGAGCCACTCAGGTGCCCCTACTAGATTTTCTGACAGCTTTGCTTTCATCTGTCCCCCTTCCCGTTTATTTCTTTTAGAGGGTGTTTTAACTCTGCGGGCAAAACCTCCCCCTCCTGAGGAGTTTGTTGACTGTTTACAAAAGTTTAAACATGGATTTAACCTTCTGGTAAGTGGAATTTATTTGTATATAACCAAAAGAAACAAATGAAGGAGATCAAATTCTAGCCAGGAGGTTCCTGATTAAATGAAGAGATAAAATTATTCTTGTAGATTTTTTGGTATGTATGTTTTGATTTGCTTTTAATTAGGACAACAGATAATAAAACCTATGTATCCAAGCAAATTATCAAAAAAGAACAACTCCTAACTTTTTTTTTTTATAATTTTTTTTTTTATTTATTCATTTGAGACAGAGAGAGAGAGAGCAGGAGCAGTGGGGAGAGGCAGAGGAAGAGGGAGAAGCAGACTCCCTGCTGAGCAGGGAGCCTGATGTGGAGCTGGATCCCAGGACCCTGGGATCATGACCTGAGCTGAAGGCAGACGCTTAACCATCTGAGCCACCCAGGCGCTCCTCCTAACTTGTTTTTAAACTAAATTCTCTTAATCTGACTTACCTAGGCTGATTCATATATTAAAAGTTAAACTAGTAGTAAAGAACTCTTTCTCTGAGTCTGTATCAGACCTTTATGAGCATCTGTTTTTTGCTTGATTGCATCATAGTAATCTGTTTGTCTGTTTTCTTAATGCTACAGGCCAAACTGAAGTCTCACATCCAGAATCCGAGTGCTGCAGATTTGGTTCATTTTTTATTTACTCCATTAAATATGGTAAGACTGTTAATTTAAGAAAGTAATCACTCTTAGTATGTTTTTCAACCCCAAGTGTCTGTCTGGAGTATCTCGACAGTTTTCCTTCATTACTTTGCATGGATACGATTTCTCTTGGCATCTGTGTCAACATCGAGAATGTGCAATTTGGGAGTTTGAAAGAACCTTAGAAATCATCCTGTTCAAGCACCTTTACTTTATTGCTGAGGAAGCCGATGTCTCTGACAGAGCTAGGAAGATGAAAAGAAATATTTATTAGATGCTAGTGTTTCAGTATATACTAGGATATAATGCAAATGGCTATAATAATGTAAAAGTTTTTCTCTTTCTCCCAAAATAGGCTGGGTGTGAGGAGGTACTGGTACTGGATGGAGGGCTTTGCTCATTTATTTATTTATTCAGAAATACTAATTGAGAGCCTGTTACATGCTTACCATTATTAGTAGCTTATCAGGAATAAAACAGACATAAATTTTTACCCTCTTGGAACTTATATTGTAGTATGGAGGGGCAATCAGTAACCTAAATATATGCATAAATAATATATTTTGCTAAAAATAAGTGTTATTTGAAAAAATACAGCAGGGACAGAGAACGGGGAATATTTCAGGTGTATGCTCATGCAAGTGTGCACACATATGCAAGGTGAAGTATTACCCTTTTTGAATAGGGTTGGTTAAGGTGAGAGGTGTCATTTGAGCAAATGAAGTGAGGAATGAGTCATGTGGATTTCTGAAAGAAGAGAATTCCAGACAGAGAACAGCTATTGTGAGTGCTCTGGGATGGTAATTGCAAATTATGTTCTTGGAATAAATAAGTATTGTGACTTGAACAGAATGAGGGAGAGCTTAATTAGGAGATGAAGTCAGCAAAGCAACAGGAGGTCATATTTTGTTGGTCTTTATAAGTGATTATGAAATCTTTTACACTTTTGGAGTGTTTTCAGCACAAAAGGATTGCTCTGGCTAGAATACTTAGAAATCTGGGGGAAGAAGGGACTAGGGTGGTTATTAAAATAATCCAGATCAGAGATTATGGTATTTGGACCGGGTGACATTAGAAATCGTAAGAAGTTGGATTTTGGGTATAAACCATAGAAGCAACATTTGCCGGTTGATTAGATGTGCTATGCAAGAGCCAAGGGTATCTCCAAAGGTTTTGGCCTAAGAGTGAAGGGATGGAATAATTATTCATTGAGATGGGGAAGACAATAGGTAAGACAGATTTTTTTGAAGGAAGATAAGGAATTCAGTTTTAGACATGTCAAAATTTTGTTACATCTAGATGGAAAAATTTGGTAGTTGAATATATGAATTTGGAGTTCAGTGGAGAAATCAAAGCTATAGATACATATTTAAGGATCATCTGCATATAGAAGGCATTTAAAGCCATGATATTATCACCAAGGTAGTAATCATCATTGAGGAACAAGGACTGGTTGAGCCTCGGGCAATTCAGTGTTAGGAGAATAGAAAGAACCAACAAAGAAGATTGAGAAGAAGCAGTTAAGTCAGGAGAAGAAACATAAGAATATTATGGTATTCTGGAAGCCAAATGAAGAAAATGTGTCCAAGAGAAGAACTGAGCAACTGTGTCAGATGTCTCTATGGTGGAAGCTGATTTACCTCCATGCCCTTGTTACAGCTGTGTACAGGGGCAAAGAAAGATGATTTATCTTTAAGGAGCTGACTCTGAACTTAAACAGATAATTTCTGCCTTTGTCCAGTTGGCCTGAATGTTTTCCTGTGGCCATACTGAACACCAAAGGAATATAGTCTCCATCTGCGTGCCTGTAGGTTCATCTAAAATGTAGAGGCTTCTCTTTCTAGAAGGAAGAAGAGAGTGGACACTAGGGAGCAATTAGTAGTCTTTAGCATGCTCACTCTGTGCCAGGTGGAGTGATATCCACATAATACATTTTTTCCCTCAGAAAACTCCCTTCTCATACATGTATATTTGTACAAAAGGTATAATTTTTAAAGCTAACAAAAGGGTGTGTTGGGAACAATTCCCTTTGTGAAGGAGTTGGATGTTCCTATGAGTTTATCCAGCAAAAGGTTATACCTCTTGTGCCGGAGGCCAGGATCCAAGATACACATCTTCATTTTCAAGATTTTCAGTATGCAGCTATGTTCTTTCCTTATGTGGTATGGTAATATACTTCCCTTCACATTATATATTTCTTATATCTGCAAATGGTGTAATAGCAACTTGTCTAGGCTGACGTTACATCCAACCATCTTGTCCTATGAGGCAGTTGGAAGAACTCACTGGAATATTAAAGAGTACACAACAAAAAAGTGCAGGGGTTTGGGAAAAGCATGTGACAGAAAGCAGATGGAGCAATTGTCGCCCTCCCATACAGACAGATCTGAAAAGAGAGTAGGCTACAAATCACCCTTTTCTACAATTTCACCAGTTAGATGGGTCATTCTGGTTTTTGTGGGAGGACAAGTGAGTGAGGAGTGGAAAGGAGGTGGAGTCTCTTTTAAATACTTCCAGGAGGACAGACTTTCCTCCTTTGTGGGCTAAGGCAGGCATGGGTGGAGTGTCTGTGAATGGCTGTCCCTGTCAGAAGAGCAAATGATCACTTTGTGGGATGACAGTGGCAGTAATGATAATTGTTAGTAATGTGTGATTATCCTGTGTCTTATTTCTGTGATTGTTTTTTTTAAAGACTAGACGAAGCAGATAAATTTCATTATTTTGGTTGAGGGCATATGAACACTATGGTTTGAGTACTCTAATATTTATCAAAAATGGGGCAAATTCAAATGCATTTCCCATAGGTTTTACTTGATTATCAAAAAAAAAAAAAAAAAGAGAGAAAAAGAAAGTGCAAGTAACAAAAAGGGATAATAAATCTTCTCCTTCTTTCCCTAAGGGCAAATAGACAAGACCTGAAGTAGAATATGAAATGAATATTGCTTTACAAACATAGGAAAGTAACATTATTAACATAGGTGTCAGAACTGGGCAATAAGAGATTAGAAGATGAAAGTCCAAGACTACATCAATAATTTATGAATGCTTCCATATGTTGTTGCTATATATATAGAACATCAGATTTCTACTTGTCTAGTTATTGTTGAATAATCCTTGCTTTATAAGCTCTTTTAAAAATTAAATCAAGGCCATTCATATGCAAAGAAGCCCATAGAATCTCATTAACAAAGTTTATATTCCTTATTCTTTAACACATTTGATACTGTCTTGGTTTGAATATTAGGAAGTGTTGACTCTAAAAGAGTTTTTGCCATCTCCTCATTCTTGGCATACTCTTTCACACATTATAAGTAGATATGTAGATATGTAGTCGTTACATGAAAGAGAACTATAAAATAATGGGACTGGTTTCCCTCACATGTAGAAAGTAGCCTTTGTGATCAAGCTGTGTATCTGAAAATAGGATTCATTTTATCTTTTTTTTCATCAAAAATGACTCCTTCTTCATGGTCTCTCCAATCAGAATATGTTTGTTACTCCTTTTAATGTTCTGCCTACAGTGCCCCAGACATATTACTTGGACAAGAGACATGGGAAGGAACATTTATTTAGGGCCTACGACCAGCCACACAAAATTTAGTGGCTTTAAACCTTGCAAGACCCGCCCTCTGCCCTCAGCCTCTCCACACACAAGCACATCCACAGCAACCATACATGCATACATGCTTAACATCCGTTCTTGAGAGGGAACTATGTCTTACAGCTTTTTATTGACATTTCTTCTCTTTCATTCCCAAAGATTTTAAAGTTCCTCTACTCTTAGATTTTACTCCTTTACTTTTCCCTCTTAATCATTCCTCCATATTTACCAGAAGTGCTTATAGGGCTTGGAAGTAAGAAAATTACTGTACCAGGCAGGGTAAATTTTGTTCTCAAGTAAGAGTCAGCCTCCCTCCTTACTTCTCATCTTTTCTTTCACTGATTCTCGGTCGTCCCTCTAACACTGTGTCTTCTGCAATTGACTTGGTCCAAGTCCTCACAGGAGGGAAAACTGAAAAATAAGCCATAAGTTAAAATGTAACGTGTTACTTATATGCATAAATTGTTTTGGGGACACTGAGGTGCCTTGGAGCTATGCTTTGGGATTAAGGAGGGCTTCTTGGAAGAGGTGGTACCGGAGTAGAGTTCTGAGTGATAAAGGAAGGGCCTCTTGGGGAACTGGGAAGCAGCACGTGCAGATACACGGAGGCATACAGCAGCATAGCATGCTCAGAACACTTGGATGACTGGGGAGAAACTGAGAAACTGACTCTTGGTCTGGAGCCATTCAAAAAAAAAATCCCTTTTTTCTTGTGCCATATCTCTGGGAAGGTGAGATTTTTATAAAAGGGCTCTGGTTTCTGCTCTAGGAGATAACTACCATTCTTTAGCCAGGAAATAGCCTCTGAGAAGTCCATTTGGAGCAGTTTCCGGACAGACACTTATCAACCTTTTGTTTATCAGAGAGGTGCACCTGTTTATTTGTTTCTGCTAATCATTAAATTATCCATTTTAAATCAGGACAATTTCCTAGAATTAAATCCTGGGGAAAAATACCATAGATTCAGAGTACCAGTTCTCATTCTTCTCTCTGGATCCTTTTATTTTTGTATGTCTTTATAGGCACAGCCATGGACTGTTAAGTTGAGCCTTATTTCTCTCTGTAGTATTCATTTATAGAACCATACTTTTCAAGTTTGGGATAATAGATTTGCCAGGAAAGATACATGTACTTTTTTTTTTTTTTTTTTAAGCAAAAAGCAGAGATCGTTAAACAACCTGACTGAGAATTCTTTGGATAGCCATTACTATTTTCCAGGGAAAATACGGTCATATGCAACCAATAGATCCTGTGAAAGTTGTTAAGCTACTAACTTTTCCATTCTAGATTATTAGTCACCTTTGGGCTGGGCAGGTTGACTTAATAAGCTGTTTTTCATTCAGTAAGTAGTACACTGCACCACGTCAAAATCTGAGTATATAAAAACAGTGCTTGTTTTGGCATGGATTTTACATATTTTGAAAATATACAAGTAATCATCATCTTCTTGCTAAAAAATGATTTATTGTTATTTTAGGTGGTGCAGGCAACAGGAGGTCCTGAACTAGCCAGTTCAGTACTCAGCCCCCTATTGACTAAGGACACAATTGAGTTCTTAAATTATACTGTCAACAATGATGAAAGACAGCTGTGGATGTCACTGGGCGAAACGTGGATGAAAGCCAGGTAGATGTATATGAGTTTAATACCTGTAATACTTCAAGTATTGTTCTTTGTTATTACAGGAATCTAACGAGATGTTTATTTTTAGCCTTCTGCGTATGAAAGACTAAGCATTACAGGTGAAAAAGCCTAAACCCTTAAAAAGCCAGTCTAGTGGGGAAGCTATAAAATGTAAGGCATATTAACTGCCCGGAGTGACTTATAAACTGCTGTTGTTTGGTAAGGGAGAGCCATCAGGAAGAGGATTTGAAGAGGGGGGTAGTTAGCTTTCAAAGAAGAGCTGGCATTTAAAATCAATAGAGAATAAGAGTAGTATATTATGTAATATATATGTACACACTATACAGATAGTGTTCGCCAGGCACCCTTCTATGAACTTTATATAAGTACTGTTGTTATCCCTATTTTACAGATAACAAAACTGAGGTCTAGAGTGGTTAAGTAATTTGCTCAAAGCCATATAACTCTTAAGTGGCAGATCTGCAATTTGTACCTGGCAATCTGGCTCTGGAGTTGATGTTCATAATTATTTTGCTCTGCTGCCTTTCAGCTGGATGAGTAGGATTTCCACAAATACATAGTTGGGAAGGGGCCTTCCTAATAGAGAAGCATGAATGAGGGCATGAAGTAGGAAGTCAAGAGAATGGAGACTGAATATGGGTTTAGCTGGTATATAGACTTTGGATAGCAGGTGCTTGTGGGGAAGGGGGCGAGGAGGGATGGTGTTAAATGAGGCACATGGAAATAAGCAGGTGGGCTATGAAGGCTCCCACTGCCATGCTAAAGAGTTGGAGAAGATTCTATAGGCTGTGGAGAACCAATAGCTGTGTGAATAGGAGTGTGACATAATCACATCTGCATTTTAGAAAGATCAGTCTGCTAGTTGAGCCTAGCAAGGACAAGGACCAAAGTGAGGCCAGGAGGCCCCTTGGGATGCTGATGCTAGTGTAGAGATTCCTTAGTAAGCAACATTCCCTGGGTCTGGAACAGTAGTAGTGGGAATGGAAAGGAGGAGGGGATCATTTTAAAAATCGTATTTTTGTCAGTAGTGATTGTGGAAGACAAATCATTTACATTGCCTCATTTAACATTGCAGTGTTAAAGTTTCCTAGGCAAGGCAAAAAAATATTTATCATTTTATGATATGTGAATAAATAATTTTTGCCTTCCTAACCATGGCCCAAATCATTTTTTTCTCTCACTACTTAGAGTGAGTCATTCAGTGTGGTCACTTAGATGCTTTTCTTCCTAATGCTTTTGAATGGGCTAGCCTAAAAGTAATGGATCAGTTCATAATTTTTTTCCTCCTCCTTTTCTTCTATTGAAACACATACAAACGGTGTTTATATATAAAATATAAAACTTACATTTTGGACTTAGGCAACAGCTTGTGTTGGGATATGGTTTACATATTGAATGGTTTACCAAGCAAAAAATTATTTAAAAGCCCTGTAGTTGTTTTTATTTTGAAAACAATATTTAAATTTATTTATATACTAATATAACCTACTGTATCATGCTATTTATATATTGTACTTGGTTAAATAGATTTCTTAAATCTATTAGATTTTCATAGTTTATAGTCTTATGATAAGCCTAGATGGAATCTTTTAGTATTTTCCCATGAAACTTAACTAAATTCATCAGATCTCCTAGTACAAAAATAGCTCAGACTTTCTAATTTCTTGATTTTGGGTCCTACCTCAAAATGAGAAAATGAATGACCATTGGAAAAACTACATCAAAAGGAAATATATCGTTAGCTCTTGACAAGAGAAAAGGTAATTTTTTAGATCCTAATTGTTAAGAGTATTAGGAAATGAATATACTGATTTAAAAATTCATAAAGATAAAAAGATCATGAAGGTACATAATAATCTGAATAAAAAGACTTATTTCATCATAGTAGAAATATAACCTGAAGAATTGATCTTTCACTTGTGAAAGATAAAACAACATAGTATAGCAGAGATGAAGCTATAATTTCTGTCCCAGTTATTTTTGTGGTTCATGAGTGATTAGAAGCTTGTAGAAATAAGCCTCGCTTAGAGTCATTAAATAATGAACGGGTAATGATTATGATTCCAAATTAGTCCTAACTTGATTTTACTGATTAAAGGCTCACTGATAAATTTAATTTATAAAATTGGTAATGTTTCATTTAGGGGACTTTGTAACTTAAAAAAATCATAAATGTTAAGAACATTCTCTGTTGTTTCTCTTTTGAAAGATATATCTGATACCAGGAGGGTTCATACCGAGGGAGGGGAAGGAAGGGAAAGATGAGAATCTGAAACTACTTTAGATACAGGAGAAGTTCGTGTTCTAAATACTTGTAACACTTCTAGCCTCATGCTCCTTTTCCAAATTTTCAAAACCTATATCCATGTTACATAGCTGAATTAATGGAGAATTGAGGCAGTGTACTGAAAACAGATCATGAAGCAGGATTCAATCTTGCTTTCGTTTTGTTGGCATTACAGACTAGTATAAGCATGTTCACTTTCCCTTTTTGAAGAGAGAGAGGGCAGATGAGGTATGCTTTGTTTCTGTTGTTATCTGTTTTTATTTTTTGTGGCTAACCTTATTGAAAGTAATTTTGAACATGGATACATTTCTTAATTTTGTGCCTTACTGTCCCTCTACAGAGCAGAATGGCCAAAAGAGCAGTTCATCCCACCATATGTCCCGCGGTTCCGCAATGGTTGGGAGCCTCCCATGCTGAGCTTCATGGGCGCACCGATGGAACAAGATCTTTATCAGTTGGCTGAGTCTGTGGCAAATGTAGCAGAACATCAGCGCAAACAGGAGACAAAAAGATTATCCACGGAGGTACAGTTGTTTAGCATCACTTTTTGTAGAAAGTGCAATAACCTGTGCATTCTCTTGTAATTCTGATTGTGAGTTCTCGTTTTATCGATCTGAAGATTGTTCTAGAACCAATGACTATATGTCCTGCTGCCCTTGGTTACCTCTCACCTCTTTGTCATTGCCGTGACAGTTGCTTTGTTTCCCTGTGAAGCCTAACGCCAGCCTTAGAGTCCTGTTAGCACTCACCCCTACCCACCTGCTAGTGTTCCCTGAGCCTTGGTGATCCCGTTTCAATTTGTGAGTGCCTGCTTTCTCCCCCTGTCAGAGAATTGCCCCACTGTTGCTTGGCTTGTTCTTTCTGTTTTTCTCTCCATCGTCAGACCCTTAAGACAGCTCCCTGAACCTAGGTCCCTGAAGCCTGTCCCAAGCAGCTCTTTCCCAAATGTCCCATGTCTTCCCTCCTTCCTCCTTCCTTCCTGCCCTCCTTCCCTCCTTCCTTCTACCTAGTTCTAAACCCCGAAACCTTCTCAGCCTGGCTAGAAGGCCAGAGTGTCTTCTGGACTCAGTCCCCAGGCTCAAATGATCATTTATAACCCTAATACACCCTGAGGAGATCACAAAATTTATTGTGCCTTTTAAGTATTTAGTAAGCTTTAGAGTATAACCTATTTGGGGAGCAAATTGAGAGATTGAAATTGGGTAAGTTATCTCTGCACATTTCTTAAAAATGATTTTCCTGTGACTCTTTCTTGTTCTGTCAGAAGAGAAAATCAAACATTGCTTAAAGCTGAACCAAACCAAATAGAAGGATCAGAACCCAAGGAATCAGATGAATGAGGTCTAGTTTGGAGAAGAAACAGTAAATGATGACTAGATCCTCCTTCAAGTCCAGTTCATTTCCTTTATTTAATTCCATAGATTAATTTTCTCAGAGTGCTGTGGGTATTTATAATATGGCAAACATGATATGAAGGAATGATTAACAAACCAGAGTAAATCTTCACTTTTAAGGAAAAACACATAAATTAATTTTTTAAAAATCAGTCCCTTGGACAGTAACCATAATATAGAAGATTGGTTAAATTTTGAAACTTCAGAAATAAAGCAAATACACTGCTTTGAAGACATACATTTTTTTCTGATGTAATTGTTTTTTGCTCTGGCGCATCGAAGGGTAGAGTCTCTAACTGCTGTCCCTTCTAAGTGATTAAGACAATGACCTCAGAGCCTTTGCATTGGTTGGCAGTCCCTCTCCAGACCTCAGCAGTGTGGATTTTATAGTTCAGACCTCAGTACTGTGGATTTCCTTTACTCATAGAGGGCAACTTTTTTAGAGGAAAAAAGATGTAATTGAACATGAAATTATGACACACTTGTTGCTATAGTTACAGCCGACTATTTTCAAATCACAGAAATTTCTAGCTTACAGTCTTTGTATCTTAAATAAGAAAATAGATCCACTTAATGTATTGCCTCAGAAATTCACTTTCGTGGGTTCTTTTTCAAAAACTTGCATATTTAAAGAGAGAGTCATGTGTTCTGGGCTTCCAGTGTAAAAGTTGTCTACTCTCTTGGAAGAAGTAATTTTAAAGGAAGAATTATTGAGAATCTTTCCTTGTGATGAGTTATCACTTTCCTGTTGTAAACTGTTTTCCATTTTATGGCTTACATACTTATCCAGAGGTGTAAAAAAATGAAATGAAAAGGACCTGCTAGCTGTTTAGGGGATTTTTATGCCTTAAGGTTTTGTTGGAAAAGAGGCCAACTAATGGTGATTTAAAATGCATAATAAATGCAATCATCCCCAGAAGAGGAACTTTATTATACTTTATTGGTACTAAAATAAATACACTCAGGACAAGACTTGGATGATTCGGGATCTGGTGGTTTTGTGTAGAATCGAAAGGCTTGGGTGACATGGGGTGTCAAACATGGGTGGCAATACTCAACTTTTTTACTTCCTCTGAACCAGCAGCAGCCCTAAACAAGCTTGTGTAGTCATCACAGGTAGACGTACGTCATCATTTCTCTCCTCCCTTGCAATATTTCTAGTCACTCTCAGGACCCAGTGATCTCCTGCTGACTGACCTCACTCGGTTCTGTTCAGAGTTAGCTAAAGGTGAGGGTGATTCTAACGCCCTCTTTATAAAACATTGCCTAATCATCTAGTGCCTCTCCTCTCAACTAGGAAATGATAAACTGAATTAATTAAGCTACTTATTTGTCTTTTTTAAAAGGATTTTATTTATTTATTTGAGAGGGAGAGAGAGAAAGTGAGCACAAGCGGGGGTGGGTGGAGCAGCAGAGGGAGAGGGAGAAGCAGACTCCCGGCTGAGCAGGGGGCCCGATGCGAGGCTTGATCCCAGAATCCTGGGATCATGACCTGAGCTGAAGGCAAATGCTTAACAGACTGAGCCACCCAGGCGCCCCCTTATTTGTCATTTTTAATTTCAGCTTTATTGAGGTATAATTGACAAAATCATAAGATACTTAAGGTGTTCATCTGGTGATTTGATATGCACTGCAAGAGGATCCCCCCCCCCCCAATCTAGTTAATTAGCACATTGACACATCTGTCAACCTCACATATTTATCTTTCTTTCTTTTGGTGAGAACATTGAAGTTCTATTAGCAAATTGTAATTACACAATACAGTGTTATCAGCTGTACTCACCATGTTTTACATTAGATCCTCAGACCTTATTCATTTATAGCTGAAAGTTTGTACCCTTTTACCAACTTCTTCTGATTTCCCCCAGCTCTTGGCAGCCACTTTTCTGCTCTGTTTCTATGAGTTCAACTTTTTTTTTTTTTTTCGGATTTCCCATGTGAGTGATACCATGCAGTATTGTTCTTTTCCTCTTCGGCTTATTTCACTTAGCAGAATGCTTTCCGAGTCCATCTGTGTTGTTGCAAATAACAAGATTGCTTCTTTCTCATAGCTGAATGATATTCCGTTGTATATTTATACCATATCTTTACCCATTCATATGTTGATGGGCACTTATCTTGTTTCCGTATTGTGAACAAAGCTGCAGTGAACGTGGAGATGCAGATCTCTCTTCAAGATCCTAATTTCATTTCTTTTACTATTATACCCAGTAGCAGGACTGCTGAATAGTATGGTGGTTCTATTTCTAATTTTTTGGGGAACCTCCATACTGTTTTCTTTTTTTTTTTTTTTTAAGATTTTATGCATTTATTTTGAGAGACAGAGAGAGAGCTTGTGTGAGCTGGGTGTTGGGAACAGAAGCAGACAGAGAGAATCCCAAGGAGACTCCCTGCTGAGCACAGAGCCCGACACAGGCTCAATCTCATGACGAGGAGATCCTGACCTGAGCTGAAATCAAGAGTTGGACGCTTAACCAACTGAGTCCCCTAGGCAATCTCCTCCATACAGTTTTCCATAGCAGCTGCACCAATTTACATTCCTACCAACAGTGTACAAGGGTTTCCTTTTTTCCCACATCCTCACCAACACTTGTTATCTCTTGTCTTTTTGATGATAGCCATCCCAACAGGTGTGAGGTGACAACTCATTGTGATTTTGATTTACATTTCCTTGATGATTAGTGATGTTGAGCACCTTTTCATGTACCCGTTGGCCATTTGTATGTCTTCTCTGGAAAGATGGCTATTCAGTTGCTTTGCCCATTTTTTAACTGGATGGATTTTTTGTTTTTTTGTTTTTTCCTCTTGAGCTATATGAGTTCTTCATATATTTTGGATTTTTAGTCCTTATCAGATACATGATTTGCAAATATTTTCTCCCATTTTATAGTTGCCTTTTCATTTTGTTGATGATTTAAGCTAAGGTATTTAAATGGTGAAAACTGTTTCTTTGCATTTGTGTGTTAAGCATATTCTAAAGGAGTAATATAGTGTGGGTATTTTGACATCCACGCTAGTCCATTGGAGAAACCTCACCTACACCATCTGTGTTTAAACATATCCCTACTCCTGCCAACTCTGTCATTAGGATGAACTATAGTAAACATGTATCTAAGACTTTTCCAAAACATTTCCAGTTTCAAATATTTTACCCTAATGAGTTCATAAGCAATTTAAATAGCCAAGGACTTCCAGTACTTCATGGTCTATTGTGCCTCCTCCATACTTGATTACATATAAGGAAACAGCATAAAATCTTTACATGAATGGGTTTTTTTTTTTTTTTTGGTCTCTGTTTCTTATTTTCCCCATAGCTTTGAAACCATGTGCTCACTGGGGCCCGTAGACCTCAGTTCCCCCTCCTAGTAGCACCCAGTGGGCTCATGTTGGAATTGGGTAACTACAAAAAACAATTACTTCAGCATTGTCTTATCCTGTATTGATTGTCAAGATTAATGTGTTTCTGTCTTTCTGTATTTCCCTCAACAGTAAATCTGATAATAGTAGCTGCCATTTTTTAAAAAATAAAAAAAATAGGTTCTGTGTATCTTTAAAAAATGAAATGTAGTATAATTTTAATGCAGGGTTTAGATGATTTTCATGTGGTATTATTTACTTTGCTAGAGTGGTAAGGGTCTGTTCCTTAAACACAGAGAGCAAGGGGGAAGAGTTTTATTGTTGTTTTTAAACCAGTTTTATTTTATGTAAGCCATTAAAGTCTACCTACTACCAAAATCACTTATTACTGAAATTCCTGAGGAAAGAATATATTGCTTGTATACCCACTTATTTTCAGAATTACAATTTAGCTTTGGTACTAATGACTTTCCTGTTATAAATAGGTCTTTGACCAAAATATATCACCCCCTTTTCATAACTTGTTAATAATGGTCAAACACTTGAAATTGAGAAACTGATCACAATATAGTGGAAGGTTTTGTTGACTGATATTAGTGGTCATTCCAATAGCCTTAGCGACTCTTTAATCTCTCTTCCCTCTGTCTTTCAGCAGTCCAGTGTATCAGAGTATCCTCCAGCTGATGGGTATGCATTCAATAACATGTACACAAGAGGGCCCCATCCGGACCAAGGGGAAGCAGTTGTGGCTTTTAAGCCAACTCCTAATCGCCACGTAGATAGGTAACATTTCATGGGCACCACTTGGAGAGCTGTGGATAACTGTCTCTGATTTAGTGCAAATAGAGGTCCCGGTGTCTGCATTGTTCACTACTTCTTTAAACTTTCCATCTGTTAATTGTTTCAGTTGTTCCTTTATAGAATTGGCTCTGATAAACAAAGCCTCTATTCTATAATTCTTACTGGAAAACCTCCAGCCTATAACTCTAATTTAGTGCAAATGCCTTTGGATGACTTTCCCTTTTCAAAAAGATGCTCTGACAAAATCTGAATTAAGAAAGAAGAATTGTTTTTGAAACTCTCCATTAGTTTATACCAGATGGTCTCTAAGGATCTTTCTAGCTCTGTAACTTTTAAAGGAAACAATTTCCATCATTCTCTCCCCCAACAAAAACAAATCTTCCTTTAGATAGACCTATTTCTAAGTATAAACTAAATATTTAGAAGGAGTCAGTGCCTTATTTGCCATTCTTGCCATTTCATCTTATTATATTGTATTTTTACTTTCCAGTTTTATATTTCATTTATTTTCCCATAGTTTCACTCTTGAAAAAAATTCAGTGTGGGCAAAGATGGAGAATTGAGATGGAGGAGAAATAAAGGCACTGGAGTAGGTTCACCTCTTCAGTCTTGTTTACCAGCCTCAGCTAATGAGGTTGACATTGTGGCCAACCCGTCTACAAAAGAGAAAGAACAGGAAGTGAAAAAAAAAAATATGGGAGAATGGTCATTCAGATGAAGTGGGGTAGAGAACTTGCCCTGCTACCTTCCTACCTCAAAGCCTCACTCACCCTGAATGTTGCATTCCCTTTCCTTCTTCTCATTATACCTTTTTCTTAATAGAATCTAAAGAAGATGGGATTTAAAATGTTTGATTTTTGTTAGGAATGATAACGGAGGTAGTACTTAAGTAACTGGTGTGGAAATTTTACAGATATTACCTAAGGACACCAGTAACATATTAGATTGAGTATAAAGTCAGCAATGAAGAATACATTTTGAAAATGCCAACATATGAAGGAAGTTTTAATTATAGATTCAATTTTTAGTAGATAATACATGAAAATTATTTTTGAAGTTTAAAAATTATTTCATTGAAATTCTTCTTGACTAACTTACTACTCATCCTAATATTTTCCTTTTCTTCTTTGGAATTTGCTTTTATAATTATTTTTATTACCCTAAACTCTGTTACATCCCTGGAATGCAGTAAACGCCATGCAAAGTATAGGCATTCTTCAGTGAAACTTACCATGCCATTAGGTAAACCACCTGTTGAATTTAGAGCCCTCACCTTTGAGGGGTTATAGTTTACTGGTATCCAAAAGCAGTTTGTGTTTTAGAGTTGTCTCCAATCATTGCAGACTCCACATCAGCTCTCTATCAAGTGCATATTTATTACTCCAAAGCCATACATTTTGATACGTTATAGATCTCTTAAGAAACTTTCATGTATCTGAAAAATTACAAAGTATGATTTTCAGATTGATTACTGTGGTCAGTATCATAGCTAAATTTAATCTGTAGTGGACAAGAAATTGTAAACCATGAAGATTTGTAGATTCTAAAGCACTTTACAAAGTGCATGCTGGGCAGTCACCTCTGAGACACTCAAGATAACAAAGACTTCAAGAACTACAGCAAACTTTTCTTTTTAACTTGCTGGTTCAGATACACAGTGGCAGAGAGTTATTCTATCTTTTGTTATAGTGTACTCAACTCTCTATTATTAATAGTGATTGTTTTCTAGATCACGGAAGGGGGGAACTTGAGGGGAAGGAAGAAAGGACACTGAAATTACTGCTTTTCTGACTTTTGAAGTGGTTGAACTCCGCCCCCCCCCGCCCCCCGCAAATGAAATCTAAGTAGAATGTAAACATATAAACTAGGGAATAGGGGTGGGAAGCCCATGGAACAGTTTTTAAATTATTATTACTATACAATAATTATTTGCCTATAATGTTACTTTTCTCACTTTTTCTTATTTTTTAATATATCAAAAATGGCCAATTGGTAGCATAGCTTAGGGGCCATTTTTTTCATTGTCCCTCATCTCTTCTGGAGTTGCTAAGAGATTGCAGATTACCTGTGATGACATGATACATTGTGTCCACAATTATAATGCTGGCCCTGCTGTGATTCCAGAGGACCCTGGTGGGCCACTTGACAGGGAATGATGAACAAACATCTTTAGTTCCTTTCTGCTTTTTCTCTTGTAGAAATGAGTAAGGAAATGTGGAAAGGTAAATGAAGGAGAAGAGGGAGTAAAATTAATAAGAAACAGTTAAAGTTATTTTATTACTGAAATGAATAAACTATTATCAGTACATTGTTGATATACCAAGTTTTATTGTATTATATATAGAAGTATTTTTAAAATTATGTTAAATCTATTAATGGTCATTTAATGATTAAAAGGAAGTATTTGGTTCTTTGAGAAAGTTTTGTTTTTAAAAAAACATAGGACTCTTGGACCTGTTCTTACTATTAAAATAAGTTTATAGGGAATTAATTAATTAGGAAGTGTTATTAGTCTTGTACGTAATCTACACCTTCCCTTGCAATTTAGGAACTGGACAGAGCTTTCATGGTCAATAAAAATTGACAGTCATAATTTTTTAATATGAATTAAAGACATTGCTTGAATTAGTGAAATAAACATATAATTTAAATTACCACCATGGAAATTATCTTCATTCTCCTTTAGTTTTATAAAAAATGCTATCATTGATCTTTGTCCCAGTTCTTCCATGGTGGAGATGCTAACTGACAAAGCAATATCCCAGTATATTTAATGGACAAAGAACTCATAGATTTGTGTTCTAGATTTGGCTTAGTACCCACTAACCTTGTGATTTTGCATTATTTATTTTTGCCCTAGCCATAGTTTGCTCATTTTAATAGTGAGAACTCCAAAGTTTTTTTTTTAGTTCTCATATTCTATGTAATGTGATAAGCTAAACTACTCTTGAAATAATTTCTCAGAATGTTTTCTGGTAGGAATTAGCTTGCCTTGATGTTTTACTTCTATTTTTAGCCTTTAGGGAGAACTAGCTGAATGATAATTTCTTTTTCTTTTTATAGAAATTATGATCCACTCAAAGCACAACCCAAGAAATATGCCAAATCCAAGTATGACTTTGTGGCAAGGAACAGCAGTGAGCTCTCAGTTCTAAAGGATGATATTTTAGAGGTAATAGAATTTTACCTTTTTTATACTCTTAATAAAATGGATTTATTGTATTCCTCTTTTGGTATATATCTAAACCTTCCTCAAAGAAATGCGGAGGTCAAGAAATTATTCTTCGGTGTTATTTTATTTTATCAAGGATAAAAGTATATTATAGATGCTTATATCTATTTAGGAGGGGGAGCTGCTTTATCTTATTTTTTTGTTTGTTGGGTTTTTCTGGGGGAGGGGGTGGAGGACAGAGATGGGGATGTGGAGGACAGAGGTTCGATTTCTTGGCTTACTTTGTCCTCTTTCTTCTTCTGGGCTTTATTCATTTTGTAACCAAGGCTAGTTATGTAGATGCATCATAATATTTTAATAAGAACACTTTTTTTTCTTCCTGTCCTAGTACCCTCGCACAAATATACCATCAGCGAGTAAGCTAATGATTCTGGGAATAATCTACCATGACTCCCAAATCTCTTTCTTAGGTCATAACGGAGAGTTCATCTTTGATAAATAATGTAGGATAGTGACAATGGTTTTTGTGAAAAGTAGTGGTTTTCATACTGTCCCTTCCTATTCAAAGGATGTAGACAAAAGACCTCTCCAAGCAAGTCATCTTAGTCATCTATAAGTACTTCAGATAATGCAAATAGTTCAACATTCTTGGCAGGTAATGAGGACCTCAGGTATATTCATGATAGTGGTGGTTCCATACCTGTCCTATACTAGTGATTATAATTATTAGTGTAACTCCTGGGAATCATTCAACCCACAGTATGTTGATAGTAAGCCAGTTTATTAAAAGTGAAAAGAGTTTCTTGGTCTAAGGAATGAAAATTGAATTTCTTTCATAGATTGGTTTTGGTATGGAATGATGCCTTTATCTTTTTGCGTGATGACAGATCCTTGATGATAGAAAGCAGTGGTGGAAAGTTCGAAATGCAAGTGGAGACTCTGGATTTGTGCCAAATAACATTTTGGATATTGTGAGACCTCCAGAATCAGGATTAGGGCGTGCTGATCCACCTTACACGCATACCATACAGGTATTTACGACTTTTTACCAAAATTTAACTTTTATAAACTTTCATATTCATCACTTTTCAATGGTATTTAAATACCTTTTGTGTATTAATCATTTTGAGACTTAATTTGTTGTACAATTTGTATAGTTTTTTTCCTAGGGTAATTGAAGGGCAATGGTGAAAGATACAGGGAAGAATATGTTTTTTCTGATTTATTTCTTCAGAGAATTGCTCACAGTGTTTACCAGCAAGTGACTGTTTCTCTGAATGCTATTTTTTTCCCATCCTACAATGCTCCTGACATGTGGAGAAGCAGTATTTCTGCCTCTTCACTCTTGCCCAGAGCCTTCCTATCTAGTGGCTTCCTCTGGATAGTGGGTGGCACTGTGACAGCTGGGGTGTCCAGCAGCTCATCTTCTCCATCTTTTGCCCTCATTCTCTTAAATGTTCCGCCACTGACTAACTTGAACTTGCACTCTTCTCACCTTACACTAACCCATGAGTATTCAATTGGGCTATAATACTTTTCCTGTCTTGATTTTATGATTAACATACACTTATGATATAGGGTAGATAGGTCAGGCTCTCTCTCCTTGGTCATAAGTAAGTTTTGCCACATTTTCAGGACTTTGGTGACCCTGGGTATCTCATTCATCCTATCATCTGAACTCACTCATTATTAAACCCTTGGGATTTTTGACCTGTGACAGAATCTCTAGAGTCTGGTCTGCTAGCAGAGGCAGAATGGAGGGAAAATCTCAGGTGTAGCCTGTGAACCTATGGTGGCTTCTATATCGGGCCCCCAGGAAGAATTATTTTAATTTTCAGACTCTTGAGCAAAAGATCACAGCTGATGTTGTGCCATAAATTTGAGTAGAAGCTACATAGAATAAATATGCTGTGAAATAGTTAATTTTCTTGCCAGGTCTAGGCTTAGTAAGATACAGATTGTCCAAACCTAGAATTGTGATCATACTCTGCCACTGCCATGACCATTCATTTAGTTATTTTTGGCTCCTCATGGCGTTCAAGTTGAGTACAGGTCCTGTACTTATTTAGAGTGACCTTTGGCCTTATTAGAATCCAAGAGTCAAACAAACTTAAAATAAAGAATTCGTGTCCAATTTATGTATCTTGATGACCTAAAGTGATCGCAGTGGAAATTCTGTTTGCTTGTTTTGTCTGGTCTGATGTGCATATGTATTATGTACTTAATTTATGTTCATCATTTGTCATTAGCTGTTGATGCCAAAGAAGGAGTTTGAGTTATTCAAGGTATGGTCTGCTCTATTTCCTGTGGATTTTTGAAGTGAATTTTCTCACTTAGTCTGAATACCTTTTTCTTTCTTAACTTCTTTTCTGATTTTGAGTTGTAGTTACTTGACATAACATAGGCTCCTGCCTGGTTTATAAATGCCAGTTCTTTACATTCTTTCCTGTAGAGATTTAGACCAAATGCCTTAAGCAGTGTTAAAGAGTATATGCTTGAAATATATGCCTAAAACGGTGATAGAGAGTATATACCCTTTGAACTTATGGAATGTTTTTAGCAATTAGCTTGTGAGAAGCTATAAGAAACACTGTTCACAAAGGTTATCCCTGGATGCTGCATATGATAAGGAGCCAAGAGTTTATACTTTAGAGTTAAAAACAATTACTCAAGTTTGTGTGTGGGGTGTGTGCGTGTGTGTGTGTGTGTGTGCATGGTTGCTAGGAATAAGCAAATCCAATACAATACCTAAAACTTGTAAATAATATCAATTCTAAGTATTTTCTCCCACCTGAGATTTCCTAATGAATTTAACCTCTTTTACCTTTGCCTATTTATGTGCAGTCTTGTCTTTATCTTCAATTCTGACTCTTGGCCTGAGCCATCAGTTGATGTTTCTGTTTAATGGTTGCTTCTGTTTAAAACTGAAGTAAAACTATTAATCCATATCCTAGGTAAGGAGAGTACTTTTTGAGAGCATAAAAATCTATCCCTCTTTTCTTGAACAGAGCCTCATCTTATATTTTTGTCAACTTTGGCACAACCAAGAAATTTTTTAAGTGCTCACAAGTTTCAGGAGTTTGTTTTGCTACTTTATGTAAATAGAAATGTGTGGGTATTGCCTGCTTGGGCTGTTTCCTTTTAAACTTTTCAACACTATCTGACTGTCTTCTAAAAATTTCTGGATGCAACTCTGAATACATAATGCATGTGGAAACATTATAGAAGCTGTGTGTGTGTGTGTGTGTGTGTGTTTAGGTTAAGAGCCCTACTTTAAAAGATTTTATTAAACGCAGTTTATTTTTTAACAGCTCCTGAAAACTTTGGGCTGAGCCCAACAAAACCACCAAAATTTTGTAAAATTTTAATAAGTAGGCTTGACAATCTGCTAACTGGCATAAATCCTACTCTAAAAGAATTCCTCTTCTCAAAGCATTTGTAATAAACACACACACAGTGACTAGATAAAGTAAGCTGGAAAAGAAGAGCATCCTTGGAAATATATGCCAGCCACTTTATATCTGTAATAACAGCGTTAGCAGTTATTTATCTAAAATATCTAAAATATCTAAAGAAATATCTAAATCTTTATCTAAAATATCTAAAGAAAACTCTGTAGCTTATTTTGAGATGATAATTAAAGGTACCCCCATATTTATGTAGATTCCAGTGATCCTTAGAGAACTCCACTGGATTATAGACAAACCAACAAGCAATTCTGTGTCTTATTCATCTCTTCATTCATTCACCTCCCAAATATTTATTGAGTGCCAGGATCTTGCATTTGATGAAAAGGAAGGAGGACAGAAAGCCTAGCATTGAGCAGATCCTCCAAAAAAGCCTGCACCCCATCTGCCACGGCTTTGCTCCTTTGTGCTTGGAGTATGACGAGCGGTGACCCTCTCTCTCCTCAGAAATGGATGACATACTTTTTCCCTGGTATCTTCTCTTCATTGAAATAAAAATTTTGAAGGAATTTAAGGAAACTACTTCTTGCAAAAACATTTTAGATCCCTGTACTGTGCTGCAGAAAGATCTGTAGTGCTGAATTGCTTCAGATCCCTTCACGTGCACAGATAGCAACAGTATTACCTCCCAAGTAGCAAGTGCCAGTGGTCAGTGCTCACGCTGTGGGCCAGGCATTGCTTAAGGACTTCACAAATACTCAGTTCCCACAACAAATCTGACGAAGTTAGGCGCATTTTATATATGAAGAAACTGAGGTATGGGAAAGTAAGTCACCCATAGTTACATAGCTGCTTGAAGCCAGGATTGGGAACCCAGAACTCTGGATTCAGAGCCCATGGGGAATCGGGCTTAGAAAAGAGTGTTTTCTCATTTTGTATTTACATATGGTTTTCACTACATGAATGCTTCAGGGACATTTTCTCAAAATAGTTTTACCATGCATTGTCCTGTGATAAAAGTTAATCTGATAGTTAACCATCCTCAGAATGGGATTTCTGCCTTACCCATCAGTTCCTTGGATTTCATCAATTCTTTCATTTTTTTTCATCGTTTAGGAAAACAATCCAAGTTACATAATTTACTTAGAAAGTAGACATTTTGTGAATGGTCAGAATAAGGGAATTAGCTGTAAACTGTTCCATGTAGCATGTATAAGTCACCAGTGTTTTGAAAATGCACAGAGTTGTGACTCTTCCTTTTTCATACCCCCGTGTTTCCTGTGAGGACTAATGGCGGTCCCTGGGCAGGGGTGGGGGTGGGGCAGCACTTGTCTGTTCACACACTTGGGGTTAGAGATTCTCTTCTGACAGCAGGGATGCTAGTACCTGCAACAGAAGTTAATAGGTGTGGAATTGCCACCTGATGTCCCTGAGAGTCTAGGTTATTTAATATCCTCACATTTGGAGTGATTTTTAACAGCTCTGTAAAGACTGCCATTCCCACCGAATGTGTTTCCCCCATGGGTTCCACAAAATTTTAAAAATAAAAGGGAGGGAGGTAATGAAGAATTTATGAAAGATTTGGAACACTAAAAAAGATTTAGCGAAATCACAGGGAAAAGGAAGTAGGTGCTTACGAGAGATTATGGAGAAATGAAGATAAATGACATACGTGTTGATAAAAATTTTGTTGTTGAGCATTCTAGGACTTTGTTGTATTTTAGCTGGGCAACAGATGGATATCCAGGGTGCTTTCTCCCCATCTGGAATCTACTTGCCACGTAAAGTTTCCTGATATTTCTTTTGACTTGATTCCCAGACCTCTGGCACTGTGACTCTTCATCTACTCGCATTACCTTCTTGCCCATATAGATTCTCTTGATGTATGAGAGCAGAAACTGAACCCTCCCTGCTATTATTTCTGGTGTACTCAAAGGCTTGACTAAAGTCTTTCATTTATTATTATTAAGTCTATGTGCTTATTATTATTATAGATACTCTTACTCTACCAAGGTGCAAATAATTATGATTATTTGGTCACTACGGTCCCATGAATTAAACAGAAAGTTTCCTGTCTTCTGTTTCCTAGCAAGAGATACTGTGATAGTACGGAAAAAGCCCCAATCTAGATATTGATAATCCAGGATTCTAGTCCTGGTTCTGTCACTAACGAGCTGTGTGACCTTAAAGAAAGCGTTTTATTTTTCTGTGCTCCAGTTTGCTCAGCTGTGAAATGGAGGGGGTTGTCAACTTTCATGATCTCCACACTCCAGTCTAGATATAAACATTTGGTATTTTTCTCTATGCATGTTTAAATAGCCCTAGATTAGAAAGGGAAATATTTCCTCTGGGTGACTTTTAAACCCCTAGTGGTACTAATTTCACCCCATGTTATGAATGCTCTGTTTTTCAAGCTCAGTCCCGATATTCAGATACTGCTAGATAGACAGTGACCATTTTACTAAAGATGTTTTCATATTCATTCCAGCAGACCAACTTCCTGATAATATTCAGTTCTTTAAAATGTGTTTTTTAAAATTAATCTCCGAACATTCTATTCATCTATTAATTAGAGGCATGGTTTTTAGATAAGCATGCTTACTTTTTACTTTGCCTTATGTGTTGACATTTTCCCAAGTATTTCTTGTAATAATTTGAATAGTCTTCTCCCTCCCTCTCTGTTGTGTGCTCTCTCTCTCTCTGTCTCTCTCTATATATGATATAGATATAGATGACCACATATGATTACTATTTATATATAGTAATGACTGCCCAACATGCACATGTGCAGAATTATAAAATTTTGTTTGTTTACACTGCTTACAAGTTTAAACCTAAAGCTCACTAAATGATATATATTTCCTTTTGTAAAGTCAGCTTTTAAAGAGGGATTAGCCTTATATTTAATCTGCTCTAATTGTGTTCTTTATAAGTTGTAAGAATAAGATGAGCCTATCTTAATATTTTAAAAACACAGTACACTAACGTACGAATAGTTACTGAAATACTCTATACTCTTTATACTGTAGCATGATTCTATATAATTAGTTTCCATGGCTAGATAAGAATGATGGAAACTAATTATATATTTACAAGCACCTTCACTGGTTGATTGGTGGGCAGGTAATTTTACTGTCAAAAAACTAATTTGCGCACGTGTTCTGATATTTGATGTGAATTGTAATTGATATTATTTTAGTTCCATCTCCTGTGTTAACTTTCTCATTTGATTTGATTTGCTCCATTTTCCTAATAGCAATTACTTGGCGAGCTGTCAGAGGTAACCCACATTTGTTCCCTCATGGCACTTCTCTCTAATAACATTTTTTGGATTCAGTTTCTGGACTTAACACCCTCCAAATGTTCCAGCTGTGCCTCCCCCCCCCCCCCCTGCAGAGTTCCAAAGAAACCAAATTTAGAGGAAAAATGTGTAGGTTAAATTTTTAAGAACAGTTCCATTTCAATGGTTTTGTTGGGCTTGCTTGCATAACTTCCCCTCTGAAGCAGTATCTTGCATGAATCAGGAGCTTATCTCTAAATAACTTTCTTTAATCCTAAGAGAATTTCAGCTTTAATGGCTAAAGAAAAGTGACTCATTCTGCCTTAATTATCAGTAAGAAAGTAGATTTGCCATGGGGTCTAGTAATTCTGACTCCTTTCAGAGAAACAGAAGACAAAGAGAAAGAGATTTTGTTTTAAACAGAATTTTAAATATATTTCTGGAAGATAAAAAGCAAGAGTTAAGAGGGTGACAGTCCCTGTACAGAAGCTGGTCCACATCAAGGTGACCAGTCATGTTGGCTTGCTCAAGGACGTGGGACTTTCAGTGCTAATACTGGGAAAGTCCTGGGCAAACCAAGAAGAGTTTGGTCAAGATTGGGGGGGGGGGAGCAGGACTTAGAGCTTCAGCACTTGGTTCAAGAGAAGAAAATTCAGTGTAGTTCTGCTCTACCAGACTTCCCATATATTGAGGAGCCATCGATTTGGATCTACCTCCAACCAAAAATAACCAAGGGACAAATAATGAAGGGAGGAGCACTAAGTGGGTGGTAGGTAAAGGGGAGTGAAGGAGATTGGAAGGGACATAGAAAAGTGATTTCAAGAGTCAGTACTGATCCTCTGGTTCCTCCACACCAAGAATGATGAATCAGTTTCCACAGAAAAGCTGCCTTGGTTGCTGTTTCAGGGCAGGTTCAATGATTTGAACACTTTCCCCCCTTTTCATTCCATGGATTGGAAACATGAGGCAGGAAGAAAGGACCAAGAAAAGGGGAAAATATGCAAGTAAATTCATGACAAGTTTTCATATGGTTTCTTTTTAATCAAATATGTATGTTTTAAGCCTCTTACTCTGTTAGGTTATATAGATAAAGTTGCATGATACAGCAACGCCAGATGAATGAGATGAGGCACAAGAGTTGGTGAGTCTGTCTTCAGGCTCAGTGGTGACAGTCACACAGCATATCCCATTTTTTGCAGTATTATTTGATGGATAGCAAAACACTAGCTGCTCTTGTTTTTATGAAAGCAGGAAATTTGAATCATATCTTGGAGTGCAGGGCTGATAACATTTTCTGTTTGTTTAAGCTTTAAAAAGAGTAATTTAAACTGACACTTTTGAGATCTTAATGTGGGAATTCACTAACCCTTTATGAAATTATATGCAAAGGATATTCTTGTCAAGGGAACATTGCATATACATTAATCAGATGACTTTGGTGTGTGCTAAGTATACCATTTTGGTGATATTTGCTGTATTTTGGTTGCTTTTAAATATCTTATTGGCCCAAATATAGGCATGTTGTTTTATGGGAAATAATAACAATAAAAGTCTATTATTGAATATATTAGGAATGTTTTTAGGCCTCCAGTGCCGAGAGGGTCAGCAGTCTCTTTCTGTCCCATCTAACTTCATGGAGAGCTCTTAGCAATCTTACCCTCTTATTTCTTCCCTGCCTCTTCCCCTTTCTGTCCTCTCTCCAATATCTACATCTCTCCAATATCTAGCAGCATTACAAACCCTTCTTTCACTTCTGTTTTCATGTCTGCTTTATACCCTTCCTGCTTCCTTCACCCACTGGCAGGTGAGTGGTAGTTTTTAAAGAAACAGCAGAGAAGAACCAGGGTTTCTTCCCACACCGGTTTCCACAGGTGTTACTCATTTGCTGTGAAGGCAACTATATGATGATGGTGTGATTTTTGGTTGTTTTGTTTTGTTTTGTTTTTGAGTAATGATTTAATTTTAAAATGGTGTGCGTGTTGTGTATTTTTATGTTTTTCATCTCTGTGGAAATTGGGGAGGCTTCTTCTAAAATCGATGTCACCTTATATTTGGGCCAATTTAGGAATTAAAAGTAAATACTGTTCTAACCAAAGGACCAGATTACCAAAAGGCCTGCTAATTTTGAACTTTGGCATAATTAAAATTGTGCCAGTGTAGTATCTAAACTTTACCTAAATTATAAATCATTGTTCTGTATCTTTGATTCTACCAAAAAACACCCAAAACAAAAAACAACCAAAAACTGCCTTTTGAGAATTTGGAACTTATTATAATGCAATTATCTATCAGTTAAAATTATTTTGTTTAAAGTTTTAACTCTTCTGTGGAGTTTAATAGGGAATATACAAAAAATACGGTTTTCTAATAGCCTAACGAACATGATTTAAAAATTACTGAAAGTTATTGTGTATTTTAACACATGCACCTTTCTAAATAGAAATTCCCACATGGACTTTTTTAAATACATGTTTTCAAGTAGCAGTCACGAACATTTAAAGACCATACCATTACCTTCAACACCACCTACCCCACAGCATTCCTATTGAACAAGGAAAGTTTCTGATTTTTATAAGTTAACATCAAGATGATGGCAGAAAGTGTTATGAGTTGAAAAAATTAATAGCATTTAAAAATTACTTATTTATTTTAAAACATAGTCCTTTTATCTACTGAAATATTACCCTTTTTCTTAACAAACTGCGTGGAAACAGCATAATTAAACATTATTTAATCTAGCATACTTTAAAACGAAGGAGTAGGGCGCCTGGGTGGCTCAGATGGTTAAGCGTCTGCCTTCGGCTCAGGTCATGATCCCAGGGTCCTGGGATCGAGTCCCGCATCGGGCTCCCTGCTAGGCGGGGAGCCTGCTTCTCCCTCTGCCTCTCTCTCTCTGTCTCTAATGAATAAATAAATAAAATCTTAAAAATAAATAAATAAATAAAATAAAACGAAGGAGTAAATAATGCTTTATGTTATTGATATTTAAACTTCCAGTGCAATTAGAGGTTAATATTGATGGAAATTATAAAATAATCAGAAATCTTTTGACTTGTGTGGTTCCAAGTTCAAATTTTATTTTTATTTTTTTACATTTATTACTGTTTTTAATACTACTGTTTGCTATTGGTATGTCTTTTTGACCTCTTACTTCACATTTTGAGTTTGAGCAAATATGTGGACTATTTAAAAGATGATTTTTAATGATCATTGTATCATATAAGATTGGAGGCATGGATTTGTTATGGATTTGCAGGTAAGTTTACAAATAAATAGCCAACAATGTCCTGTCAAGTATGCACTGTTTTCCTAGCCTAGGTTTTATATTTTTGCAATTTCAAATTAGTTATTTGTCTTTTTATAGAAACAAAGGATGGAGTATGGTCCCAGACCAGCTGATACTCCCTCTGCCCCATCACCTCCTCCAACACCAGCTCCTGTTCCTGTCCCGCTTCCTCCTTCTACCCCAGCACCTGTTTCTGTGCCAAAGGTCCCGGCAAATGTAACCCGTCAGAACAGCAGCTCTGGTGACAGTATTGTGCGAGATAACCAGAAACACAAACAACTTCCCATGGACCGTAAGTTTCCCAGGGAGGCAACAATGTGCAGTTTCTTCTGTGAATTAAAAGCACTGCTAAGTGAAATATTGTTAGTTCTACTGGTATTAAACATTATGAAATATAAATAGTGGTCCTTTGTACTTGCACAGTACTTTGTAGATGGCAAAGACTTTCATCTAGTTGCTTGTCCTTCAAGTAATGCTAAGAAACAGGAAGTTCTCTCCACTCTCTGTTTTATTGTGTATACTTCTGCGCATATTCCAATATATTGTGGTGGTTGAATGTAGACTCTGGAGCCAGACATACTTGAGTTTGTAGAGTGAAACACCGTTTGTGGACATTGACTTTCAACAATTTGATAATCCTCCCTCTACTTCAGTGTCTGAAAAGTGAGGGAAAATAATGGCATCTTTTTCGTAGGATGATTGTGAGAATTTAATGAGGTATAATACATAGAAATCATTTAGATCAGTCATTCTCACCCAGAGATGGTTATACCGCCTTCCAGCAGGGAACATTCGCTATTGTCTGGAGGAATGTTTTGATCACAGTTGGGTGGATGCTACTGGCATCTAACAGGTAGAAGCCAGGGATATTTAGCAACATCCTACAATGAACAGATCGGTCCCCCACGACAGAATTATCTGGTCCAAAATGTCAATGATGCCGAGGTTGAAAAACTCTGATTTTGACCAATATGACACAGAATGAGCAGTCCAAATATTTGCTGCTCTCATCGTCAGTATGATCATCATAATTTTCCTGCTCCTCTTCCTCATATTTGCGACACACACACACCCACACTCGCTTAACACAATCAACCTGCCAATACCAGTTTCAAATTTGCCCTCTAAATTCAGGTTTTATTTGATTTAGATTTCATATGTTCCTAAAATTAACTTTGATTTGTAATATGAGTGATTTCTGTGAAAACCAGATTTAAAAAGCTTAAAAGAAAAGACACTGTGGCAAACTTTGGATTATCCTTGTTTGTACTGTTGAACAGCAGTATAGAAAATTGGAAATTTGAAGGTAATTTTAAGATAATTTTTCTTATTATTTAATATTCAAATTATGTTTGTATATATATTATAAAATGACTTTGTTTTACCTATACTGGACATGTAAAAATTCTTAGAAAACTAGAGCCAGGAAGATATTTCTTCAATATGTGTGTATGCACATGAACGTGTGTGTATGCATATGTATAAAGGATGTCTTTCGTTCTTTCAATGTGGCTTCTCCTAGGGCTCAGTTCTGGGTTCTTCCCTCCATATAAACATACTTTTACTGTAAGTGACCAATCTATTTCCATTTCTTTTAATATTGTCCATATTGTTGGAGAAGGAATGACTCCCAAATTTGTCTTCATATCAGATCTCATCTCTGCCATTCAAATATAAGTATTGAACTATTAACTTTATTTTTTTTAAAGGTTTATTTTTTTATTTTAGAGAGAGGAGGGGAAAGGGAAGAAGGAGAGGGAGAGAGAGAATCTCCAGCAGACTCCCCTCTGAGCACAGAGCCTGAGGTGGGGCTCGGTCTCAGGACCCTGAGATCATGACCTGAGCTGAAACCAAGAGTCGACTGCTCAACCCACTGAGCCAGCCAGGCCCCCCTGAATTATTAATTTTAAAGCTGAGATTCCTTGATTAGATTCAAAACTAAATTACCAAATCTTTTACTTCCATTTTCATCCGACATTTTTCTTATCTCAATAAACCATAGCTACATCTATTCAGTTGCGGTCATTCTTGATAAATTTTAAGAAATTTTAAAAGAAGGTATGTATATTACTGTTTAGTTGTTCTAGAAATTCTGGCTAAATGCAATAAGCATTAGCCTACTTTAATAAGTTACTTTCTTCCCCGAAGTAGAGCTGATTTACCACCTTCTTATCCATATCCCAGCCTTACCAAAAAGTAATGGAAAAGTTAAGCTTTAGAGAAATGATTAGCTGTGCAGCAAAACAACTGTGTGTGTGAGAATGTGTAAGTGTGTAGAAGTATGATATGCTACTAAATTTTCTTAAATGTTTGTGTATTTTTTAAAAGATGCTTTTATTTTTTTCAAAGACACTTAAAAACATAGTTTTGAGATGAGAAAGTTCTGTAAATATTTTTATTGATTTCCCTAAGGAAAATTTCTCTCTCAGAAAGGACTGTTCTTTTTTTCATTTTTACCACAAGTTTATAACATTTCCCTTCTTTGATACGTCAGCACAGTAATCTTTGACACTGTGGTACTCTTTCCAGGCCTCGATCAGAGTTCATAGACATCTAGTCCCCATTTGGAACAAGCTGTGGGTCGGGACAGTTTGTTCTTTGTCCTAGTCTAAGAAACTAAGAATAACCTAATGGGAAAGAGGCATAGTTTGAATACTTTAAAGATAGAGACCTCTCCTGATAATTGTGACTCATCATTTTTGAATCTGTTTTTCATAAGTAAAAGGGTGACATTGGTATATAAAATATATCCATCTCTCCCCAAATTAACATCTCTACTTGTTTCTTTGTAATAATAAATAAAATAATAAAAAGAGTTTACATTTACCTACACAAAGTTCCCTTTTAAAGATATCTAAAAGATATCTAAAGATAGTTTCATGTTAAATAAATGTATTTCTTTTTATAAAACACTTATTTTCACGATAGCTTTTTTCTGAGCACGTTTTTGGAGAACAGTTTTTCTGAATGAACGTGGGGGCTTCTCAACAGTCTTTTAGAACCATATAGCATATTTAAATGTATATTTGTCAATAGCCAGATTTCTCTTAAAAAAAAAGCCTTTTCTGTTTCCTACATTCTCTGCTTACTGCCTAGATTTCTGATGAAAATAAAATGGAAGGAACTGGAAAGTGAATACTCACTCAAAAAAAAGTTACCAAATAGTCCTAAACAAGGAAAAAAGTCAACATGCCTGTTTTTTAAAATGAAGCAGGTAGCAAGAGTGAGACAGGGACAATTCTTTTGCCTATTCAAACTGGCTGCTTGGAGCCTGGGTCATATAAGCTATTCAAATTGGTTTATCGCAGGATTCAAAAAGGTTCTCCTCTTATCACTTTTGAAGATACCAGTGCCTCAGGTATTTTGCATTTCTTCTACTTCCTTTGAAATGTTAGTCCTTTTATTTGGGTTTAATCTTTTGTAATCAGAAGTGTTAATTTCAGAAAGAGGTGTAAAGTCAGGCTGCTTTGTTACTGTGTGCTGGACCATGCAAATGGAAACCAGAAGCCAGGAGCACAGCAGAAGAGGATTTTGTGCTCTGTGGAAGGTTATGCGGTGGACTAGAGATGATCATGCAGAGGCTAAGTTAATTTAAGAGAAGAAAATAAATCTTTTAGTGTGGTGATACTTTTTCCCTTTTACTCCTTTGAGACATACTCGTATTCTGTGTGGCAGTTTGATGCGGTGAATTAAAAAAGCTAACTAGTGGAGTGCATGTGTGCACTTAAATGAACCAGTCAGCATTGTTCCCTCTCACCCTCTCTAGTCCCCTCAATCTTCCTCCCTGTCGCCCTTCATTTCTCCTGTTCCTGTCTTTTGACTTCTCCAGAAGGTTTCCTGAATACCTAGGCATTAAAAAATTAGACTGAAAGAACACTATTTGGTTATTTCACATTTTCATTTACTTCCCAAAGACATCAAACGCTTTATGAAATACTCTCCCTGAGGAAGGCAGGATGGAAGGAAGGAAGTTTAGAAGGAAGGAAGGAAGGAGGGAAGGAGAGAAGGAAGGAGAAAAGGAAAAGAAAAAAGACAAAAAAGATCATGAAAGAGTAGTCACAAAAAGCTCCCTTAGTGGCCAGGTCATTGCCACTTGCCAAGTTAATTAGTTAACTGAATTACTCTATCAGTTCTCTACTTAATCCTTGAAGATTATATATAAATAATGTATCTATGTGTGCATATATATATATAGTAAATAAATTATGTATGTCATTGTATATAATGTAGTGTGTCTGTGTATATATATATGTATGTTTTTAAGTACACAAGTACATTTTTCTCTTTCCATACAGTAATTTCTTCCCCATTTTTCTCATAAAGATATGTGCCTATACACATCTTTCCCATGAGCATAAAATGGGTTGGGGAGAGGGATAATGTATAAGTTAATCAAAGGTAGTTTCAATGACTTTGATCATAAAGCAGCCATGAGCGGAAAGTCAGGAAATCCAGTTCTAACTAAATTTTGCTAATTAATACTGTGATTTTGACAGATCATTTCTCCTCTGTGGCCTCCATTCTCTTAGCTGTTTCTTTTAGGGGTGTGTATATGATGCTTTTCAAAGTCTCTCTCACTGAAAAAGTCAGCAGAATGCCTTAGTCATTCCTTTATTCGGTGAGTATTTATTGAATCCCTACCCTGTTCTAGGTACTTCAGGGAAAGCAAACAAAGGAGGCACAAACCCGTTTTTCTCTTCAGGGATATATTTTGATGAAAGGAGATAGATAAGTAAATGATTGAGTTGATAGGGAATATTATAAGTGGTTTTGGAGAACAATAAAGCCATGTGGATAGGAAGTGCTGTTGGGGAGGGGGTTGCAGTTTTAAATACGGAAAATCTAAAGGACGGGAAGACTGAGCCAAGTGGATTCGTGAGGGGAAAGCATTCTAGGCAGAGGCCCCTAATTTTGAAGAGCACCAAGGAAGCCATTATGAGCTAGAGCAGAGGGCTCTGAGAGCAGTAGAGTTACCTCAGAAAGTGGTCATCTGAGGCCTTTTACTGGGAGTACTTTGTATTACTTGGAAAGGTTTAGAGCAGGAGAGTTGCAGTATCTGACATACATTTTAAAAAGATCACGTTAGCTGTTCTGTTGAAAACAGAAAGAAGAGCAAGGGCTGCCGTGGTCAAGAGTAGAAGGAAGGCAACCTGTGAATAGGCCAGTGGCTCAGACTGAGCTAGTCACAGAAAAAATGGAGTAAGTGGTTGGATTTTTGGTATATTTTGGTGATAGGACTAACAGAGTTTGCTGATAGATTGGACGTAGTAGAGAACAAAGGGGAGTCTAGCAGAGCTCTGTGGCATTTTGCCAGAGGAACTGAAGAAATGGAATTACCATTAACCAAGTTGTGAAGTATAGCCTAAAAGCAAGCTTTAGGAAGAAAAGTGGTTCAGATTTGGACACGTTCTATTTGAGCTATCTAATAGACATCCAAATGAATATATCAAGTAGACGGTTGGCTTATATGGGTCTAGAGTTCTGAGGAAGAGTCTGGACTGATGAAATAATTTTGGGAGTCATCAGCTTTTTTTTTAATAATTTTTTTTAAATGTTTTATTTATTTATTCATGAAAGTCAGAGAGAGAGAGAGAGGCAGAGGCAGAGGGAGAAGCAGGCTCCCCGCCTAGCAGGGAGGCCGATGCGGGACTCGATCCCAGGACCCTGGGATCATGACCTGAGCCGAAGGCAGACGCTTAACCATCTGAGCCACCCAGGCGCCCCGGGAGTCATCAGCTTTTAAATGGCACACTGATCATTAATGGAGTGAGTGCAGGCAGAGGAGAGGTCCAAGGATTGTGCCCTGGGGTACTTCAACATTACTTACTGGGGGGAGGAGAAGAATCAGAAAAGGATACTGAGGAGAGGCCAGTGAGACGGGAAGAAAATCAGGTGAGTATGGTGTCCTAGAGGCCACAGGAAGAAGGCGTTTTAAGGAATGATCACCTTCTTTGTATGTTGCCGGTAGATTAAATAAGACAGTGACTGGGAACTGACCATAGTGGTTTAGCAAAACGTAGTGGAGGGATGGGACCCGAAGCCTATTTTTTAGCCATGAATTCAAGAGAAAATTGGAGAACAAGAATGGGAGTCATCTAGTATAGACAGCTTTTCATGGAATTTTACAAAACGGGGAGCAGAGAAATGGGCAATATCTGGGAGGGACATGTGGTCAAGAAAGGGCTTAAACGGGAGAGGAACAATAACAAAATGATAGTTTTGTCTGCTGATGAAATGATTCAGCAAAAGAGGAAGATGGATACCCTAGATAAATAGAGGAGAAATTATTGTTGAAGTATTTAAATAGGCAAAGGACATGGGATCTAGTGCGCATGTAGGGGCGTGGGCCTTAGGAGTGTGGGAGCAGTTGATCCATAATGTAGTAGGGAGGGAGGGAGTAGGGAAGGGGAAGGGAAGGAAGGAAGAAAGGAAGAGAAGGAAGGCAGAGTGCATGGGGAAGGTGCTGGTAGGTGAGGAAAACCGCTGAGGGAACTTATGGAGGTTTTCTTCTAACTTCTTTATTTTATTTGACATTAGGAAAGTGAGGTCATCAGGGTGAGAATTGGGGAATGAATCTTGGAGGTTTGCAGAGAAAGAAGAGAGTAAATACCCGTCTAACATTGGGCAGCTATTTGGTCTAGGGCAGATTCTCAACCTGAGCCTTGTTGACATGGGGCTGGATAATTCTATGTAGTAGGAGACTGACGTGTACATTGTAGAATGTTTTGTGCAGCCCAGGCCTCTACCCATGGCCTGATAGTTGCATCCTTTCTCCTCCTCCTCTCTAATTGTGCCATCCAAAATTGTCTCCAGCCATTGGCAGATGTTCCCAGGGTCAGAATTTCCCCCCACTTGAGACCATAGACCTAAGGAAATGCAGTATGATTGTCAGTAAACAACAGCCTGGTTGAGGTTCATATTCATGAATTTAACATGAGATCATTCAGCATTGTTGTATTATATTCACTGTGCAGGTGCAGGCACAGAATAAGCAGAAAGTTCGATTTAACAGGGGTTGGAGTTTTGCCAAGTGAATACAATGAAGAGGGAGAAGAGCCAAGGAGTGGTTTTAATAATTGATCATGGAATTTGTCCTGGGTGAGGATGAAAGTGAGGAAAGATGATAGGAACACTACAAGTCCTTTTCATGTCAAAGGATTTGGGGCATTGGGGTTCTAGGGAGAGGGACATGTGTTAGGGGTTTTAAAAAATAACCTACTCCGTGTTGGTGTGCAGGAAGGAAATCTCAGATGGAGGAAGTCCAGGATGAGCTCATCCACAGACTGACCATTGGCCGGAGTGCCGCCCAGAAGAAGTTCCACGTGCCACGGCAGAACGTGCCAGTTGTCAATATCACTTACGACTCCACACCAGAAGATGTGAAGACATGGTTACAGTCGAAGGGGTTCAGCCCTGTGTAAGTCTCTCTGGGAATACTTTGCATTTCTGTGTGTAATATATACCTTATTTTCAGTTTGGTCGCTAAGATGTCACAAATGACGCTTTAAAAATTTGGGGCCAGACTGCATTTATTCCATGCTCAGGAAATAACTATAGATATTTATAGCTAAAAAAAAAAAAAAAAAATTGGAAGAAGAAATAACTATAATTTGGTGCTACTTTGTTTTCTAGTTGATAATCAGACTGCTTATCCGTGGTCCCTTAAACAAACTGTCAGTGGTTTTGAGGTGGTAGCTTTCTTTTGCCCTCATCTGGTTACACAGGGTAGGACTAAGGTGTTAGCTGGACTCCCCAGACCTTAGAGGGTATATAGTGGAATGTTCTGCTGCCGGATATAGATTCTCAGCCAAATAAAAAATAGATAAATTACCTATCATAGATTATAACCTAATAGAGCTTTTCCCTTAGTAAACCCATGGCAACAATTCATCCACAATCTAAAAATTTGAAAATATTTTATGTGTATTTGATACAAGGAACTATTTCAATAATACATATTTAAGAGAATTTTATAAACTCATATACCCACATGACTGAAAAATGAGATACATTGGTTAGTCAGTTGCCTGGTTACTAGAAAGTTATCTGTTCCCCCTATGAAACACCATATTTCAGGGAATTGGTACTCAGCAATAATGATACTAACTACAGTCGGCTCCTTTTTGATACTTTATAATCATCTTCTATAGCCTCAGGGTCGTCATCATGAAAGTCCCTCTTGTCACTGCCTTGAATAAGCACTGTAGTACCATTTTACAAGAGTTTCATTGTATGGAACACTTAGAAAAGAGAGGTTATGGCATATATATATATGCATATGTTTGTTTGTTTGTTTATTTATTTATTGAGAGAGAAAGAACGTGAGCTGGAGGGGGTGGGCAGAGGGAGAGGGAGAGAGAGAATCCCAAGCAGGCTCAGTGCCCAGTGCAGAGCCGGACGCCGGGCTCAATCCCATGACCCCAAGATCATGACCCGAGCCGAAATCAAGAATGGGACACTTAAATGACTGAGCCACCTAGGTACCCCTATCTAGATAATATTTTTAATGATATATTTCTCTTTCTTTCTTCATGCTTTTTCAGGACTGTCAATAGTCTTGGAGTATTAAACGGTGCACAACTTTTCTCTCTCAACAAAGAGGAACTGAGGACAGTCTGCCCTGAAGGGTCCAGAGTCTTTAGCCAAATCACTGTACAAAAAGCTGCATTAGAGGTATGACTTGTCAACCTAAGTTGGTGTTTGTCTGCATTAATCAAGAGTGTGGACTGTGAATTGAAAGCTCTGAAATCAACTGTTTATGTCCATAGTGGTCAATTTCCCTTTCATACAGAGCTGAATTAAATTTGACTCTACTTTTATAATTGATTACTGGAGACCATCAGTGACCATTTGCAGGGAGATTAATTTATCATAAATGCTCCTCTAACATGAAGCTTGGAACATATGCTTTTGGACATTTAATGAAAAGCCTAATGTTCTCATTTTATATGCATTAACTACTTCTGTAGGAATTTAAATTTTGACACAATAATGGACATTCACTTCCTGAGTGAGTAAATGCCTTAAGAGGCCAGAACTCTTTTGCCTGTTCTTAATATTTAGTTCGGAGATTCTAGTAGGCTACTGGTTACAAGGTCTTAAAATCCTGGCTGTGGGTCTTAGGTCTTGTTATATATTTAAAAATCAGAGGGAAAATATTAGGTAGGAATCATTGAAAGAGAGAATGCTGAAGAATAATTATTTAGTCATAGTTGCAGGTAGGAAAGGAGGAGAGGAAATGTTTTCTAGATTGAATATCCTTAAGCTTCCCATATCCTACTCTTCTTAAAATGGGCTGTGTAAGGGTAGTAGTTTCAAACTGTTATAGCTCACAGCTCTTAATAGCTTTCATGAAATTATACTTGGACTCAAATAAAAGGGTATTGGCTTTGGCGTAAAATTGATACATAGTTTTCTCTAGCAGATATATCCTCTAAATTCAACAGTGAAATAACTCAGAGTGAAATGGCTTCATGAATGCAACCCTGTAACCACTCTCAGGAGAAATTTTTATCTCTTGGAAACTTTTCCTACAACATTGATCTTGGGAGTTCCATATTAGGTGGATCTTGGGCGTACTCTGTATTAAGCTTTCTGTATATTGAATATGAATGAGGATTGTATCTTTTCTGAGGCAGTTTTTTTACCATTACGCATTTTAACTTTATTGAGAGTGTATGAATTTCCTTCTCAAGGGTATGATAGAAAGTTCCAAAATTTCTGAATTCCTTTGAGTCAGACTGCCTGTAATTTGCCCTCATCACACACTTCCTCTTGGTCTCTCGTTTCCTTTCCTCTGGATATGAATGGAGGTTCTTCATCTTCCTCAGCTGCCCTCCCACCACACCCTTCTCTTGCATCTAGTCCATCTTTTAGATGACTCACCTGGGTTGCCAGAAACTGATGAGAGCAGAATAAGGAGGGTGCACAGGGATGGTAAGTAGAGCGTGGCAAGGAGAAAAGCTGCCATGAGGTCAGAGGGTCAGAGCCTTCCTGTAGTCTGAAGCAAGCTTGCTGTACCCTGAGCCCAGTCTTTGAGCCTAATTTAGAATCCCCTAAGGGCAGATCTCGCTTGACTTAAGAGGGTTCTTCGATAATTTACCATCTTATTATGCTTATTGTACACATATCTTATTTCTCCCAGGGAATCTGGAGCATTCCACATACATTATTGATTTATCCTTATCATGTCCAAGTGAAAGGCATGGTGAATGAATTGCCTTCAGACACTTAATAAATGAAAAAATGATTAATGTGATATATTAGCGAAGTCCAGGAGCATCACTCTATATGAAGGGCAGCCTTCAGTTTTCCCCAAGAGATATTCGAAGAAAAACAAAGGACTCTTAACCCTGAACCATTTCATTACAGGACCCGCAGCCTGCACAAACCCATAGCCATCTTGTCTGAACCATGTTTGTTTTTCAGGATAACAGCGGCAGCTCCGAGTTGCAAGAAATCATGCGGAGACGACAGGAGAAAATCAGTGCCGCGGCTAGCGATTCGGGAGTGGAGTCTTTTGATGAGGGAAGCAGTCACTAATTTGTTTTTAAACTCCATTTAAATTTGTGGCATTATTCCAACATGCTTTGTTTTAAGAAGCCATGAAGGGAATGTCAGATTCTTATTTCTCAGAATACTTAAGTTATCGCCATAAAGAAACAATGCAAACATAAGTAAGCGGAGGACTTGTTTCCTGGCCCATTATTTTTATTAAAACTGAGTAATTTTAAATAGCTGTTTTGCCCTTGAGAAATATTTTGCCTGCTTTACCCAGGTGAGGTTTCTTTCATTGGATTAATTATTTCATCCCCCATCTCAGTGTGTAAGCAGGCAGCTTTTAACAGCGGTGAATTTATTTACTGCAGCAAAACAGAGATATTGCCCGTGACTTAAAATCGAAATAATTTCAGTTTTGCCCATGACTGGTGTCTGTCATTCAGAGCGTAGCTTACTTTAGGCTAGCCTCTGCTTACTTAGGTCTCTTCTTTGACATACTCAATGATAGAATATTTAGATTTATTTAAAGTTCTTAATGCCAACAGTTTTTTAAAAAATATCAGAACATTTAATGAACTGTAAAATACAAGGCCTTGGACATGCAAATATAAACCTATGGAGCATTCCCAAGACAGTTCATTTGTCATGGCTCTGTTGATCACAATTCCTTGTATAGCCTGTATTTTGATTTAGTTTATATTCTGCTTATTATCTGTATTGTGTTCTTATATATGAGAAAGCACAAGTGGAAAAGAGATCAGATGCAGTCAAAATGTGTCCCAGAAAGTAGCCCGCATTGGTGTGCATTACAGTATTTTGTTTAATGAAGGCCTCGGTTCTGAATATTGATATGAGTAGTTAAATGGATATTGGGGCCATTTTATGTGTTTATCTGTGTCAAGTTTTTCTGATAAGAAACAATTAATTTACGTATATTTTAATCCTGTGAAAGATTCTAGGTAGAGAAAAGAAAGATACTTAACCTTCAACAAATGTTATTTTTGGAAACACAATTTTTGTCATTAAATGTTATATTATTTCACATATATAAAACAGATGTTATGTAAGAATGTTGTATATTTTAACATAAATCCATTTAGAGAGATTATCTAGATTCATTAATTTTCATAGTGCCTTTTTCACATGAGTCAGCTGGAAAGTCTGCAATAAACAGTATTTGCTGTATGTTAATAAATGGCTTCTGTCTCATTGGCAAAAGGGATCTTTGGTATGTAGACTGCTGATCAGGGTTGAGCAGAATGGGAAAAACAGAGGCCCACTCTTTTTTTATTTTTTTATTTTTTTAACTGATTTCCAGTATAGTTTAGCATCTAGTAAGAGCTGGTCACAGTGGTAAAAAGAAATGTATGACAGCAGTTATGATTACTAAGTGCTTCCACAGAAGTGCTTCCTTAGGTATCTATAGTAACTCTATGAGTTGTATTTTATAGACAAGGAAACAGCTTCCTAGGGTCTCATTTCCCCCCTAATTATGGGAGATACGGGAGTTGCTCATCTTCCCTAAAACAGTGTCCCTTGGACAAAGTGAAACAAACATGAGAACGATGAAGGTTACTCTAGATCTTTTCCATGTCATACGCACTGACACGCATTTATAACTTAGCCCTTATTGAAAGTCTCTGAAAATGGAGAGATAAGACAAGAGAAAATAGAAAAGTTAAAATAGCCTGAGTGGAATGTGGCATATATGATATTAAAAGAATTGGTGTAATTCATTAAGATGTCTTTATGCTCTCAGATTCCAGTGGAAAATAACACAATGGTGGCCACTGCAGGAAGCAGTTGTCTTCTTCCGGGCTGTGGGGACAGAGGGAGGAGTTGGGGGCGCCTGGGTGGCTCAGTTGGTTAAGTGACTGCCTTCGGTTCAGGTCATGATCCTGGAGTCCCGGGATCGAGTCCCGCAGCGGGCTCCCTGCTTGGCAGGGAGTCTTCCTCTCCCTCTGACCCTCCCCCTTCTCATGCTCTCCCTCTCATTCTCTCTCTCACATAAATAATTGAAAATCTTAAAAAAAAAAAAAGAAGAAGAAGGAGTTGGGATTCATGGAATTTAGAATCTTGAGGGAGAGGTACTGCAGAGTTTGGATCCAGACATCTGGGGAGTTTGGTCCCTGGCACCTGAGAAGTTTAGAAGAAAGACCCCACAGCTGGTAAACAGACCTTTGAGAAGGGGGCACACCCTGTCTGGTGCTGTGGCCTCAGGAATTCAGAGAAGAATTCAGTTGAGAAAACCCCACAGAGGTGGAAATCAGACCTCAGGAGATCATGCCAGCCAGCTGGTACTCAGATTTCTATGAGGGCATAATGAGGCTGCTGTGGGGAGTGCAGGAAAAAACCAACAAACTGGTAACTGGAACCTACTGGGGATCAACTGCTACTTATAGAGTGAAGAACCATTATTAGGGCGATGTTAATATGAGCGGGAAGTAGAACAGAAGGGAGAAGGTGCCTTGTGCCCCTCTAGCTTCCCGTCTCCCTATAACATACTCTTTGGGCAGAATCTGTTGGGAATACACCTGGCAACGCTCCAAATCACAAAGTTGAGAAAAGAGGGGCAAATTTGAAAAAGCTCAGTTAACCAACCCATTCCAATTCTGGCTACTTAGCCTGTATACTTAACTTTTCTATGCATATTTGAGATTCCATGTAATCCTTCTGAAAAATTCATACTTTTACCTAACAAGATGTAATCATCCTTCTCTGTTACTTAAAACAGCATTTAACAGACAGAATTGGTTAAACAGGAAAAAAAAACACTGAGCTATCACAGAGGTAGTGATGATAGGAAGCAGCTTCCATCCCTTGGGCTAGGGGAGCAAAGAGATGGTTTGGGTTTATCAGCGTGTAGAAGCCTGGGGGAAGGGCCCTAGAAAGCCTGGACTGAGAACCCTGGGGTACGTGCTGTCTGGTGTTGGTGCTGCTGGTGTATCAGGAGCACGAAAGTGAGATGCCCTGAGGAGCTGGGACAGAAAGCTTTGAGGAGAGGATTCTGGACAGTTGACGCTGGTATCTCTGAGGGGGTGTCGTGATGCTGGTTCTGAAAACGTGGCGGGGGGCAGAGACTAGAAACTAGAATCATCTGCTACTGAATTAATTGCTGCTGCCAAAGTGGAGATCTCTTCACTGGTGTTAAGCCATTTGATGATGGCGTGCCTTTGCATAGTTTTCTTCTTGTTTCTTGATCTTGGTGTTCATCGAGCTTCTTGGGATTGTGGGATCACAGTTTTTATTAAATAAGGCAAAATTTTCAGCAATTATTACTTTTTTTTTTTGGTCCCTCCTGCCTTTCTAGCATTGAAAGGCTCCAATTGTATGTATATTAGGCCATTTGAAGTTTGCATGTATGTTGCATGTATATTAGGCCATTTGAAGTTTCCCCAAGTTCATTAATGCTCTGTTAATTTTTCCCCAGTGCTTTTTCTTTGTGTTTCATTTTGGGTGGTTTCTGTTGCTGTGTTCCAGTTCATTACTCTTGTCTTCTGGAATTTCTAGTCTGCTTTTGGTCTCTTTCATTGTATTTTTCATCTCAGACATCAGAGTTTTCATTGCTGAAAGTTTGATTTGATATTTTAAAATATCTTCCATGTCTCAGTTTGTTCAATAATTCTTCTTTGACTTTATCAATCAGAGAATACAGTTAAAATATATGTCTTAATGTTCTTGTTTATGAATTCTATCATATGAGTAATTGAGTTTTGATTGATTTTTTTTTTCTCTATCATGGGCCTTATTTTTTTGCTTCTTTGTATGCCCAGTGATTTTTAATTAGATGAAAGACCTTGTAAGTTTTACCTTGTTGGATGCATTTGTATTCCTATAAATATCTTCCTGCTTTATTTTGGGATGCTGTTAAATTACTTGGAAAGAGTCTGGTTCTTTCTGATCTTGCCTCTATTAGGTGGAACTTGAATAGCATTTGCATTAAACCTAATTTTATCCCACTATTGAGACAAAACCCTTTTGAGTACCCAAGCTATTGTTCCATGAATTAGGATGTTTTCTATTCTAGCCGATGGTAAGAACTATTCCTGGTTCTGTGTGAGGTCTGACAATTGTTCCTCCAAGCCTTTCAGGGAGTTCTTTCCTCGGCCTTGGGCCGTTTTCTCATACACTTGCACTGATCCATACTCAACATAAGACTGTGGACATCCTATAAAGATCTCCCGAGCTCTCTTCCCAGCAGCGCAGCTTTCTCCTCTCGTTACTCTGGGTTGTGAACCTTAGTCCCTTTGTCCTTGCTACACTTTAAGCTTTGTGTTTTCAACTCAAGGAGTCTGCTTAACTCCACCTGGGCCCTCCCTCCCTGCACTGAAGGTTGGAAACGATCTCTAGGCAGAAAGCTGAGCAATTTTAGGGTTTTTTCACTTGATTTTTATCTTTCAATGATCACAGTCATTCAGTGCCCACTGTCCAATATTTTGAAAACTGTTCTTTCATGAATGTCATACATTTGGCCTGTTTTTTGTTTCAGGCTTGAGGGTAAATCCAATTTCTCTGATTCCATCTGGGCCCAAACTTGGAGTCACCTTGCTTTTTAAAGTACATATTTCACTGAATACAGATATCTAGGTTGCCACTTTTTATTCTAGGACTTTAAAAGTGTTATTCCACTGACTTTTGGCTTACATTGTTCCTAATGATAAGGCGGTCAGTCATCATTCATGCTTTTCCTTCTGGCTGTTTTCAAGATTTTTTTCCAGTGTCTTTCATTTTCAGCAGCTTGATTATAAAGCTGATAGATGTAGTTTTCTTGGTATTTATCCTGTTTGGGATTCAATGACTAAGTCCTGTTTTCCCATTGTTGAAGCCCCTATTCCTTTCAATACTTTTTTCTGCTCCTTTCTTCCTCTCCTTAGCCTCCTATTACATGTATGGTAGGCCACTTGATATCATCCCAAAGATCTCTGAATCTCTTAATTTTAAAAAAGTTTTCCCATTCTTCAGATTGGAAAATTTGTTATTATGTATTCAGGTTCACCAGCTTTCCTACCCCTACCCCTGTGATCTTTTTTTCCAATATGCTGTTAATACAAAAAATTTTTTTGTCAGTTATTTTATTCTAGGATTTACATTTCATACTTTTATTTAGCTTTCATTTCTCTGCTAAGACTATCTGTTCAGTCATTAAAATATTTCTCTTTAATTTTTTTAATAACTTTCTTTTATTTCTAAGAATACATAGAACCTACTTTATAATCCTTATCTGCTAAATCTAGCATTTGGGCCATCTCAAGCTCAATTTCTATCGATTGCTTTTTTTCTCCCCCCACCCCGTGGGTTCTAGTTTCCTCTTTCTTAGCATGTGTAGTAATTTTTTATGATACACTTGGCATTGTAGAGATGTCTTCGATACTCTAGAACATGTTATCTTTCTTTGAAGAATATTCTTGTTCTAGCAAGCAGTTCTACACTGGCTGATCACTTTGAACTTGTATAGCTTTGGTTTTATACTTTTCTGGGATGGTCATGATGGCTCAAGTTGTTTCCCAAGGTCTTCTAACTTGATGGGACTTCATCTACAAACTCTCGCTCTTCTGCATATCTGGTGAGGGCTTAATATTCAGCTTTGTCTGTACCTGTCAAGAGTAGTTTTTACTGTGGAGTCCTTACTTCTAAGGAATTTCCATAAATTTTATGGATGAATTTCCAGGTTATTTTGTATCTCAGGTGGATTCCCTAAGTGTTAAAAGGTGTTCCTTTCAGTATTTTCCTCTAAGAAAATCTATAGGAAATTGAGATTCATTTGTTTTCTAAAAATAAATTTATGGAGGCTACACTAGGGGTTATGTAGAGATCTCACCAGGGCTGAGTCTGCTCACTTTCCTCTCAATGCTTACACTAGCAGACTGGAATAGTATTCGAAAGTCTGGATTCAATAAAGGGGTTTCTATAGAGACTGGCTGTTTGTAAGTAGGAGAAGACACTGTTCATTCAATAAACATTTAGTAAGCATCTACTTTAAGAATTGGATATGAAGGAGAATCCTAGATATAGCCTGTGGCCTCAGAAAACATATAATCTAAAGAACTGTGCAGCTTGCATTATTTATCCCTGGAGCTAGTCTTACTGATCTCCTACGGGCTAAAGTACACCCTAAAACCAGCAGTGGGGGGTTTCCTAGAGGCTGTGATTTTCTTTTGTGACATTTAGTTTTTCCCAAAGGGCATTCCTCCCAGTTAGTCTAGTCAGAGATCTTTGTAGAGTTATGTAAGAACCCCTAGGAAGGAGGTGGGAGGGGCAGGCAGGTACCATTCTACCACTCTTCTCTGGGGGCTTCTTTTCCTTATTTAAGACAAAACAAAATTTAAAAAACAAAAAGCTGCAGTTGCTATAGGCAACTCCCAGAGAAAGGTGGTGTTTCCAGCAGTCCTGGGTCCCGAAAAGAAATGTCAAGTCTGGACTCACATCTTCCCCCTCCTCACCCACTCTCTCTCCACCATCTTGTTTCCTCAGTGTCCTCTTGGCTGCAGGCCTCTCCAACATCTACTCCCACATCACCTCACAACCTCCTTTCCTGGCCTCTTGGTTCCTTTCTGTCCTCAGAGTAGAGGACAGGAAAGAGGCTGAAGAAGCTGGTGCTCTGAGCTCAGTTTTATGGGAAGCGCTCAGTGTTTTGGTGGAGAAGGGGCATAGTTACCAGGCAAAGAATATCTTCCAGTATCCAAATATTTGGGTTTACCTTGTCAAATTTGTAAAAGGTGATAAAATAAAAAGCCAGTAAAATCTGGTAAGCTAAAAGGAGTTACTAAGAGCTACACTTAGTAGGCTGTAATCTGAATTGGGGAAAGATACAGCTATTAGTTGCTATGAGAGGACTAAAGTCCTGAATCTGGATTTCTGTATCAAACGAGATATTTTAATAGCTGAGATGCTTCCTGAAGAGCCTTAGGCACACCGCCTTTGCTTTGGTGTGGGGATAGGGTGGGCAATGAATCAGGGCTCCTGCCAGGCCCAGATGGTCCTGGTCCAGGCTGGTCCCATGGGCTCTTTCCTTCCTGAGTGTAGTTCCAGACTCTTGGCCCAATTCCTGCTTCTTTTCTTGTCCCTCAAGCCTGGCTGTGGAGTGAAACATAATTTGTCCTACTTTAGTTATTCCCATCATCCCCCCCGCCCAAATGAACACACAGTCTTTCAGATAATGGAAAAACAAGGAATAATATATTCACACGGTGAGAAATTAATATCTATACCTGGTCCTGTTTTAAAGTTTCCTACTTTAAGCCGGTATCATATGCTAAGGCTTTCTGCCTCCCATCTAGTCTAAGGGAAGGGAAAAAAAGAACTGAAGTCAGTATTCTAAGATCTTTCACATATAACCCCACTTTACAGATGGGGAAATTGAGACTCAAATATGAGTCAAGTAGCATATCCAAAGTCACACAGTAAGTAGAAAAACTAAATTTGGACTCAGCTCTCTTGGACTTCTGTACAGCCTGCATTATCTTTACTCTCAGATATCATAGGTCAGTGTAGAAAAAAATTTAAAGCATAGAAAGCATCTTTTCAAGACCTGGAATTTTATATAGTATACCACTGTATAAAATAGGTTAAATCAGAGTTTCTCTTGTCGAAGCTGCAGAGAGGAGATTTGGAGCCTCGTTTGGAAATCACTGGCCCACTTCCCATAGATTCCCTCCTCCACAAAGACCCTTGCAGGTGAACGTGAAGGTGGATTGGGAGCTGACCGTTCCATGGCCACAACTAGACTTGGTCTCAGCAGTCATTTACATCTTTGGGAAATTTCAGGTGGCTGACCACCCCTTCAAAACAGCATAATAATGTCAGGAAAATTGCCTTTGGACATCCTTTCTTAGTTTTTTTTTTTTTTTTTTTTAAGATTTTATTTTTTTGAGAAAGAGAATGAGTGATGGGGAGGGGAAGAGAGAGAGTGTGTGAGAAGCAGACTCCCCTCTGAGCAGGCAGCCCAGTGCCCTGGGATCATGACCTGAGCCGAAGGCAGCCGCTTAACCGACTGAGCCACCCAGGTGCCCCCTCTCTTAAGTTCATACTTATGCTTTGAAGTAGAAATTATAAAAGATGCCAATAAATTGACAAGTACTAGTTGATTCTGGTCCCAGTTTTCCCCATGATAGCCGGGCCAGAGCCAGGAAGAGATACACGTTTGCTGCAAGTTAATCTGTGGTGTGGTTTATGCGGGAAACCTAACAGTGACAGGGTCTTCAGCTCCCAGGAGGCATGTGGTAAAACAGTGTGACTTGCACCAGGGAAGAGAGGAAAGTGGCAGAGCCACTGCGCCACAGGCTAAGACAATTACCCTGATCTGTTGTCTAGCTTACAAAATACAGCCCTTTGCAAGGTGAGGAGGTCTAGAGCATTAATAGCTTGTAGCAACCCAGGATCCTGCAGCCAGTGAGGGAAGACACATTTTCATTAGGAAAACAGCACAGGGAATTTAGTTTATTACCTCGTCTCTGTAACCAGTCTAATCACAGGGCAGAATTTAGGCATAATTCATTTCATTTGTCTTGCAGCAATAGGGGAAAAAAATGGAGGAAGTGACTATTGTTATTTTATGCCTTGGCAACAGCACAACGCATTGACAAAATGCAAATTAGAACAGCTATCGGGAATGGCTTGGATGCTTCTTGCTTCTTGTAGCATTTGTCAGACTGAGTCTCCCACAGCCCTGTCGGACATGAGTGTGCAGATGAGACAGATGCCTGTCTTGCAGAGCTGCTGACTCCAAGTTTGGCAGCACTGAGCCCAGAGGGTTGTCACCGCGAATCTGGGGAGCCGGGCTCGCGGAGGGCGGCGCATGGTCAGCGCTCCCACGGGGGACATCGCGGAATCACCTGCGCAGGCCCCGTCGGGAGATGTCGCGGTGCTGGAACGAGTGGGAGGTCTGGCGGTCACTTGGAGAACTGGACAGCATTTATTCCGTGCCAGCTCTGCCAGGCCCCGGCTGGTGCTTTACGCAACCACAACTCCACAGGGTATTACTTTGTTTTTGTGGGGACACTTAGGCTTAGGGATGGTCGGGCGCGTCTCAGAGCTCGCTGCTCAGCGTGGCGGAGCACGGGCTGCTCGAACTCCAGGTCTGTACTTTTTCAGTGACGTCACTCTGCCGCCTCAGAGCACCAGGCACCACACCCAAGGCTTTGCATTTCATCCTCAACATTGTGGAGGAAGCTCTTCTGACCCCCATTTACGAACAAGGAGCCTGGTTCTCTGAGGGGCCGAGCGGTGTTCACAGCGGCGCGTGCTCACTCCAAGCCTCTATTCTTAACTCTACAGCCAGGAGAGTTGACTCGTAACTCTTACATCTTACACTTCGTACAGATTGGCGCCTTTGTCTTAGACAGAGCTTGCCTGCACAATGGCAGACGTTTTCATTGAATGTGGGTCAGGTCGTGGCACTGCTCTGCTGGGGAACCGTCTGTGTGGGTGATGTGCACTAGACTCGAAACACACATTGCCGATGCACTTGGCAATAGAGAATCAGAGCAGAAAGGCAGGCCCGGACAGTCCAGGACTCTGATCTGGATGGAGGGTCAGCCCCGGCTTCGACACCCCGTGCCTATGACACAAGAGTCCACATTGCATCACAGGCTGCACCTCCTTTAAATTCTGAGCTGTGTGACTAGGTGGGGTGGGGGTGGGGGTTCACTTGTCACCCTGGGGCAACTGGCCCAGCCCAATTCAGGGACCGACTTCAGATGCTCTAATCAAATGTATTCAAGAATTCCAAGATGGCCCTTGGGGACAGTGGGTGGTTGGCTTGTCCCAGGGAGCCATGAAATACGCTGTGTTTTTCCACAGATTGTTTTCAGCCCCACCACATGTTACGGCATCTTCTTGAAGCCCTATACTACCATAAAGCCTCCATCACCACGTCCATTTCACAGATGAGACAACTGAGTCACAGGTGGGCAGAGTTTCAGCTCAAGTCTCTCTCTACCCATCGTCTCTTGTTCTAAGCAGCTCCCTTCTGCTATCCTGCTGGACCCTTGGCTGGCCTGTTTCCCAAGCTCACTCACAGGTTACAGGAGGATGTAATCTAGTTTGGTTTGGGACGTAAAGGAACCCTTCCAAGACCATTCTGTTCTGTATCTGTAAAGGCGGTAGTGGTTCCAGTGAACTTTTCCTAGTTTTCCTGAGCATCACCGCACACGCCAAGCCTCATGGCCTCCTGTACGTTGGGGCTTTTATTGATGTGAAACCACAGTGGGGCTTATTGTTCATAGGAATCCAGGACTTTGATTCAGAGCCAATAGCCTTACATAAGGCTAAAGAATTCAAGTGGGTTTCCTAAGTAATGGTCTTCTTATGATAGGGTTTAAAAAAGGATAACAAAGAGAAGGAGAGATCTAATGCAAGGTAAAACCACTTCTGGAGAAGAATGCATATATTTCCATAGAAAACTTTATTAAAAGAAACTTCATTGCTCCTGTGGCCTCTTCCTGAGCACTTGTTTGCATTGTGGGGTAACCTTGCTCTGCTCTGTTTCATTTCTCACCTGCCTTCTGGGAATTCTATGAGGAAGTACACACCACTGCCCTGGAAAGCTCCCATGGTAACGGAGGCCACCCACGGTCATAAAGCATATCCTTGTGCTGCCATGTTAGTTCAGAGCAGCTTGACTGCCCGGGCTGGCGATACCGGAATCACTGTGAGAACACAATGGAAATGTGTTACTTGGTCACATTATGGGCCTGCGGGCAGGTGTTCCTGCTCCAGGTAGTGATTCAGGGTACCAGCCTCCTTCTGTCTTTTTGGCACCATCATCTCGATCTGGAGGGGGGAAGGGAGGGACAGAGAAAAACAGACAGACAAACAGGCAGAGATGGAAGTTTGCTCCTGGGTGATTTTCAGTGGTCACAGGCCAGGGAGTAGAGTTGACCATTTCTGCCTGTCTTCCCTTGCACAGCACGAACTGTCAGTAGCTGGCAAATGTGGGCTTGATGTGCTGTTACATCGGCAGTAATAGTAAATTCACTGGATTCTGTGGAATAACACGTGAGCTAGAGCTGTCTGTGGAGGCTTGGAAAGAAATTGTCACTTTGGAGTCATCTAGAAAGAAAAGTTTCAGAAGGCAGGATTGGAGGTTAAGTTGCCCATATGGGGGCTCTGGTGACTGATACAGTGGGTTTCATGAATGCTTGCTGAGTGCAGGAATGAGTGTACATCATTAGTATTTCTTAACATGGCTCTGTGGTCTTTAACACTTTCATATGGCAGGGTAGTCTTTTTTGACCCTTCTAGAAAAAAAATCACCTGTCCCGCTCTTGGGCCCACATTGGGTGTTTTATGTTTTTCTATCACAGCACGTGTAACACTTTGCTGCCTTTAGTTTCACTTCTAACTTCCCCCGAGAGAATAGAAATTCCTCGAAGCAGGAACCTTGTTTCATCCATCTTCATAGCCCCCGTGCCTCATAGGGGATGTTGAGTAAATAAATGATTTTTTGAGCGGGTTAGAAGTTGACTATTTCTCAAATGGAATGGTTTGAAATTAGACCTCTGTTCAAAGCAGCTCTGGGCCCTAGCACCCACACACAGCACCTGGCCTTTTACCAAAATGGGGACACGGTTTGGGCTTCGAGCCTATATCCACGAGAGGTATAGACGCGGACATTCTTAATGTTAGCAATAAGGTGGTTAGATATGTAAACAAAAGAAGGAAATGCTTTCTGACAAACGAAGGGATGGACTGCCCGGTGAGGGGGCAATTCTGCATGCCGGAAGGGCTCAGTAGAAAAGAACTCACCGTCCGCCAGCGACTATATGGTTGAGGAGAATCCTCTTTGGAGGAGGAGAGGAGGCTAGCTTGGTGATTCTCCTCAAGGAACAGGGACCATGTCAGGGTAGTGACGGATGAGCAACAAGAACAATGAGAAGCTAGTTCGCTGTTCTACAAGCCATGGGGAAAAAAGCCTGACACCGTTCTCTTGACTGGTAGGCACTGCCGAAAATACACTGACAACGTTTTGAGATATGTAAGTGAAACATGGTGAAAAAGACTTGACTACTGTTTTCTTGTTCCTTCCAACAACAACCGGATTTCATGGCACATTTTTGAAAGTGACCATATGGAAGCACTTGCGCTTCTCACAGTGCCTAGCGTATCGCAAGTCGTCAAGAAATCTTTCACTGGTCAATGGATTGATTCGTTCCACAGGATTCGGTCAACAAACATTTGTTGAATTAATGATCAAATAAACAAAGGATGCTACCTTTACTCCGGGCTTAAGGGCCCCACTTCTCTCAAGTTCTTGGAAACTTTGACCTGCTATTTCCCACAGGTGACTCTGCCCTGAACGGCCTTCAGTTTCTTAATGTCCCTCATGATACAACTCCTGGAGCTACACATCACACTCCGTCTTTCATCGAGTGAACCCACCAGGATCAGGCCTGGCCATAAGCATTGGCTGAAACCGAAAGCCAAACTTGCTGTTCTGAAGGACCAGGTGTCCGAGATACCATAGCTCACGTTTTTTGTTTGTTTTTTTTTTTTTTTTCCAAATGCATACGAATGGGGCTGTGAAAAACTAGGGGTAGAAATTTGCATGTGTTCTGTTTTCGTTGCTTTTTACCCTTTTGGCCAAAGGAGACGTTCTATTTAGTCCCCGGGCATGGCCTCTGCACTTGGGGCCTGTGCCAAGTACCCGGCTCGAAAGCGGTGAGCCAGGAAGCGAGCCAGCTCGTTTGAAACACGTTATATCAGACGTTTCCTGAGGTGGAAAGGAAGGCCTGCTTGCTAGAAAGCGGGGAGGATTTTGGCTCTTAGAGATTGGATTCAGTAACTTTAACTCCTTGGCTAAGGGCCAGTCCTCCAGCAAGCAGCTATCATATGGTCTGTAAAAAAACTCAGATCCAACGTCTCCAGCCCCTGCCTTTTGGGGTGGGGTGCGGGGGGTGGGAGGGGAAGCTTTTAGAACAGGAGAGACCTTAGAAAATCCGATTAAAGATTTTATAAGAGATTAAAATAATCTTACTAGCTTCTCTCAATTTGAGGGGTCACGTTGACTTTGTAGTGGAAAATGATAAGCCTTGAATTAAAATGCTGTCCAAAAAAATGTTGTCATCCATCACTTTTGCTTCCCCTTTTCAAGTTAAATAAAATCATATAATGTGTAGTGAGGGATATATTGGTATTAAATATTAAATTTATAAATGAGGCCCTCATGGTAGTTTCTCAATTAACTTTAGAAATTGACTTTTGCAGTGAAGAAATTGGATCTCCACACACTGAAAGTTAAATATTTTGTGATTCCAGAGTCTTCCTCTCTTTCCATGCACCATGTAGGCTATTATGACCTGTATGTGCCAGCACCTCTAGGTTAAGAACATTGTAGCACGACTCAGATGATTAAACCAACAACAACAACAACAATAACCTTATTAATAATACAGAGGCCCTGGCAACCTCCCCTCTGAATGCTCACATTGAGTCCTGGAGTGGAAGTGGTTTTAGGGTACATGAGAGGACAAGATGCGAAGCACCTTTGGGTGAATTGTCATACTGATACTCTTCATATCTGAAAAATCTGGAGCTATGGTAAGACATTCTACAGTTCGTGAACGGAGACTCAGGAGAGAGAAGTCCCAAAGGCATCTGTTGGGATGAAAATCCAAGCCTTCTGACAGATGGATGCTTTCCTCACTATAAATTCTACAGCCTCAGGAGCACCCGTGTCCCAGTGAACAAAGTGACTGCTCTGGAGACCCCTGAAGGAAGGATCTGGTAAAGTGCTTTTGTGGGAACTTTCTGTGGTCTCAGCTCGGAGTCTTCAGTCTAAACTCTGGCTACTTTATCTTCTCTTTTGGGAAAACTGATCTGGTACCATTTGATCCCGACATTGAAGGGGATGCTCAAGAAAAAACATGAAATATTTACGAAGTGCTTTAAGTTTCAGGGGAAGTAATAGTCCAGTCTGCGAAGCCAAAACGAATTCCACCTTACCCGCTCCATCTTATCGGCCCCTTCCGAGGTTGCCCGTGTCCCTCCTGACCTGTCCTTGTGTGAAAATCTAAGAATGTCACACAACCCTTTGCCACCTTTCTTTAGCCCCGTGTGTTCCTGAGAATGGAGTGATACCTTATGAACATGTCCAAGAAGGGAAATGGAACAGGTAGGGGTGAGAAGAGGAGGTGGCAGCAGGGAGGCGAGAAGGGGAGGAAGGGAGGTGAGTGAGAACTCACAACGCCTGAGGAGCCCAAGCTGTTAAGCCACGGGGTCTGGGTGTCCTCTGCCTTTCCCCCTGCAAGGTGAACCTGAGACTCACTGACCAGCTCTTGCAGAGACCCGTGCCAAGGTCCGCTGTGGCCAAGCCTTCTCAGTGGCAGGAGACGGCGGGGTGCGGAGCTGTTCGCTTGGCATCCTTCGCCACCACTAAGGTCACTGATAAATTATTAAGCTGCTCCTAGGTACATGGCTTCGTGAAGATGATCAGGAGTGAAGGGAAGCCAGGGCAAGGGGTGATGATCAGATACACAGAGAAGAGCAAAGCCTGCGGAAGCACACACGGGAAGGCGGGACAGCCACATTGCCACAGTGAAGCAGTCAGCTTGTGTTTACTCTCAGCTCCAAATGTTTTCCTTTGTATCTCCATACCATCACCTCTTATTTTTAAGGAAGTGACACAAAGTAACAGGCTTCACGATGCTGTCAGCGTCCATCTTGACAGCATGAAGGTCACAATACACAATCACGTACTGTAATTATACAAAATCCGAAGAAGAAAATGTTACTAGTTACACTGGTTAAAATGAAACTGACAACCCGAAAGAAAACAAAACCAAAAGAAACCTCCGTTGGAATCCATAGAGACGCTTGACAATAGCCAAATTATCGTCCTAGCATGCTGCAGTTCGTTGCCATAACTTCATAAATCCCCAGCTCTTTGAGGGAAAGAAAGTGCGTTTTTCACAGCCTATATAGTTCTCAAAGAAATAGCTTTCACATGTATGCAGGTCCACAGAAAAAGGAATGCAAAGTCTAGGCACCAAGGTTGCTCAGACAGCAAGGGAGTCTTAAGAGTCCTTCTTCAAACTGTTCCGAACCAGATCTGGTTTGGTGAAAAAAGAATCTGGACAGTGACATTAGTTCAAGAGGGCCCAGGAAAAAACAACACTTAACTGTTAATAAGGAAGAAAACCATCAAGAACTAGAACAATAAGACTTAAATATTTTTTCTACTCTACTTTGCAGCTGGATTACAGCTTTTCATATTTGGAAAACATATGCAGTTGATCTGTGGGTAGAACCCTTCTCTCTTCCCCCCACCCCCTCCGCCCACCCCACTCCTGATCCAGCAGCTTAATGTTGGAGGACAGATATCGCTGGTTCAATTTCCTTGAAGTGGAATTAACATTTCCTCATGTGTGACCAGGCCACTTTTTAACAATGAGGTATAATTTGATACTAACCATTCCTGTTCCCTCTTGGGCTACGGGCTTGGTCGGTCGTGTGGGTAAAAACAATTCAACTTCCTGATAAAATCACACATACAAAAATTATTGCACTTAAAAACAACAACAACAAAAAACTCAGCCCAACCAGCCAAGGGCCAAGGAAACTCTTCGGAAGTGCTGTGCTTCCTGCCCTTTGCAGAGCGTCTGGACCTTTGTGGTGTTCAGTTGAATTTGGTCCGTTATTAAATGTCCAGAAGTAAAGGAGTCCAAAAGACACTGTAGGCTCTTTAAGGCTAAGTCTTCCCAGTGCTTCGGTGAGATAGATTATCTCCTTGGCCACAGACTACAAAGCAGGGGCCCTTCTTAGCAAAATGGCCAGCAGGGCCCCTAAAAAACTCTGGAAGCAAGGGAGGCATGTCCTGTCCTGTGGATGAAAGAGAGAGAGAGAGAGGGAGACAGTAAGCAGCTTGGCAGGGACAAGGCACACACTGACAGGTCGGGGGCTAGAAGTAGAGCATCTTCCTCCCGATTCCACTACTTGCTCTCTTCACACTCAACCCCATAGCCCATGTGGACACAGGCTTATCTGTGCATCTTTTTCCCTTTAAGTCCCTTTTGTGGATCTAAATATCTTTCCCTTTTTGGCAAATTTTTTTCTTAGTCTTTACCCTTCCTGCCTCCTTGGGCTTTCTATGTTTTAATAGATATAAAGGTAGAATACTAATCCTATCCTGCTATCCACTTATCCATATGCTATTTATCCTTCCATTTGAATCCTACAATGTACCCCTGTCCTCTCCCAACCCTGCGTATGGTCCCCCCACCTCACTGTACTCAGATACATTTCACACTGTTTACTGACTTGAATTGGCATATTGTTACTTCAGCTAAGAGTATAACACCTCCAAAATCAGATCTCCTGGTCAAAGTTGAGCACAAGGCATTGAATATGTTACTAATGTTTTCAGGAAGCTCTCAAGTAAGTGTTCACATAAGGGACGGAAGCAAGGCATTCCTTGACTTCACCATCCCGAGACTAGTGTTAATATTGTTTCTCTTCTTTGGGATGTGTACTCCAGCTCATATCTCCTTTGTAACCCCTTGTATGACCCTTGTAATCCATAAAATATTTGCACAAAATATTGAGATAAACAGAGCGGGAGGGTGGCATCCTGATATCTCAGGCACAGATCCAGTATCAGAACAATTGAAAGTTCCGGATGCAGGGAAGGAAGGTCAAATCATAATGAGTTGCCGAAGCTCCTGCCTGTCATCCCCTAACCAAGGTGCACTGAAGCTCTAAGATCTGTATGGTATTACTGTCTCCCTATAACCACATTTGGGGGGTCAGAATCAATACAACTGGTGACTGCTGCCTTCTGTTGTATCCCATCACGTCCCCTTCCATGGTTCGAAGACAGAGTGCCCACGATGGCCTCGTCTACTTACTGCTCTGGATTCTGAACTAGGACTTGCTAACATTTTCATAGATGACATCGCTGATGCAGAACTGCTGCTTCTTCTTCATCCACATCAGTTGCACACACTGATGGATAAAAATGTACTGCTCCTGGAGCAAAAGACCAAAGCAGGGTTCAGAGCAAGGTATTGTGCAAACACATGCAAAGAGTTAGTATTTTCATAGTACGGAAGGATTAGATACTATGATCTGATGTAAAAGGAAACAATATCCATTATTTATGAGATAATTTTATAACTAGAAAATCCAAGAGAATCGACTGTAAAAATATTTTGATTAATAATAGAGCTTAGGGGCGCCTGGGTGGCTCAGATGGTTAAGCGTCTGCCTTCGGCTCAGGTCATGATCCCAGGGTCCTGGGATCGAGTCCCACATTGGGCTCCCTGCTCCTTGGGAGCCTGCTTCTCCCTCTGCCTCTCTCTCTCTCTCTCTCTCTGTCTCTCATGAATAAATAAATAAAATCTTAAAAAAAAAATAATAGAGCTTAGGTCATCACAATGTAACGCTAAAGGCAATGACTATCCAATCAATAAATCATGGGCCTATTTTGAAAAAAAAAAATAGTGTATCATCTCATAATACACCAAAATGAATTCTGGGAAGTTTAACAAATTAAGCCATAAAATGGGGAAGGGGGGAAATACAGGTTAGTTTTTCTCTGATTACTTTTAGGAAGGACTTTCTAAACTTCAAAGCAATGTAATCACAAATGAAAATTTCAAACTACCGTTTTTAAAACAAAGTAAAATGAATAAAATAAAGGGTAAATTGGAAAATGGGAGGGAAAATTATTTTCTAAAATTATGACAAAATGTTGATACCACTTAAAAAAATTTATTCAGTATCAAGATCAGACTATTACCTTTAGAAATCAACAGCATGGGTACAAAAAAAGAAAAAAAGTCTACATTAAAACCCCTTGTTGGGATGCTTTACACTTTCCACAGAACAGAAACTAAAATACCCTGTTATACAATTAGTCACAAATCCAGTCCTCGAGTTTTTTGCCCATGCATGTGAGTATTGTCTAAAACGTGTCTTCTTTGTAGCAGCTCAGCCCTGCCACCACTGTGCTTGGCTGAGGTAACAACTCTGTTGTAACCTGTAGCTTCCCTGTCACGTCTCTGGCTCTCCGCTCCTGCTAAGCCTTGTTTCCTGGCAGTCATGAAAACCATCGCTTCTGCTGCTGCCGTAGCTACCACTGCTGCTGGAACCGCCACAGCCACCTGAGGGGTTTGGTGAAGTACTTGGCCTCCACCACCAAGGGGCCAGAGCATCAGCCTCCAAAATTTCCTCCTTTCATGGGTCCAAAATTTGAAGATTGATTGTTGTAGGTGTCCAAATCATGATAGCTTCTGCCTCCTCCAAAACTGCTTCCATCATTATCAATCCATGATAGCCATCCTCACCACCACCATATCCACCACCACCACCAAAGCCGCCTCACCGGTTTCCTCGTGACCAAAGTTGTCATTCCCACCAAACCCACCTCCACAACCACCACCAAAGTTTCCAGCCCTCTCTTGCTTAGCTAGGGCTTTCCTTACTTCACAGATGTGGACATTCATGGTACGGGATTTTTGAATGACACTCTTGTCTACAGAATCACGGTCATCAAATGTTACAAAAGCAAAGCCTCTCTTTTTGCCGCTGTCTCGGTCAGTCACGATTTCAACCGCTTCAATTTTCCCATACTGTTCGAAGTAATCTCTTAGATGATGTTCTTCGGAGTCTTCTTTAATGCCACCAACAAAAATCTTTTTCACAATTAAGTGGGCACCAGGTCTTTGAGAATCTTCTCTTGAGACAGTCCTCTTTGGTTGCACAACTCTTCCATCCACTTTGTGTGGCCTTGCATTCATGGCTGCATCCACTCCTCCACAGGGGCATATGTGACAAACCCAGAGCCTCTGGAGCGCTTGGTGTTTGGATCTCTCATGACCACACAGCCCGTGAGCTCATTTCTCATTGCTCAAAATGGCTCCTCAGACTCTCATCAGTTGTTTCAAAGCTCAAACCTCCAATGAAGAGCTTCCGCTCCTGTTCAGGCTCTTGGGAGACTGACTTAGATATAACGGCGGTGGGAAGGGAGACTTTAATGACGCTTACTCGGTGGGCATCCACGGGCAGGAAGGAGTAACCTAACGAATGCATCTCGATACCTTTATTTTTGTTTAAAATTCCTCCAGTCAGTAACACACACACTTAAACTGGCCAATAAAATATATCGGCAATTAGACCAAATATTCCCGGAAGGCAGGGACTATATCTTTTTATTCCTCATGCTTAGCCCTCAGTTTGTGCTTATGAAAGGTTTTCTGAAGTAAACTGAGGAAATATTAAAACAGACGCAAAAGACAGTGACATAATAAAAAATGTAAGTTGAAACAATTGTGTTTCATCCATGATATGAGCAAAGCTAAAGGAAAATGGTAACGCTCGAAGAGGAGTTTGTTAAAGCTGTCATTTTTATCTATCTTGGGTGGAGGTGTTATTACTAAGGTGCTAGTAAATGACCTTGTGTACACAGATAGTAAACAAGTGGAAAAGGATCCAATTTAATGTTCTATAAAAAGGAGAATGGTTTAAATAAGGCACAGCAGATCTATACTGAAATATTAGTGTCTTTAAAATGAGATTTATAGAGTTTTGGACAATTTGGGATGATATGTATAGCAAACTGTTAAGTGGAAAATTACAGTGTAAAGTTAGCATATGTACATATAGCATGTAAGCATAATAGTATAAAAGTTATACTTGAATGAAGATGGAGATGAAATACATCAAAATATTGAGGAAGCTGTCTTGGTGCCATGAAATCCAAGTAACTTCATGATCTTTCACCTTTTTTCTTTATTTCCTAGAGCTTCTCTGTAATACCATTAGAAATAACCTTGACACAAAATCCAGTCATTATAGTCAAAGGATTTAAGGGGTCTTTTGTATGACAACTTTATAAAGGTTAGGTTAATACTTAAAGGTTGATACCTCAGCCTAATCTGTATTTTTCAACAAGCTTTGAAGAAAATATATTCCCTTATTTTGTGATAGTATCACATCCGTAGCTGACTACCTCTTCTCATTATCACACATCACTCCATTGTTTCTGGTGTTATCAAGCACCGAGCTCGGTTCAGGCCAGAGAGTGCCTTGTTTTTCAGTTCAGAACGACTCGGTGGCCAAACTTTGTGTCACAAAGAAAAAAAAGTAGCTGAACCACAGGAAAAGTAAATGAGAGACTATTTACAGACATATCCTTGAGAGCCCCTGAGAAGTCTAAGCTGCTGATCAGGATGAGGGCTGCTCAAAGCAAAGCCCTAACTGACCTCCAGGGAAAGCCTATTAGAGGAAAACTAAACAAAACATTTGATAGAAATAGAAGAGAGCCCAGAAGAGGTGAATGCCACCCATATAGAGCGCTGTATGGTTTCAAAGTGTACAGAGGCCATAAGTGATCCAGGCCGACTCACAGCGTCTGGCCTGCGGACCCGGACTCTCTAACTACCCCTTGCTGCTCCTGTGGAGAGGTTCATACCATGTGCCAGTCAGTTGAGAAAAGGGAAGAGAACATGTCAAAATGCAGCCCATGCAGTGCGTTGCTGTGACCTGAAATGTGCATCTCAGGACAGGCTGTTTTAATCAGTTAGTCTTGCTATTTCTAGATTGGGGCAGGGTGGTAGAATTGAGATGACGGGGGGTAGAATCGAGGAGGTAGGAAAATTAGAAAACCGGCCATGGGAGGGGACCTGGTCCACAGCACACAGGTGGTTTATATAGAGAATCGGAAATCAGCTGGAGAATCACTCTGGCCTCTTGAAAATCGTTAGTGTCAAAGGAGTACTGTGGGATGAAAAAGCTGAAGAAAATAATTTGTTTATTCCACTCCTTACTTGTTAACATCAGTAAGGTCAAAGGCAGCAGGACTGGGGTATTATGATTGGGCTCGAGGAGGATGTTAGGAAAACCCTAACATTCAGAATCCAGGTTGAACCATGAAAAGCACAGGAACCAGGAAAATACGAAGGTAAACGGACAAGATGTTCCAGACATAACTAACAAAACAGACATAAATAAATAACTCGAGCTAGAGAGCCTCCACTGCAGAATCCCGAGGGAACTCAAGAGTGAAGCTGGAACGGTTGGAAAAAAATCAGTAACCTGTGGTGACCTCCGCCTCTTTTGCTGACTTTGAGTTTTCCCACCAGAGTTCAGGGAAGGGATATTGTACTTTAAAAAGACTGTTTCCCTGGAGATGGCAACTTAAAAATGCTGCCATAAACAAAGAAGCCAAACAACCAAAATTTGGGACCGGAAAGTTAGGGAGAACACAAAACACTTCCTCAGCTCTTCTGAGAGGCACACGGTGGCTGCTGTAGTTTGGTGTGATTACCACACTTGAGGAGAGATAATGGTGTTGAAAACTGGACGGAGGGTCTGCCATGTGTAGGTAGTTTTTTTTTTTTTTTTTTTTTTAAGATTGTATTCATCCATTTGACAGAGAGAGAGAGCACAAGTAGGGGGAGTGGGAGAAGGAGAAGCAGGCTCCCGCTGAGCAAGGAGCCCCACTCAGGGCTCGATCCCAGGACCCTGGGACCACGACCTGAGCAGAAGGCAGACGCTCAACAGACTGAGCCACCCAGGCGCCCCGTGTAGGTAGTTTTTTAAAAAAGGCATTAGGATTCTGTAATTGGGAAAGCCAAAGGCAACCAGGCTATAATCAAAGTCTGTAAAGTTATAAGAGGCATACATTAAGTCAGTGGGGCAGACAATTCATCACATCCAAAATAATTAAAATAAGGAGAGGCCCTTTGAAGGCTGGGGATTGATAGACATAATGGGGAGTTTTAACCACATATTAGGATGTCAGTTTACGGCAGTGAAGATCAAAAATATGGACTGATTCATAAAGCACTGTTTAATCACTAGGTAGTGGGCTTCTCTGGGAAAGCAGAACATTTTGAGCTTAGGCTAATGAGGTCATGTTAACGTCCCCACCGGCGTAATTCCAAGGCAGTAGGGCTGGGATGTGAGTGGGCTCCAGGAAGTGAGCAGACAAACACATCATCAATGGGACACCTGCATGTGAATGGGTCACTCTTTCCAAAGTGGTATGATCTTGCTGGAGCGCAGAAATAGATCCCTTGGGCTGGCTGTGTGGAGCCTTGGTCAGAGGGGAGTGGGGAAGCAGGAGAGAAAAGTAAAGGGGCGGGGGAGGGGGAACCAGAAGCGCAAACAGATAGCAGCCAATACTGCAGGCTCTTTGAGTTATGCTGACACCTAGTGGCGCTTAGTAGGAAAAGCATGGGGAAGACGAAGGCAGCGTTTAATCTCCTGGAAATTGAGTAAGAGGTCAGCCTAGGTTGTTTTCTACTCTGCAAGCGTTCCTCCCACACACACTCCTTGAGCAAAAAGGATTACTGTACGCTCGCAGCTGAGAAGTCGCAGGAGGGCATGGTGACGAGGATTATGAGCCAGCTATTGTGCGTAGGTTTAGGGGCTCACCCAGGTGCCCGCCCGCGGCTGCTCAGAGGCGGTGTGATGCTGTGTGTGGGCAGCAAGCAGCCCAGGGCTAACCACTCCGGCAGGAGTGCATTCTGAGGCTTCCAGGCAGGAGAGGACTCGGTGGGAGAGGAGGGAGAGGGAGCACGTAACACTGGTGGATATTTCTGGGGATGCTCCCGTGTTGTTACAGTGATAATTCCATTCCTTTAGATCAAGGGCACTGGCAGCACTGCTTGGATGGGAGCTGGAAATCCTTAAAATCATAAGGGGGGCAGAAAGCATAAATCCAACCCCTGATCATCATCCAAAGTGCATTGGGACAGAGAGTCACATGGAGGACGAACTAATGCCAAACTTATTGAATCAAATCTAGCATTTCAAATATAAATTAAATCACATCAGTTCCACAGCCTCCACTTGGTGGCATTTACCCAGATTGGCTGTCACCTTCACTGAACTCTCAGTCTGTTCAAAGAGGTTTTATTCTTTTTTTTTTTTTTAACAATTTTATGTTTTTTTTTTTTTTTTAAAGATTTTATTTATTTATTTGAGACTGAGAGAATGAGAGCACATGAGAGGGGGGAGGGCCAGAGGGAGAAGCAGGCTCCCTGCCGAGCAGGGAGCCCGATGCGGGACTCGATCCCGGGACTCCAGGATCATGACCTGAGCCGAAGGCAGTCGCTTAACCAACTGAGCCACCCAGGCGCCCTCGAGCGAGTATTCTTTTTTTTTTTTTTTTTTTTTAAGATTTTTTATTTATTTATCTGAGAGAGAGAATGGGAGACAGAGAGCATCAGAGGGGGAGGATCAGAGGGAGAAGCAGACTCCCCGCCGAGCAGGGAGCCCGATGCGGGACTCGATCCAGGGACTCCAGGATCATGACCTGAGCCGAAAGCAGTCGCCCAACCAACTGAGCCACCCAGGCGCCCCAAAGAGGTTTTATTCTATTATAGATAATATAGATACATCCATGTGCTCTGGGTTACTAAAGGACATATGAAACCACGTGCAAGTGCTATACACTGAATGGATTTCTAGAGGCTAAGATCTATTTTTTTTAATACCTTGAAGCAGTTTGAACATGCACACTGAGAAACTGGGAAGAGCAGAGGCAGAAAAATAAAAACTGAGACACCTGTTTTGAAACATGAGACTGAATCATGGGAAGTTTCTCAGTCCAGGGCACATTTGAAAATGCGTTTTGAGTCCGTTCCTACCTCTGTCTGCACCATAGACATCCGGTAGGATCGCATCTCGGACACCAGCCCTAAGATGTCGACAAACTCATGATCCCGAATGTGCTGCAAGAGCCTGTCCAGGGCAACGAATGTTCCCGTCCGGCCGACTCCAGCACTGCAAAAGAGTGTTTGGACAGCATATTCCTCAGACAGTCCTTTTACACGGTTGCAAACACATGGGCCGCTAGAAAACCCCCCAAACTACAGGTAGCACCACTCAGAAAAAAAGAAGAAATACTCCTGACAATATTTTCCTGATTTTGAAGTACATGATTGCGGTTGGTATTTTTTTTTTTTTCGTTTTTAAAGATTTTATTTATTTATTTATTTGAGAGTGAGAACACAAGTGGGGAGGGCCAGAGGCAGAGGGAGAAGCAGACTCCCCGCTGAGCAGGGAGCCCGATGCGGGTTCGATCCCGGGACTCCAGGATCATGACCTGAGCCGAAGGCAGTCGCTTAACCGACTGAGCCACCCAGGCGCCCTATTTATTCATTTATTTGAGAGAGTGAGAGAGAGAGAGAGAGAGCACATGAGAGGGGGGAGGGTCAGAGGGAGAAGCAGACTCCCCGCCGAGCAGGGAGCCCGATGCGGGACTCGATCCCGGGACTCCAGGATCATGACCTGAGCCGAAGGCAGTCGCTTAACCGACTGAGTCTTTCAGTGTCACGTTTCTGACTCACCCTGCTGCCTCCCTCAAAGAGGTGCACGGGTGCACAGCCTTAGCCCCACCCCGGTCCAGCCACAGGGCACCCTGCTTCCTGAGGAAGGTAAGGATTCCAGAGGGAGCCGGCTGGAGAGTCGCTTCCTGCTCTCAGCGGATACACAGAAAACAAATCCAGTTTTCTGTGTAGCCTCAGAGTTCGGTGCACACCCCCTGCTGGAAAGTCGGCTCGAGAGGCCACACACTAGTTCTAGCTCTGGGGCTGCAGCCATTTGCAGGCGGGCAATAATATTTATATTATTCAGGGCTGTGATGAGCTATTTTTAATCTGACTTTGTATTTGGCCATGTTATAAGCCACTCAGAATCACTGAGAGGCTAGGGTACTATCCCACAGCACCTAAAGGCAAGGATTTGAGCCCTAATCCCTCCCCATGCTAGCTGCCTGAGTTTGTGTGAATCCCTTTACCTCCCCTCTTCTCAGTTTGTTTTTCATCTGAAAATGAGAATAATAACATCTACCTCATAGGCTATGGGAGATAAGAAAAGCCATAATATAAGTAAATCATGTATCAGGTAAGATATCAATTGTAAATTTTAAAAAAAGGCATAGTTTACATAATGGCAAATTCAGTGTGACGGGGTATATGGAACGGTGGGCTCTTTGCTTGGAAAACAGAGCCCGTGGGACCCTAACAGAAGATAAGGCTGATGAGGTTACCTGCAGTGCACGATCATGGGGCCTTTGCTCTTGGTAGCTTGCTGTCGAACCACGTGTACAAACTGCAGGATGCTCTCCGCAGCATTTGCCGTGGGCACCCCGTGATCAGGCCACGCCGTGTAGTTGAAATGCATCACATCCTGCATCTCATCAGCCTTTAGGGGAAAAAGCCAACACAAGCATGAATGTCTCAGTGCGCCGGCCCGATGGCCTAGGCCTCCACGGCAGCTCACAGGTTAATGGCTTCAGACGTTCAAGCCACGTTCCCCCCTGGCCAGTCCCCTTCCTTTCCCAGCTCTGAGGATGGTGTCTGGCCCAAAGCAGGCCCTGAAAAAAAAAATACTAATTGTGTAAAACTTCGAAGAGTAGGATAAATGGGCGAATCTATGCCTTTGTAGAGATAAGAGCTCAAGCCGATCAGGGTGTGCCTCCTGGCTCGGCCACTTGGCAGTTACATCAGCGTTGGTCCAGGAATCCCATGGAAGGTGCTGTTGGTTCCTGCCTGCCCCCGGGTCCCCTTTGCCAGGCTGATGCACCCCCTTTCCAGCGGCTGCTAACAGCATGTGGCTGTGTCCTCCTCATAGCTGTCCTCCAGAGAGGGAACTGCCTGCCTTTCTGGAGCGTGCCCGAGGGGATGTGTTCTCCTGATGAGGGCAGTGCGTAGCTAAGGAATGACGGATCCTGGGGTACAAATGCCTGCCCCCTTACGTCAGGGGGCACAGCTAACAGCACAGTGCCATTCACTGCCCCGGCCATCTCCGTGGGACCCAGCCGAGGCCAGAATTCAGCGGAACCCACAGCTGCGTGTAGCTCCTTCCCTGCCCTGGCCTATCCTGATTCCCTTGTTCCCTTAGAGATTTGACCCAAGACTGTACTTTCAAAAAGTCACCAATATGACAATCCCTGTCTTGTGCTCTGACCCAAGACAGACTTGCTGAACATGTTTTCTCATGCTTAAAATGAGCCCTTTTAGATGTTATAGGATAAAATAACCCATCACAAGGGTGGTTGTGAGGATTCAGTGTGCTCATGTCTGTGAAGGATGGGACCTGGTAGATATGGTCATCACTACTACCTAATTACCACCACTCTCTCCCAGCTCAGTGCAGGCTTATGGTTGGTTCTGGGAATCCCCGTGGGTCGGTATGTTTTGTATATTTATCTCATTCATATTGACGCATATGTCAAATGTGTTCTTGTCCCCTCTGAACTGAGAATTATCAGTTAGGGTGTGGGCCTTCAAGATTCACTCTTTTTTTCTTTCTTCTTTCTTTCTTTCTTTCTTTCTTTTTAAGATTTATTTATTTGAGAGAATGTAAGGGAGAGGGGCAGGGAGAAGGAGAGTCTCAAGCAGATGCCACACTGAGCACAGAGCCCCATGCGGGGCTCGATCTCACGGCCCTGAGGTCATGACCTGAGCCAAAACCAAGAGTCGGATGCTTAACCAACTGCACCACCCAGGCGCCCCAAGACTCACTCTTTTTAGTCTCTACTAATTTGTAAGCATAAAGATTTATTCTGTTCTTATTATCAACTATCAGAAATAGTCCAAATCCAGGCCTCACAAAGATCTAATTCATCCCCTTCCCTCAAACTTGCTAAGAGCCTAGAATGCGCTCGGTGAATGGAATACTGTATCATAATTTCGAAGAATTTGGCCTGGTTATGAAACTAAAGCCAGGTTCAGGTATTGAAGAGAAATGAATTCCAAAGAGTCAGTGGCCTTGGGTGGAGTAAAATTTGTATAAATATAAGTAAATGCATAAACAAAGCATATACGTAAATACGTGATAAGATACATAATAAGATCTGTGTAAACATAAGTAAATCAGCACTTCGACTGGACCCCCTGTCCCCTAGGCACTCAAGGCTATCCACTCCCAGCCACATGCAGTGCCTCCCTCACTGCCTTCAAGGGCTCTTTCTTAGACACATGGAGCATGGGTGCAAAAGTCTGCAAAGATGCTGGCGATTCTCACTGCTGTTTTCAGGAGGTACGGCAAGGAAGTAACCCAAGCATAATAAATTGTGCAGAATGATTCCATTACTCAGCACCATGAGGATTTAAGCATACTCAATCACTAGATAACTTTGGTTGCCCAGAAAAGCTCACAAAAAATGTTAACTCTTTTCCAAGGCTGATTACAGGCTTTGCTCAAAGACTTGTACATGGTAGGCAATACATATGTGTGTATAGATATATATACATATATATAATTGATCTGAAAATGTATCCAGCTAAAATATGCAAAGTGGTTCAAAACTGGGAAACACTTAAATTGTCATTAGTCTCTATCAGGGTGATCCCTGTCAGCTGAATAGCAAGGCACGCGTCGATGGGAACAAACATATTTTTGCTGGTTTCAGTCTCCAGTTCCTACGCAGTTCAGGCCAAGTTTTCAAGCCCTGGAAGGCGGCAAATTATGTGTTATGGTCATTTTCCTCCTTTCTTATTAAATGAGAAAACCATCCTTGTTCATCTTAGCCATTTCAAAATTTCTCTTACCCCGATGTCCTCATTCATGTACTTTTATCTGGTTGTACTCTGAAAGCTCCCATATATCAATATGGAAGGAATAAAGAAGAGTGTGAGCAAAAATTGAAACAAATAGAAAAACATGCGCATGAGCACAGCACAATATTCTTTCGCAATACAACCTTCATCCAGGAAGCATAAAACTTAGATTTGGTTTATGGCCAAAAGGGGGCACTCTAGGACCGAATGCTTGTGACTACTGAATAGGCATCTTACCAGAACATACTATTATTCAATGTTTTATTTCAGTGTTTCGAGCCCTTGACACGATTATCATTGAAAGATAGGTCACGGGCGCCTGGGTGGCTCAGTTGGTTAAGCGACTGCCTTCGGCTCAGGTCATGATCCTGGAGTCCCGGGATCGAGTCCCGCATCCGGCTCCCTGCTCAGCGGGGGGGGTCTGCTTCTCCCTCTGACCCTCCCCCACTCATGTGCTCTCTCTCTCTCTCTCTCTCTCTCTCATTCTCGCTCTCTCAAATAAATAAATAAATCTTTAAAAAAAGAAAGAAAGAAAGATAGGTCAGCATTTAAGACCAAGGACGAGAAGCATAGGACTGACCAGACACTGCTCTATGTGACTCTTCTCTGTCAAGGAAACAGGCGTGGAACAGACCCTATTTTGTGCTCCGCAGTCTCTTTTCTCCTGAATGCAAACTCAGGGAATTATTTGTTCTACGTTTACCCAGCAGTTTACACTGGCTTTCCGGCTGAAACAGCCAAGAAACAAAGCTGGATTCAAACGGCATTCGGGCTGTCAAATATTTTCCCTGAGGAACGTCTGTGAGATTTCCAAGTGTTTTATTATTTTTGAAATCGTTCATTCATTCACTCATTTATTCATCCCACAAAGATTTTATAAATGGCAAAGGGTTGCGATTACAAAGCTTATTACAACAGGGTACGTGCTTCCCAACTCACAGCACGCTGGGGGAAGAGGACATGAAGAGAGACAGTTATAAGCATCTCTGGTGTCCTGTGATAGAATAATCTAGATGAGACTAGAGCAGAGGGGGAAGGAATAAAGCTGTCTGGAGACTAGGGAAAAAAGCTTAACAAAGGAGGTGACCTTTGAATTGAAACTCTGAGGGGGAAGTGTTTAGGGAACAGGCAGACATGGCCATTTCAAAAGTATGGAACAGCGCAAAGCAACAGTCTGCTAAGGATTTGCCTAAATTCCCCTGTAGCAAAAACCGTTTTGTTAACTACCAGTGATTAAGAAGTGATTAAACTTGCAAATATCAATAAATGACGAATTAATGAGTACTTCTGCTGTATTGATACGGACAATCTTTGTTTCCATTGTCCACATTAAGGGTCAGCAGATGTTTTCTGTGAAGGGCAGACAGTAAATATTTTAGGTGTTATGGGTCATAGGGTCTCTGTTGCAACTACTAGAGCTTGATGTAGCACAAAAATGCTCATCGGTGACATGTAAGCAAATGTGTGTGTGGCTCTGTCTCAATAAAATGGTATTTGTGGACACTGAAATGTGAATTTCATATGATTTCCATATTTTGTGAGAAATATTATTTTTCTTTTTTTTTTTCCACCCACTTAAAAATTAAAACTCATTCTTGGCTCACAGGCTTTACAAAACAAGCAGTGGTCCATCGGTCCACAGCCCAGTCTACCATCCCCTGACGTATACGTTTAGGAAGTGCTATTTCTAAGCAGAGAACATTGCAATGAGAATGTTCCTATTCAATGTTGTCCTCAACAGAGAGCATGTTCAAGTGACTACTAGTAAAAATGCCCTCCCCTCTTCTGGGACTACCATGTGTGAAGAAGGCAACAGGGTGACTGGTTGTTGTCGGCCCCTAAGCAGCACATAAACATTCAGCATAAGCTCAAAGGTTAATCATCAGAGAGGTAGCAGGTCCGGGAAAAGGAGACTTTTCCTGGACATGCTAATATTCAGAAATCAATAGCATTTTAAAAGAGGTATGGAACCATGGTTAAAAAGGCCTGAAGTAGCTTTGACATAGTAAAAACCAAACCAGAACAAAAATAAGGAAAAAAGCCAAACAAAACCAAACCCAAACTACTAAGTTATGGTCTAAGTGTTTAAAGTTTAAGTGTGTCTTATATATCCTAATTATTCGCACATGGAATTTAGTGTAAGTACTGAGAACTTCTCTCCTCAGTCATAACTGGTGAGCGGGTGATTCCCCGAGTCTCCTCTTGCCCTGGGCTAAACTGAGATGGAACCATGAGGACTTTTCATCCCATCTCTTCGGGCTCTCCAGGCCAACCATTTCATCCACACCATTGTGGATGAAATGGGAAACAAATACATTCAGAAAGTGGGATTTATCTCTTTATCTCTTGAAGAAAGCACTGTTGCAAAGCCTGAAGAGCTCACAGTCTGAGGTGACGGTGGGTTGGCCTCTGACACGTGGGTGTCCCCTCAGCATGAGGACCTGAAAAACGTGCTTCGTGACTTACATAGTTGATCCGGAAGTGTCTGCAGGCCCAGTCATCCCTCTCTTCCTCCGAGATCATCTCCACGGTGATGTCTCCGTAAGCTATGGGTTCTTCCGTGAACGGCCAGTAATGGTCACATTTCACCTGAGGGGACAATGGCACAACCTTTTAAAACAAACAGGCTATGGAAGAAAGAGTCTGTGCTCACTTAGGGAAAACAGAAGTCCTTGCCTCTGAAGGACTGTATCGTACTATTGTGAGGAGGAAAAATGGAGCAAGTGGAAGTTTCTGGTATACAGTAAGCACTCAAGCCATGACCATGGCTAGTACGGGTTGTGCTGCCAGTGGGGACAGCCCTCTTGGGCACTTACCCTTCTTTTCTCGTTACACTGCGTGAGCATGACAATGATCTGGGACTTCTGTTGTAGAACCATCTTCCAAAAGTCATTTCTGGTCTCAGGCAGTGGTCCCTGTGTGGCAATATACTCCTGGGGTGAGTTGTATCCCTGAAAGATGAAGTCACCAAGTTGTCACCTAAGGAGCCCCAGTCAACACCAAATGCTGGTCCACATGAAAGAGGAAAACCTGAGAATTTACTGGGGGATGAGCCTGGCAAAGGATCACATACCTGGGTCGTATTCTTTCCCTTTTACATAAAGAGGTAGTCAGAGTAACAGACCCGTGTAGGTCAGCGTGATTGTAAGCCTTGTTCTCACACCTTTTTAATGAGAACAGCCACTATTTTTGAAGAACAGGGGCTCAGGTGGAGCCCTTTGAGTTGAGTTGCCGAAACCGAAAGCTAAACCCGACACAGATGATCTTTAGTGTAATTATTTACTTTCACTTTCACCAGCTTTTACAAAGAAATCCGAACATTACTCATCTAGGGGCTTTTCCCCCCATTCCTTATTCTGAAGAGGAATAATGGGAAGTGTTCCTGAGAGTCGGGTGGCTAGGTGGAGAATGGCTCTCTTTACAACTGTTGGATGCATCCCCGGAGCCTGAATTGTCCTCCTCTGGCTGAGCTAGAATTTGGATGCCTGGTTAAAAAAAAATTTTTTTTTTACTGTGTTTTACTCACAGGAATGTAGTTGGCATTGATATAGTCCGTGCCTTCCTCTTCATTCATGGAGACTAATCTCACTCGGCTAAAGTCATCTGTAAAGAACGAGAAGAAAAGAAATATTAAAAATGTGAGCAGAAAGAATTGTCTTGACCTTCTCTAACCAAACAGCAAGTCAGATCAGCCCGTGACAGAGTAGGTCGAGTTTATTTTAGCCTGATATTTCAGCCACACCTCAATCTTTGTTTCTTGTTTAAACAAATATAGAAACACATCTCAATCACCATTTCCCCTCCATCAGCTCCCCTGTGCTTGTCTCAAGCTTGTGGGGTCATTGTCCAGGACATTTAGAGGAACTAAAGTATCTGGTGGGTTGTATGGAAGGCTAGAAGATATAGCCTAAATCCATGAATTCCATGTCACCTAGCACATCCAGAAAATCCACTACCTTTGGGAAATCTAGAGAAGATGGAGTTGCACAGACTTTGTGTAAACAGATTTCAGATGAGAAAAGTACATTCTGGAATGTGTACAGATGAAAAGTGTTATAATGATGACACTATGCAGTTTTATTAAGAAGGCCGATCAAGGAGAAAGTTCTCCTTCTAGAGCTTTTTCAGCTCCCCTCCTCCCCCTTCTCCATTTCTCCCAGCACTACCCGCCCCCCTGACCTCTATCCACTGTGGCAGAGAAGAAAGTTAAATTTATATTGGAATGTATTTTATTTGTCCGTTAAATGCTTCATATTACTTTTTTCTCGAATGTTGCTTTTATTACAAAATGCTAAGCAACAAGAGAACCTACCAGAAGTAAGAAAGAGGAGGCATTTTAGTACATTGCACTCCTTCCCTTGTCAGGGAGTTGACTGAAAATAGTTTATGAGAGCTCAGATTATCTTATCCTAATTTGGCTAAGATTTCTGATCTCTGAAGAGCCAAATGGCCAGTCTTTCCTGATCACCAGACACAATTCAGTTGAAAGCAAAGAAGTTCAGTATTCCTACATAGGATGGTACCCTATGTTATTTAATAACATCAAAGCATGAATGGGACCAATGCAATAGCAGAGATGGCCTTGAGGATCCAGACCGCAGCTGGGCTTGGCCAGAGATTGGGGAAAATGATGAATCTGCAGTAACAGTCTGTCAGCCTTTGAGAGACGTGAACAGGATAGGCTCTAGTGAGAATCTTACACGGTAGGATGTTTGTGTAACGATTTTTACATCGGTTCAGTGGAAGGTCTGCCGCAAAGTGGGGGATGTCCAGTCCAATCAATTTCAACTCCTGTAAATGACAAGAGAATAGAGTTGAGATTTCAGTAGTTGGTGTGGATTGGATTATTGTTCACACTGTATTTTTCCTCACTCCCTGCCTGTAATAGAATTATCACACCCCATCTTCCACATGATGTTCCCGTTGCTCCCTTTTGGGACAGAGTGCACTTCTCCACTCCACTCTTCTCAACTTTCTTTGGCCAATGAACTTGGGTAGCAATCATTCTGATCAGAAGCTTTAAGTGTGCTTGCTCAGTTTGGTTTTCCTTTCATCTGCCATGAAAAGAACATGCTCAGGGAGGCTGCTGGCTCCAGAATGAGGAGATGCTTAGAACAGACCTGACTCTGTCCTACAGACCCTTGAAGGAGGAAAAGAAATAAATGTTGTCGCTGCTCATTGAGATTTTGAGATTAACCCTATAGGATGCTTCTATAGCATTATTGCAGGAATAGGGCTAATATAATACATAAATACCCTGGATAGCTTAGTGATCACATGGAGAAGGTAAGAATTATGTGTATCACCCAAGGTATGGAAAATTTGAAAACAGAGACACATTTCAGGTTTTTGGAGGTCTATGTTAACTGAAATGTACGCAATATGTGTAAACATTTCTATTCTATGGGGAAATGTAGGTGTTTGTCCTACAGGCAATAGGCCTTAGAGAAAGTAGTAAGAGAGTGAAAACAAGTGGGGAATATTCCCCATGTTACAAGAAGTAAGATCCACAGGCACTAAGTATCTGGTAATAAATTGGAGAGTGAAGATGAATCAGTAGTGGGCAGGCAAACCTTTCAGTGAAAATAGGAACAACCAAATATCTGCCTGTATGTACATATCAGTACTGCTATAAAACCTATAATCCAATTGCATTGGTAGGGCAATTTTTATATAAACAGACAACCATCACACTTCAACAAGATTATGTGATGGGCTAGGGGGGCTTCTAAGTGTTCATCTCATGTGTCTTCTAGGAAACAAGCTGGTATGGTCAGGCCACCTGGATTTCCCAGGAGGTATCATTGATGGTGTGGTCGGTGTGAATAGCTCCCTGGAGTTGGGCAGTGCACAACCAGTGCAGCAGATCTGGTTATGTTCCTGTACAAAGTTCAGGGAAATACTAGTAAACAGCATATACAGCCATCTACAGATGGAATGATCTATAGAGTACGCACTTCTCTGTGAGACTACTAGCTGAGGCTGTAATTGTTTTTACTCAGATAGGACATTAATGTTGTGCTCACATTTCACTCTTCATAATTCCTCCCAATTTTTACTCCATCGAATCATAATCGAGAGGAATACATAGCTGGGGGTAGAGTTTGGGAGCATCTTTGAAAGACTTTTTTTTTTTTTTTTTTTAAGATTTTATTTATTTGACAGAGAGAAAGACAGCCAGAGAGGGAACACAAGCAGGGGGAGTGGGAGAGGGAGAAGCAGGCTCCTGGCCGAGCAGGGAGCCCAATGCGGGGCTCGATCCCAGGACCCTGGGATCATGACCCGAGCCGAAGGCAGACGCTTAACGACTGAGCCACCCAGGTGCCCCTCTTTGAAAGACTTTTGAAGGGGGCTGGAGACATTGGTGATGTTTTGAGAGACCAAACAGGCACATCTCTTTCATGGCCTTTCTAACTTGATATAAGCATTCTTTGCAAAGCATATGTTTTAAAGAGACCAAGTTCTTGAGTCTTCTCTTGTTTCCACATAGAAGTTCCTTGACAACTAACTGGGATGCAACGCTGTGGTCCACACGGATGGACTCACTCGAATCACTCAGATCTCTCTCCTCCTTCCATTCTGCAACACTTTGGGCTTTTTAAGATCATGAAATCCCAAGCTCTGGGGCCCAAGTGGAAGCCAACCTTAAAGACAAGCTATGCTGACTTTGATCCTCAATTCACAAAGGGAGTTTTTCTGTTTCAGGCAAAATCCTTGCTTGCTAAATGCCTTTAACCAGAAGCATGTCACTGTCACTTTATAAGTGGTTTTTTCGTTTGAAAGGGTTTTCAAAGACTGACTACATTGTTCTTATAAGTAACAAAGTTTATTTTTAGCAAACTTCAACCAAATCAGTGTTATTTTTAGGTTAGTTCCTCTCGGAAGCTAGACGCTAATTTAAATGATGCTCCCATTGCTTAAAATATTTTGGAAGTCTACCTCCTTTAGAGAGTGTCTCTAGAGATAGTTGGTCAAAACATCTGGCTTCTTTTGGTGTACCACTCCTTAACTGTAGGGTCTTGGAAAAGTAGTTCAACTCTTGGTAACATCAGTTTAGTTATCTGTAAGATAAGGCTAACAACATTTCCATCCCTCAGTCACGTATAGTGACCCTCCAAGGAAACGATTAAACTCAACAAATATGAATACAGCACTATTGATGATGGCGATGAAATGCTTCTGTTCGGATTCTTTGTTTTGCTTTGCCTGGATGCATAACTTCTCCCTCCTCTGCCATTGGCACTAACAGACCGACAACTTTCCCCACAAATGCCCCGCTTTGAGGACAGGCTGAGGAGCCACAGGAAGAGGCCTCGGTGATGAAAGAAAAGTGTGGAAACAGATTGGAGCTGGGAGCTGGAGCACATATGGAAGCTGACTAACTGACAGAACTTTAATTGTGTGTTGCCTCCCTGCTGTAAATGCCCTAAGCTGATAAGAGAGGTTTAACTGGCTGAACACTGTAAACATAAATTGCCAAGGCTGAACCACGGCAGAGCGGGAACGGCGGATGTACACAAAATGCTCTGCAATCTTTTGTAATTTAGCCTGTCGCTCAGTGGGAAATCAAATACTAAGTTTCCGGATCAGTAGCTTTGCAGTTGTTCTCTTTCCAGCCATATGGAAACTCCAGAGGCTTAAATCTTCATAAAGGCAAAGGACGAGGTGATGGCCTGAAACTGACATAAATCATTTTTGAATTTTCAGTTTTGTTTCTATTATGATTTATCACTCTGTGTGTTTTTCCCTGGGCCACGGAGTCATCCACAGCGGGATGAGTGGTGGCTCCCCAAAAGATGTGTCCACATGCTAACCCGCAGAACCTGTGAATGTGGCCTTATTAAAAAAGAGGCTTTGCAGACGTAATTAAGTTAAGGATCATAAGATGAGATTATTCTGTATTATCTGGGTGGGTCCTGTATCTAAGAACACGTGTCTTTCTAAGAGAGAGACGAGAAGGCCATATAAAGACAGAGAAATAGATTGGAGTCATGCAGCTGTAAGCCAGGAGCACCTGGAGCCTCCAGAAGCTGGAGGAAGCAAAGAAGCATTCTCCCCTAGAGCCTTCAAAGGAAACATGGCCCTGATAACATTGATTTTGGACTTCCGGGCTCTAGAATTCTGCGAGAATAAATTTCTGTTGTTTTAAGTGACCAAGACTGTGGTAATTTGTTTCGGCAGCCCTAGAAATCTAATACAGTCCCCAAAGCCCAGTGGCAGTCTACGTTGGGTTGGCTGAGTTTGAAGCATGCAAGTCGGGGAAAGCAAAGCACAAACATATGCACTGCGTCAGTCTGTTCAGGCTGCCATTGCAAAACTCCATAGACTGGGTGGTTTAAACAATGGAAATGTATTCCTCACAGCTGTGGAGGCTGGGCAGGCTAAGATCAACGTGCCGACAAGGTAGACGTCATTCTGGGGCTTCTCTTGGCCTGCCTGTGACCATCGTCTTGCTGTGTGCTCACGTGACCTTTCTTGTCTAGCCCTACTTACCTTCCCAAGCCTCCATCTCATCAGCATACCAATTTTGGGAGGACACAGGCAGCCCATAACATGCACAGTCATCTTCTGAGAAGAGTGCAAACTCTAGTCTGGCTCTCGAGTCTGTAACAATGTCAGCAGGGGCTAAGTATTTGGGACAGGTTGGACATCAGAGTCAGGCGGGTTCGATTACTAGACTACGGAACAAGTGAGGAGACACGACGTCACCAGCGGTGTTGACAGTAGAGGTGCCAAGTGTGGCAGGGTACAAGGCTCGGTGGAATTGGGCCAGGTCTGGCTCGTTTTCAGGAAAACCCTAAAGGAGGTGGGATTTAGAAGAGGTGTTTAGTGAGGCTCTGTATTCATTTCTGAGGGCTGCCGTAACAAAGCACCACAAGCTGGGGGGCTTCGAGCAACAGAAATTCATTGTCTTACAGTTCTGGAGGCTATATGTCTGAAATTGAGGTGCTAGCAGGGACTTCCGACGTCTGTCACTTATAGAGGAATATTAGGGCATCCTTCCCGCCTCTTCCTAGCGTCTGTGGTTTGCTGGCAACCTTTGGTATTCCGTCACTTGCAGCTCTCTAACTCCGATCTCTGCCTTTGTCACCACATGGTGTTCTCCCTGTTCGTCTCTGTGTCTTCGCACAGCTGTGTTTCCATAGGGACACCAGTCAGACTCAGAGCCCACGCCACTCCAGTATGACCTCATCTTAACTGATTACATCTGCAATGACCCTGTTTCCAAATAAGGTCATATTCTGAGGTACTGAGTGCTTAGGGCTTCAACATATCTTTTGAGGGATACAATTCAACCCAGGACAGGTACTCTAAAGGAAGAATGGGGTGCAGTAATAATGGGCATCTTGGGGAGGTGATGGAGGACTGGAGGAGAAGGGCACCAACCTCAGGGGAGTCTAGCAGGGGCTGGCAGGGCCCTGGCCCACTAGGACGGGATTGAGGGGCCACACTCCAGCTGCTGGACAGATCGCTAGTATAGACACCTAGAAACAGAGACCCAAACTAGAAGAGGAGGGAAAACTCAGGTCTGGGAACTAAGCAAGACCCCCGGAGTAAGCACTGTTGGAGAGAGTTCAAGGTGACTTCTTTCAACAAAGGCTGCAGGCAGGTCTCCAGCGAACTGGACTGGAACACGAGTAAAAAGAGCTGCCAATGGGAGCTACTAGCAGAAATCAAGGCTCATCTCTCATGAACTACGTGGCAAGGAATACAGTCCCTTTTGGCATCTGCAGCCACGTTTCTGAACAAAGATGGTGAGAGCTTTCATTAGCCTCCTGATCAAACTAATACAAAACACAGAGATTAATGGCAGAATGAGCAATATATGGTATATCTCGTGGGCTCTCCAATTTCAAGCTCTAAAGTCTGGCTCTTCAAAACCTTTCCATATGAGACATACAAAATGAGGAACTGAATCTAATCCCCGAGTCCCAAACCTCCTTAAGAAAAGATGCACATTTTCATCAGAAGGATAATCAATCTTTCCAGCAGATCCAAAATCAGATGCAGAGTGAAAAAGGGATGTATTTAGTGAGTGCAAATTAGCAAATCATAGAGCTTCATGTATGACTTACAGCTGTATCGGTAATATATGTAAATCCAGACATTAGTTTCAATTTGCATAATGCTTATAAATGATGTAATGTCTCAGTATGAGTGTGATCTTTCAATGTCAGTATCAAAATGAAGACAAGTATTAAGCATTCATACAAACAGAACAAATAACTGTTCAGCTACTGAATTTAGCTAGACCAGCTGATTGGGCCATTTTGATACCCTCTTGGGTTCTTATTAGAGCAGGAAACCTTTTTTTTTTTTCCCCTTAAGTTTCGATTAATTACCAACTTCAGGAAAATTTGATGGCTGCCATGTGAAAGGTCTGACATACATCATAAAATCAGGTATGAGTGTGAGTCTTTGAAAACAGATGAGGGTACCGGGACATGGAACCTGAGGGAGTGGAGGCAGGGGGTCGGGGGTGTTGTTGGAGGCTGGTGGTGCCTGAGGGCTGGTGAACAAAAAGGGAAGTGAGTCACACCCATGGGTCACTGCTTGGGCAAATGTTAAAAAATACAGTCTGAGCCTATGACTTAAAGCAGACTTCTGGAGAATAATTTATATTTTCTCACCAGAGCAGGGATACAATATCAGGACTCGGCACCAAATAAATTACATATAGGATCAACAATGTTCTAAGAACAAAGATAGATGAAGAAAAGCTTCAGAATAAATAAAGATACTAAATGCTCCTTCAAATCATGGTGTGACGGGTAATTTTATGTGTCAGCTTGGTGAGCCTAGATAGTGCTTAGTCAAACATCAGTCTAGATGTTGCAAGAAGGGTTTTTTTTTTTAGATGTGATTAACAAAGCAGATTACTCTCCATAATGTTGGTGGGCCTGATCCATCAGGTGAAGACCCTAAGAGAAATGACTGAGGGGCCCTGAGGAGGAAGACATTCTGCTTCCTGGTTGCTTTTGGATTGAGCAGCAACATCAATTTTTCCCTGGGTCCAGAGTCTGCCCTGCAGTTTTCAGACTTGTGAGCTCTCACGACTGTGTGAGCTCGTTCCTTCAAATAAGACTGTCTCTTGGGTGCCTGGGTGGCTCAGTCGTTAAGCGTCTGCCTTCGGCTCAGGTCATGATCCCAGGGTCCTGGGATCGAGTTCCACATCGGCCTCCCTGCTCGGCAGGAAGCCCGCTTCTCCCTCTCCTACTCCCCCTGCTTGTGTTCCTGCTCTTGCTATCTCTCTGTCAAATAAATAAATAAAATCTAATAAATAAATAAATAAATAAATAAGACTGTCTCTTTATATATATATTTCTTCAATTATATTATAGTATATAGGCTATGCATCTTATAATAATTACATAAGAATTTTATAATTATATAAGAAATATATAATGTAATGAACTTATGGATGAATTATATGATTACATTATATTGTATTAGTGTTTATACATGTATATATTTCCTATTGGTCTGTTTCTCTGGAGAACTCTAATACACGTGAGTTAGAAAGCTTGGATGTACCCTCGTCCCACATTTAGTCCAGGGTCTCTCAATGGAACACTATTGGCCTGGAACAATTCTTTATTGTGCAGGACTGTCCTACTCATCACAGAACATTTCTCATCCCTGTCCTTTTCTCCGTTGAATATCACTAGTAGCTTCTTCCCAAGGCATTATGAGAACCAAAAATACTCCCACACACTCCCAAACTCTCCCTAGGGGACTTCCTGGTCCTGGCCCAGTTGAGAACTACTGATTTAGTTCAGCCTACTCATTGGATGAACAAATTGAGGGGATGAGAAATTGTGGCTTTTTTTCAATATTGATTAAAGGCAAAATGGTCATGATAACTAAGGGTTTGGGATCTGTTTTCAAAGACTCATACCCATATCTGATTTTAGGATGTATGTCAGACCTTTAGTACAATTCTACCTCCTTTATAATTCTTTTGGAATAAGCCTGAATGTGTTCATTTATATATTGAATGTACAAAAGCTTTCAACATGCTATAAATTAAACATTTAGCACATAGAATTTATTACCCTACGTTTCATATTTTTGAAGCATCTGAAGCTTCAAATCATTTATTGATTTGGTTCTCCAGTATCCTTCCTTTTTTGGGGAATAGTGCTCCCCATTGATTTAGCCAAGCGGTTCTAGTAAGAACTGTCCTGTTCCTATGTGAGTCTGCTCTCTCGGGCTGCAGTTGGCTTGAGAGGATGTCACAACGCAGGCCTGCAATCAGTATCCTCTCCTGTTAATTTTTAAACTCTGATTAAGAAAGAGAGTCAACAGTTCCCTTTGGAAACTGTGGAAACTCTCAGATGTGATGCTTGGGGGTTGTGGGTGGTAGTGTTTTCCACTGTGAGAAAGAGGTTGGTTTGCAGCGAAAGAGAGAGAGAGGCCAAGACAGAGAGAGAAGCAGAAATGAGAAAAAAAAAAAAAAAAAAGAGCAGGTCTCTGCAGGGGTGTGGCCCCTGGTTCCAATCATTCCTGACACTGAGCTGCTCCCTTTCCTTCCTCTGGTTTAGCTCTGATTATAAGATTCCTTTGGTTAGATGAGATATCTCAGCATCCTTTGAACAAATGCCCTCTCTCTTTGGTCTAAACTAGTCTGAATGGTGTGTCATTGACAACTAAAATCATCTTCTCTTTTTACCAAAAAATGGCTCACTGAATTTTCTTTATGATGATGCACTTCAGAAGCACAGTAATAATCACACTGGGGCTTGATGGAATAAGCTGGGAGGTACTCCTAACCTTCCCAGCGAGGGCAATGATGCTAACTGTGTCACCAAGGTGACATCATCACGTAGGGATGAAGAGCTGGAGGCTTCAATGAATTTGAAAGTGTATGTACATCATAATTTTCGTCACCATTATCAGAGTTACCCAGACATTTATTTTCTGCCTGAGTTTTGGTTTATGTGTTCTTAAAGAAAATCTCCTTTGTTTTTTTCTTCCTGAAATGCCATCCTTGTCATAGATCTCCAGTTCACACCAAAGTTCTATTCTTTGAGGTATAGTATTTGGTGTCACATCTACAACTTCTTGCACACTTGCATGTAATGGATAACAGAGCCGGCTCTGTGTGGAATTTCTGATGACCACAGGTGGGTAGTATTAGGGGGCCTTGTATTTGATCATGAGTAAAGTTCTTCTCATCCTTAAATTCCCTCTTAGATATCCACACCAGGACTCCTGCTGCTTCTTGCAGACCTAAGATATCCTCAGCTGATGAGGGGAAAGAAGAAATGAATATGAATAATGAGGGCAAAGCGGCTACATTCGACAACCTGGTGTTTCACACGAAAGAGCTCCTAAGACCTTTAAGAAAACATTGCCGTATTTAGAAGAGTCACTTGATCTCTTTCTTTTCCCTGGTTTCCTTGAATCATGGACCACCTGAGCCTTGCTGTAGGAACCTCAAAGATGAGGCCACCCAGACTGTCTGAGCTGTGAAATATATGGGAAGAAAACCTGAGGACCAGTTACACTGCTGAGATCTGAGGCTGACTCATTTCCACCTACTCTGACACATGGTCTTGGACTCAAAGGATATGCGTATTTCAGAGAAAGGAGGTGTTGCCATTTTTTTTTTCCTCCTTCCACATGAACCAGGTATAACTCTCTCCCTAATTTCCCCCCCAAAAAGTAAAGGAAATTGCACAAGGAAATATGAAGCAGAATGCCAGGAGTCCTACAGCTGTGAGGGCCCACCCCCACCCCACCCAGGCTCTTCTGTGTCCAGAAGAGAAAGGGGACCTGTTTCATCCACCACCCCCTTATTGTGGCCTCAGTGACATAAGAGACACACTAAAAATTCCCTGAAAGTGAAATTCTTTTCCGACCTAAATCCTCACCTTGCTTTCCTCCCCGCACACTCGATTGCATTGATGTTTAGTGATGGTTTCTCCTGGGATTGTGGTTGTTCACCCCACTACCCGCATTTGTTCTCTCTTTTCCTCCAGTGGAGCCACCCTAGTCCTGACCTGCAAAGGGTGCACGTCCTCACTCTGCATCAGCTGATGAGACATGCCCATCACAGTTACCACACTGCCCATTATGAACCGTATCGCAAGCCCTGCCCAGTGAGCAGGGAAATGACACCAGTCCCAATCTGGCAAGTCCCATGCCTCATCTACCACAGAAGGTAGGAAATACTTGATCTACTCACCTCAAATTGAAGAGAAAATTTATAGTCAGAGTCTTTGGCCATATCCTTGATGTAGGCGTCAAAGTCATCCAGTTGAACTGGGCTTTACCAAACACAAAGAAATGTATGTTTCAGAAATCTGGTTGACAGGTATCTATACTGTTTAATGTCATAGTTTTAAAAAATGAATGATTTTCTTGGAGAAAAAAGCAAGCTTTACTGCTCCAGGGTCAGCATTCATCTTTCTGTTGTTGCTGTTAAAGTTATCAGTCCCTAATATGTTGTGATTAAAAAGAGGGCCTTATGTATTATACTTCCTTGAGATGGGAGAGAGCTCTAGGTTTTCAGTCAGCTCTTACTCTAGCAATAAAATATTATATACATGGGACGCCTGAGTGGCTCAGTCGGTCCAGCGTCTGCCTTCGGCTCAGGCCATGATCTTAGGGTCCTGGGATCAAGTCCCACATCAGGCTCCTTGCTCAGTGGGGAGCCTGCTTCTCCCTCTGCCTGCCGCTCCCCCTGCTTGTGCTCACTCTCTTTGACAAATAAATAAAATCTTAAAAAATATTATATATATATATATGCATGCTTACATACATACATGTATATATGTTGTTTCTGGAAAATTCTGATTTATGGGAAAGAAAGGATTAGAGTCTGAAGAACTGTTTGAGATATGGTTTTATTTTATTTACTGTGTGATCATGGGAAATTGCTCGAACTCTTGTGAGATTCAACATTGTCATCTATAAAATATTATGGTCATACTAGTCTACATACATACATGCTAGCTACACTGTCTCCTCAGAGCAGAGGCAGGGTCGGTGTGATGAAGCACATATCCAGAAAGCTTCTAGAGCCTCACTCTTAAAGAGCCATGTTTGTGTATCTATAAAAGTATCAAAAAGTTTCAAAGGTACAATCAAGTAACGCATCTGAGCTTATGTTTCTGTATCTATACCCGAAGTTCTCACCTCTTTCCTTCTTCTTTTCATGAATAAGAATTATATTTTAGGGTGCCCGGGTGGCCAGTTGGTTAAGCGTCTGCCTTCAGCTCAGTATCATGATCCCAGGGTCCTGGGATCGAGTCCCAAGTCAGACTTCCTGCTCAGTGGGGGGTCTGTTTCCCCCTCCATCCCTCCCCCCTGCTCATGATCTCCCTCCCTCCTTCCCTCCCTCCCTCTCTCTCTCTCTCTCTCGGATAAATAAATAAAATCTTAAAAAAATTATATTTTATTTCCTACAGTTTTCTGTAGCTGCTTATCCTTCCCAGAGTTTACCTATACCAACCTGCTCCCTAAGCTTCTACAAGATGCTCTGCTCTGGCATCTAATCCAAGCCTTTCCACTTTGGCAGGATCCACACAGTGACCTTTCCCTTAGTCTTGCTACAAATTACTCAGCTTATATCATCTACCTGTGGCCTTATGTCCTATTAGCAAATACATAGTATTATTAATAGTTACTTGTTTAAAGTTGTTGATTAGCCAATCCCATAGATTCTGTTAAGATTTTAGTAGAATTTAAAGGGCATTATACCTCCCAGAGGTACACTTGAATTCTAATGGTTTCACTTAATAGCATTAATGACTCGTATCCATAAAACACACTGCAGTGCATACATATTCGCATATGTTATATTGCTCGGTTGATCCCTGAAGGAGACCCGGGCAACATCAACCCCATGCTTCAAGTGAGACAGCCAAGGCTAAGAGTCCGTTGAATAGTCCAAGATTACGTGGCTACTCAGCAGTAGAATGATGACGAGCACCTGGGAGAATGATTTCTGGTTAAAAGCTATTCCCTGGGCGCCTGGGTGGCTCAGTTGGTTAAGCGACTGCCTTCAGCTCAGGTCATGATCCCGGAGTCCTGGGATCGAGTCCCACATCGGGCTCCCAGCTCGGTGGGGAGCCTGCTTCTCCCTCTGACCCTATCCCCTCTCATGCTGTTTCTCTCTCTTTCTCTCTCTCAAATAAATAAATAAATAAAATCTTTAAAAAAAAATAAAAGCATTCCCACATCAAATTTGCCATCCTTCCAAAAGAATGGCTAAACGTGGGGCTCCTATCCTAGAAGGAACTCCGTTAGACCTGCCCTCTCTGGCTGTTGTCTCTGAGCAGGGCATTGACCTTAACGTTGGATTGAATGATTCCAGTTTTCATCCCATTACCAGAAGAAAGGAAGCACGAATAGGAAAGGCAATCTGAGAAAATATTTATGGGTTAGAAAAAGCAAAAGGAAAAGAGAGACAGAGGAAGGGCCAGGAAACAGAAGAATGAACATCAGGGAGAGGAGGAGGATGGTAAGGAGTAGCAAAAGCAAGCTGGGAGGGAGTAAAGATCGAGAGGATAAAGGTTTAGAGGGAAAAGGGAGAAGAGAAGGTGGAGCAAACGAGGGGTGAAATGAGAATAGGTACAGATAGGAAAGGGGAGCCACGGGGACACGGTGCGGAGTGGGAGGGGGCGGCCTTGGGAGGTAAAGAGAAAGAGTCAAGAGAAAGCAAATGGAAATGTGGGCAGGGGAGCCCCTCAAGAGCTGGCTTTTAGAGAAGGAAGGAGAATTAGAAAGAAAATGAAAGGAAAGAGGAAGCTGGTTTCTTAGTGGTCTCTGCCACCCATATGTGTAAACACACCCACACATAATAGTTTAGCTGTTGAAATATACACCTGCCCTCTTTTTTAAGTTTTATTTATTTATTTATTTATTTTTAAATATTTTATTTATTTATTTGACAGAGAGCGAGAGAGGGAACACAAGCAGGGGGAGTGGGAGAGGGAGAAGCAGGTTTCCTGCTGAGCAGGGAGCCCGATGTGGGACTTGATCCCAGGACCCAGGGATCATGACCTGAGCCGAAGGCAGACGCTTAACAACTGAGCCACCCAGGCGCCCCTAAGTTTTATTTATTTAAGTAATCTCTACACCCAACGTGGGGCTTGAACTCATGACCCTGAGATCAAGAGTCTCATGCTCCTCCGACTGAGCCAGTCAGGCGCCCCTGCATTTGCCTCTTTCTTAAGCATCCCTTCCATTTGAAAACAAGCAGTCTTTTTTTTTTAAGATTATTTATTTATTTATTTATTTGAGAGAGAGAGAATGAGAGAGAGCACATGAGAGGGGGGAGGATCAGAGGGAGAAGCAGACTCCCTGCCGAGCAGGGAGCCTGATGTGGGACTCGATCCCGGGACTCCAGGATCATGACCCGAGCCGAAGGCAGTCGCTTAACCAACTGAGCCACCCAGGCACCCAACAAGCAATCATTTTAATAGGCAAAGTGAAGATCATTATGAAGAACTTTTTTTAAATCAAACATTTTAAAAAGAAATATAAGAAAAACTTTCTGTATTATATACTTCAAAGTTTCTAAGACTAATCTTTAATATTTTCACCACAAAAAGAAACAATAATTATGTGACAGGATAGAGTTGTTGCCTAAATGTTATGGTGGGAATCATACTGCATTATATCAGTGTATTAAATCAACACATTGCACACCTTAAACTTACACAATGTTATAGGTCAGTTATATCTCAACAATAAAAAACAACTTACTTAGTCAGTTTCCTCTTCTTTAAACCATTTTTACTCCTGAGAATTGAAAAAAAAAAAAAAGACAGCTTTATCTGGGCAGAAGAATCGATTGACATAATGATGAAACTTGAAGAGCTTTAAATAATTACATCAGGCACCTCAATTTTATTTAATTTTCATTAAACATACCTCCAGTTTGTTTAATTACTTTTCCTTAAATGAGAAGATAATGGTAATAATTTCAGATTCACTTCTTAAAAAGTCTATTAGATTACAAGAACATACTTGTACTTTACATTTTGGATTTGCCAAATACTAAATTTTAGAAATATAATCTCTTGCTACTAGTGGTTAAGCTGCTGAAGTATTTTATAAATATACAGAAATATCTGTTGCCTGAAAACTCTAGGATCTATAGGCAAGAAGGAAAGATTTGGGGAATAAAAGGGGAGAACGAAGTATCTGGGAGGGTGGATATGTTGGTTGTCAAAGACTCGAAGACTCAAAGCATCTTCCCTGGGAATGTGAGTTTGTGCTAAGAGTGTTGGCATGTATCTTTTTTTTTTAAAGATTTTATTTATTTATTTGACAGAGAGAGAGCCAGAGCGCACAAGCATGGGAAACAGCAAAGGGAGCGGGAGAAGCATGATCCCTAATGAGCAGGGAGCCCGGATGCCGGACTTGATCCCAGGACCCTGGGATCATGACCCAAGCCGAAGGCAGACGCTGAACCAACTGAGCCACCCAGGTGTCCCTCTTTTTTTTTTTTTTTTTAAGATTTATTTATTTATTTGAGAGAGAGAGAGTATTGCAAGCAGGAGGGGCAGAGGGAGAGGCAGAGAAAATCTCAAGCAGACTCTGTGCTGAGCACAGAGCCCAATGCGGGGCTCGATCTCATAATCCTAAGATCATGACCTGAGTTGAAACGAAGAGTTGGATGCTTAACTGATGGCGCCACCCAGGTGCCCTGGCGTGTGTCTTATAGAATTCTATTATGGCATTGTTCTTATTCAATTTTGAACTAGTTTTTTAAGCTATCTGAAGAATTGTACCATTACTAGTTCTTAATTCATTACTATTCTGTAAGCTCAAACACATGTAATGCTAATATATGTTACAGTTAATTACATTTTTAGGGGGTATTTAGGGTAATTGTTTTCAACCAACAAATAAGGTAACTGACCTAAGTTAGTGAATGAGAATATGGTCTCTGCTGAAACACTTCATTACTGTATTTTTATTGTTTTATATAAATGATAAATATTGATACGATTGTGAGTGACAATTTTTACAAATAGTTTCCCAAAGTCTTTAAATATTGATGGAAGCACACAAACTTTCAGAAAATAAACCATCTGTAGTAAATAACCAGTGTGATCTGAGTGCTCTCATGTGCCAGAATATTTATTTATATTAAAAATTGTGGAGGCGACTGGGTGGCTCAGTCGCTTAAGGCACTCAACTCTTGCTTTCGGCTCAGGTCGTGATCTCAGGGTCGTAGGATCAAGCCCCCATTTGGGCTCCGTGCTCAGCTCAGTCTGCTTGAGAGTGTCTCCCCCCAACCCCCGCTTGCGCTCGTTCTCTCTAAATAAATAAATAAAATCTTTAAAAAAATAAAAATTAGAATTGTGAATATCCGGGTACCTTCATTTCTAGAAAGGCTGTAGCAGAATGAAGCACTGCTTCCTCTGTGCTCTCATAGCACTTTGTTCATGGAATGTTTCTCCTGGTATCCATCAGTTGCTTCTGTGCTCCTTGCTACACAGTCCTTCCCACCCCCTGCCCACCCCCCCCAGAGCTGAGCATAGTTAATAGGACACATGGTGGTGCTCAATAAATGCTTAGTGAATTGGGTTGAAACAAAACACGTTTGCCATGTTGCCCCCACAATTTTACTTAATGATTCAATGAGGAGTTTGATACTAGACTCAGGAAGTGGAACTGGTGGATGGACAGGAAGTTACGAGGGCAGGGAATACAGGGAAATATCCATTAAGGCAAGAGGTGTTTCGGTTTTCATTTCCTGGTTTCAGTTTTTACTTCAGTTTTACTTCTTCCTACTTCTGAGTGATGACAGTCCACTCAATAGCTCCCTTCTTATTTGTTCTCCCTCATCCTCTGTCCTCCATGTTTGAGATTTAGAGGGAATAGACATTCCGGTTTTTACTTTGCTTCTCCCTCACCCCCTCAAAATACCACTGTAATGTTGGACAGGGCTGTATCATCTAGGCATTTGGGAACCTAAAAGAACATCTCTTGAATAATTTTTACTCAGCTCTTGTGGGGGTAATGTAGTTAACTTTAGGAATGCCACATTCACTTTGCATCGTGGGAGCTGATGATGGTGCTTTTTGACAGAGGAATGTTCACTGAGATAACAGTTTGGTGAAGTCAGGAGGCTGCCAACATATTTTGTGATTGGGAGTGGGAAAAAAAAACAAAACAAAAAACACCAAACCAAATCTTTCCTATCCAAACAGACTTTAAGGGAAACTGGGAAGAAACAAATGTATGTGGGAGAGTAACACTGAATAAATTCAGTGCTGAAATATTAAGCTGCTACTATTCAACAGCTGTGTAGAAACCTGATTACTGGAAGACAGGCACTTTTTTTCTTTCATTCTCATTCATTGATTGAATGAACTTTACATAGAATGTAAAATTCCACCACATGTTTTCAATGACTTATTGCCAAAAGTGTATGTTTAAGTGTATGTCTTCATGATTTGTATACAACCTTTATGTTCTGCTTAGATTTTGCAGAATTGATTCCAAGGAGTTCTCACATCTGTAGGCTGTGGGACAAGGACAGGACTGAATTATGAGACTCCAGAGCCACACGGATGGAATTTTCCTACGTTTTCAATTGCTGTACTAATTCTAAGACGAAAATCAGGGGACATTTCACTTTTAAACATGTAAGTGGAGGTTCCGCCAGCCCTTTGGTTGTCAGTGCATTATGGAAAGAGCTAATGTGTGCGTCTGTTACCATGAACATTTGAGGTGATGTGTAGGGTGTCATCTTGTCATTGCAAAAGATTTTTTGAGTAACTGATAACACTCATCAGACAAACAGTATATATGCATACATGACCATGCACATCTTCCAATTTTCTCTTTTACTTATATCAGTTAGGTAAGGTTCAAAATCCTAATGACTTCAAGAAGTTAAGATGCATAAGTTCTTCATGGTTATGAGATCTTGGGAAGCCAGCCAGACTGGAATTCATTGTGAAAAGGAATATGAAAAGAGGCAATGGCAGAAGCATGGGATTTACAAAGACTAAAAACAAACAAAACCCCCCTGAAACAACCCCCAATACTCTAAATGTCCCCAATTTCATAAGCGCCACTTACTCTTTCATGAGCTAGCTGGAGATCATCCCCAAATCTTAAAAAGGCATTTAGAGTTATATCATCCTCTGAATAAAATATGCAATAACCAGGAGGAAAGCTGAGCAGTTTAAACTAAATGTTGCTTCACGCTTAAAATGACAACTCTTGTAGATTTCGAGCAGGCAGATGAATACTTGAGCAGAGCATGAGGTGAGTACGGTGTTAATAAAAAGAGTAGTAACAATGAATCCAGATAGAGCTGGTCCGAATGAAATGGTTTTCTCTGATTAGGAAACCTGATCTGAGATGATGGTAACCAGAAATCCTGGCAGAATACCATCTTGAGACTAAGCCACCCGGGCACTGGTGATCGGCTCTGGTTTTGCTATCGTCCTGGGAGAAGATTCAAGCAACACTATGAGAGAGAAAGAGTCTCCTGGTTTCCACACGAACCACTCACCAGGAAGATTTTACAAAATTAACGGGAACATCTATTCCCCTGAACTTGGCAATTCAGAGAAGAAACCAGGCCGTGTGTGAGGAAGGAGGTAGGGTGGGCGGCTCTGTTATTTCTAGTGGTTGTTAACAGACTAGGTGAGCTATGAAGACAAACACATCTGGAGGAGGATTAAAAATGGCTATCTGCAAATGAAAGCAGGGGAAAACATCCACGAGTTACTAGATGAAGAGAAAAGTAGCAAACAGTAGGGACCTCGGGTGGCTTTGTGAGTGCTAAGCTAGCTGTACCTGAAAAAAAGCAAGGATCATGTATTTCACTTCTGTTATATCTGACCTAGCACAAGCCTAGGGCGGAAAACAGAGTTTATGTTCAGTCTATTCTCATTGGTTGATAAGCATATGGTTTACCGAAAGTGACAGAAAGCCTGGGGCTCTATGTTTTGCCTTCTCTTCGCAGCTGGAGATAACCATTTACATCTCAAGACAATTCTTCTAAAAAAGACTGAAGCGTTTTTTAAAAACAAACAAACAAACAAACAAAACCCCAAAACAAAAAACAAACAAACACAACTACTGAAGGGTTTTTTCCCCCCTGACTTGGGTCTCATGCTATTTGATCAATACTATAAATAGCAGACCTTGAAGGAGTTGTTGGAATTTGAAGATGTGATTCATCAGGGGGACCCAGTAAGAAATACATGCAAAAAAAGCACAGCCCTGATATGAGCTTAGAAACCAAACTGTGGGAAAGTCAGAGAATTAAGCAGAAAAATTAATACGATACTATATGTATCTTTCTTTCTTCTGTTTGAATTGAGATCTATGGCGGGTACTTTAAGGGTATTGGGTACAAGTATTCTGATGATAGGTAGAATACTTGAGAATGATTAGTAGATGTTGAGTGAAAAGTGATGCATATTTTGAAGGTCAAAATGGAATATATATGCACTACTCATACCTGAATACTATCTGATGTTAAATACTTAAAATATTGTGTTGGCTATGGTGAAGCCCTATACTCAAAACTGTTATTAAAACCAACTTGGAATAACAGCAAATGGGTCCTTATCATCCGAGACATTCTTGTGGGTTCATTACTTAACACCTCAGTGTCTACCATGTTTCAACAGTTTTCCTCTAGTCTTTCTTTAAAACAAACAAACAAACAAACAAAAAACCCCAAAACAACCCCATTGCTGGTATTAATCTCTACTGGTATTAATGCTGGTATTAATCTCTACTGTGAGAAAGTCCTTTCTGGTATTTCTTCCATTGCAACCTGAAGTCCTAACCTTGCCAACTGTATTGATTCTGTCCTTGGAGGAGCTGAAGAACATTTGATCAACTGTCTTTTTGAATAAATAACTCTACAGATTGCTTTTCGTCTTTCACTCTTCCCCTCACTCTCCCCACTCAAGTGCCATTTTTCCAGTTCATGAACTATCTTTATTGTTTTTTCTGAGTTCTGAAGTTGTCCATATATCTGAATCTGTCTGTACATAATTTAGTACCTAAGCACCTTGGATTTTTCAGGACAATGATGTTTTGTTTTTGGTCAGGAAACCACTACCTTTTTTCCTGCTGCTCAGGAAAGGAAATAGTCCTTCTAGATATGTTAGTCCCAGATTTCAAAATTATTGTTATTAGATTTTATACAAGCTGAAAAGGATACTCTCTGAGATTTGGTTATTAAAATGATTTAAAAGTTAAGAAAAGGAGAATTTAAGGGAAGCTGCTTTTTACAGAGGAAAGAATAGATTTTGGAGACACCTGGGGTTGGAACCTGGATTTTCTATAGAGTAGTATGATGTTAATATAATCTCCTTAAGCCTCTATTTCCATGTTTCTAGGATGGGGCTCTGCAGAGTTGTGGGGACAATTAAATAAGATAATTATACAAAGAGGCTTGCACTTAGTTGTTCAATATTCATTGAGTTAGCACTACTGTGAAAACACTAACACCTCAAACACAGAGTACAGTATTCTGGGCTTCTCTACCTGAAAGCGTTTCTTCCTTCTTGGAAATATGGAGCTTTCTAATGGATGGAGATAGTAAGGAAAATGGGAAGCATCATTTACAAAGATGAGAAGCCAATGCATTGACTGAATGAAGAAACAAATGACTAGTAATTCATGGAAGAAAAGCTTGCCAAGAACATCCCAAGAAGAAAATTTTAATTGGAAAAACATTATACTTAGTTAGCATCTTGGTACCATGAACTATTTTAATCCATTTCAATACCTGATCAATAATTTTAGAGGTTGCCCAAACACATCAGATAATTAAAGAGAATTTTTCCTTTTGGTTTTACTTCTGGAGAGCTAACCTTATAGACTTTTTGTTAGGTAAACAGTAAAAAAAAAAAAAATCACTTACCAAGGATTAATATAAAATGCCAAAAGATAATCAGTCCAAAGACATGAGGGTAGCAGGGTTAAGAAAGCAAATATACTCCTACGCCTGTGAGCATTAATAGATATAACAGATGTAAAGATGAAAAAGTGGCAAGAGTTAGTAACATAAACTGTGAACAGATATCAGTAAATTACCTACTGGGATCAATTAAAATGACAAGCATCTTAATTACAATTACATATTATTCCATTCTGTGAAATTGAAACGCGAAGGCTTACGTGCTATCATATTGCCAACACCAGTTTTATTCGCACACATACATATTGTAATCAGATATATTCCTTTCAACTTATTTTGTGTCGATTAGTCTGCTATTAAGTGATTACATTTTACATTCAGTTAAATGAGGCTCCTAAATGCCTCATTAGTTGTCTCTTATTCTTGGATATTATTACCTTTGCCATGCTTGAACCTATTTTAAGGAACCATTATAACATCATTCGATCGCCAACAGCGGCTTGTGTGAGGAAATATCAACCAATGGTCAATTTCTGCCTATACCAATTCTGGTAGAGACCCCAAGCTTCTGGGATGCATTCTTACAAAGCTGCACTCCTAGGTGTGACTTTCTATATTACTTCTAGTTTAAGTTCATACACCATCGCTGAAAAATAACCCTTAAAACAGAGCTACGGAAGGACGCTCAGGTATCAATGATTCAAGACAAGTAGCTCATGAAACTGCCTGGTCCATAATCTGATTAATACTGACCTGAATGGGAGCAAAATTATTGCATTGTACTTTACTTCTAATTCAGTCTGCTGATTTAAAAAGCGTGGTGTGAATGCAATTTCAGGTATTTAAACCACGTGCAAAATAGAACGTTCATTAACGAAGATTTTAACATGTCCTATGGCTGTGTCTGTAGCTACACTGAGAAATAGGAGGGGAAATGCTGTCGCCTTGTCACTTTAATTACTACAGTTTCCCAGGGATATATCTGTTCTGTCAGCCAGTACATGCCGGTACTGGCAAAACCATCTTTGCCAAGAGCAGGAGGAGAATTTTCTAGATTTTTCTAGAAAATTCCTGAAGTGAATTCTCTTTTGCCTTAGCTCTCCCATAACTGACGTCCCATATTCTATCAGTTGTGACTGATTGTGCAGTTAGTCAATACATAGCTGCCCTGAGTCCCAGGTATAATTGGATCAATTCCTAGATGGGCTATTCTTCACTGTTTTGTGACTGGGCCTTTTTAAAGGGTGAGCCAGACAAGAAACAAAGATCAGTGAATTAGTCTCTTAATCTTGGCAAGAGTGTTAATATATCTGAACAAACCTAGAAATGCTTACTAACTTTCCACCGTCGAGGGGTTATGGGTTTTCTTTCTTCACAGTTGGATTAATTGTAGTTTAATAGCAAAATTCCATTCAGGCTAAAATTTAAAAATAGTACAACATACTGTCTTATTGAAAAGAATCCTATTTCAACTAGACTTCCCGCTGCTGGATGCCCACTCAGGGAAGCCGAAGTTATATTCCAATTAAAGCCCTCCCTCCCTCACTGATTCTGTAAAGTTTCTAGTCTCACCTATCTATTTCTTGAAGATCACCATTTTGGGGGATTAGGAAAACAAAAAGAAGAAAAAAAGACCATTTACCAAGGATTAACATGAAATGTATACATTTAAATAAATGTGCTTTGCATTGAGGCTTGCAAAAGAAACAAACCTGATCATGTAAGCAGTACCAGCTTTGTATTAAATGGTTACTTCATTAGCAATTTTGTTGGGTCTCCATTGTAGCTGATAGCATTGTTAATTCTCATGTATCAGTGTTAAGGTATAATGTCAAACAATTTAATCTCCTGACAATGCTTTCTCAATTCTCCAAATATCTCCTCCCTCTAGGTCCTTAAGATTCAAGCATGGGGAAAAAAATAAGGCCAGGTTTTCCCATGGGACCTCACTGCCTTTGATATTTATTTACCCATAAGTGTAAGAGCTGAGAGGCCTGGGCTGAATACGTCTCCTCGATTCTGACCAGAAGTGGGGCTCATATTCTCAGGCACTGAAATGTCAGTTTGACATAGAGATGCTTCTCTCTCTCCTGTTGCTTCGCTGGGGTCTGTCCTGTGCCTTCGCCACCACTTGCGCGTTCAGTGTGACTCCTGCACTGAAGCCCTTCTTCAGCACGGTTTGGGGCTACATCCCTGCCTGTGTTAGTCCTTCGTTTAATATAGTAACAACTCAGCCGACTACGACATTTTCTCTACTTCGTAACTGCAGTAAACCTATATAAACTAATACATTCAGGGAAGAAAATCTAACCTTGGAAAGTCCACTCTCACCAAAATTGTGAAAGGACAATCAGACAAAACCATGTATCCCCAAAAAGAGTAAAATAAAGTTCGGAGCACACACACAGCATAGATAAGCTCTCTAGAGCCTTGTTGCAAAGTAATGCTCACCAGTTGTATGGAAGCTTTCCATCCCTCTCCAAAGAAGCAAAATTGACAAAAGTTCCTGCTCCGCATTCCCTGTTTGAAAGGAACCACAAAATCAAGGTTACTGCTTGGTGGAGCACTCTTTTACCTTGATATAAAAGAAAGCCTTTACTGGCTTATCATCACAGCATTAAATTAAAAAAAAAAAAAGCTAATATAAGTTCCACGTGTTCCTCTTTCACATGCAATACAAAATAAAAAAATAAAAAAGTTTTTCATAGGTTGCACATGCTCTAATCAAGTTATTTGAAGCCAAGAGGATTTGGCTTACAATCCTTTCCAAAGGGCACTCGTGATCCTAACATAAATCTTTGAACTATTTGGGGTATAGTATTTTTCACAAAGCCTCCTAGCCTGAGGGTTTTCTGTTTTTAGCACCTATTCTTTGTGGGGTTGTTTTTAAAGCATTTTGATTTCCTCTCTAAAATGATGGTGGATCAATTTGGATTATTTTCTTCCTCCAAAGTTTTCCCCTCATGTTGGGATGCCCATGTGATTTATCACTTGAGATAAGAGTAAAAAGAGTGAGACATATGGAAACAGATTGGCTTAGCAGTGCCTCTTATCCAAAAGGTTGCCTATTATTCTGTCAGTGGAAAATATTGTTGAAGTTTTTTTTTTTTCCAGAAGTGGAAGACAAAGGTAAACATATTCCCATGCCTTCTCCACCTTTACCTAATGTCATGGATAAACAACACAGCTCATGGGGGTTCATGCATCTCATTTCCCCCCTAGATGAAATTGATGGACTTACTCAGAATTGAAGCAGAGATTTTGACATTAATTGGCACATCTGCTAATAACTTTGGTGATCTCCCTGTTCTTATTACTGTGTTCTAAGAACAGTTTTCTTCTTTCAAAAATGCACTAATACATTGTTATGTCACGCTGTGTTATAAATTACACATCATCAATTAATTTTCCTCTGTCAATTTCTCATATATAGGATTTATTTTATCCTGTAATTCAAGGGTTCTTACCTGGGGCTCAAGGATAGAATTTAGAGCTCCGTGAACACAGTGAGGGGAAAGTACTCTTGTTTTCACAACCTCTAACTGAAATTTAGCAATTTTTAAAATTATTAAAGTAGGCAACAAGCCAAAATAATATCATCAGTACTGGCAAGATTGCTAACCACAGAAACTGCAGATGTTTCTCTATAATGAACCTGCTGCAGATATGGAAGTATTGTTCATATTCATCACTCTGATGAAATTATGAGAGTTATTAGACACCCTACTAAATATTATCTAAATATATTAATAAAGGAGGATGTAATGCATTTGTTTTTTAAATACTCTGATTACCATGTTTTCATATAATTCGTTTCTTTTTAATCTTATGTATTTTATTTTTTGCACTTAAAAAGAAAGCATTATTCTTGGAAGAGATCCACAGGCTTAATCAGATTGCCAGAAAGGATCATGGCACAAAAAATGTGAAGAATCTCTGCTCTAATGGTCAGCTGGCTGAAGTAGAACCACTTCTCCTAAGCATCTTGCTGTATGCACCACAGAGAATGCTCCTGGAATTGTACCCATTACCACACCTGCTACCACCCCCTCCACTATTACTATTATGAGCTAACATTTATTGCATGCTTCCCAATTATGGCATTATTGCTCCTAACCATCCACTAATGTAGGGGCTAGTCTCATCTCTTCTCGATATACATTCTTTCCCTTGCTTCCAGGCTACACACTTTCTTAGTTTTTCTTGCACTCCACTGGATGCCTCTGGCCAGTTTCCTTTGCTCTTATCTTTTTTTTCCTCCCTGAAAATCTTAATATTAGATTGTTCTGGTGCTTAGTGCAGGGCCCTCTTCTCTCATTTACTCACACTCCCTCCGGTAAAGGAGAATTTCATCCAGTCTATTGCTTTAATCCCACGTATATGCTAACAACTCCCAAACTTATATCTTCAGTCCAGACTTCGTTCCTGAACATCAGACTTTTATATTCAATTGCCTACTCCACACCTGCGCTTGCAGTCATCTCAAACATAACATTTCCAAGACTGAAGTCTTGATGCTCCCCCAACTCTGAAATCTTCATCTGGAATCCTATTTCTGTTGATGGCAACTCCGTCCTTTCAGTTGCTAGGACCAAAACCCTTGGAGTCATCTGTGACCCTTATTCATTTCCATTTCAAGTGCGATCTGTTAGCAAATCCCCTCAGCAAATGCCTCTATTTTCAAAATATATCCAGAATCTGATCATTTCTCCCCACCTTTATTGCTGTGACCTTGGACTAAACCACTACCATCTCTAGCCTGGGTTACTGTAATGGCTGCCTGCATTAATATGCCTGCTTCGCCTCAATACATACTGTTTTCTAGTGTAACTCGGCTCTTTTGCCCCAAGTCCTGCAATGGCTTGACTTAGAATAAAAGCAAGAAGTCTTTACAATGGCTTACAAAGCTCTATGTGATCTGACATCATCTCCTGCTGCTCCTCCCTTCATTTCCTCTGTGTTAGCTGCACTAACCTTCTTGCTACTGCTTGAACATGTTCCTGCCTCAGGGCCTTTGCACTGGCTCTTCCCTCTACTGGGCATACTCTTCTGCCAGAAAACAAATGGCTAACTCCATCATATCCTTCACATCTTTTCTCAAGTATTATCCTTTCAGTGAGATCTATCCACCTCCCAGAGCTCCTGTCCGTATAATCCGCACACCTGTACTGCTAATTTCCCTTACTCTGCTCTATTGTTTTTCTTTTGCTGTCTGCTCACATACAACACGGTTTTTATTGTCTATCTCCTCCGCTAGAATACGAGCTCCATGAAGGCAGAAATTCTTGTCTATTTTATATACTATCATATCTCAAGCATCTGGAAGAGTCTGACACATAGCAGGTGTCTATTAATATTTTCAAAATATCCACTAATATTTATTCAAACTACTGAATGAAGTTTCAGTAAACTGCACAAAGTTACATAGATTACAAGTTAGGATTTGATCCCAAGGAGTGTAATTTCAGAGATCTCTATGCTAGCCACAATGTGGTGCCACCTTCCTCCCTATCCTTCTAAGATTTGTTTAAATGCCAATAGTCATAAAGCTTGATTTTTATATTCAGAACTAATCTCTTTTCTCTACATTCATGGATTCTCATTTTTATCTCCTTTCCAGGGCAGGTCAGTTTATACCTTTAAATATATTTCTTTATGTGCATATCTCCAGCTACGTTCTAATTTCCTAGTGGACAGCTTGGGTATCTGATTTTTATTTAATTGTGCCGGATAAGACACTGATTAGATCACTATTGGATGGATAAATTTATTTATGACTAGGCAACTGAGAGAACTCTGAGAAAGAAGAAGGATGTTGATTGACAATTCAGCAGGCTAACGTTGGGTAAATATAATTTGAGCCAAATTTCCCAAACCCAGCAGTATTCAACGAGGCAACAATTTTAAAGAGAATTGATGGATTGTTCTGATAATATAGGGGACCACTGAAAGTACTAGAGAATGTGCTTTGATAAAAAATGCATCAGTGGTCAAAGGAATAGGGAATCACCAAAATCATAAATCAAAAGTCTTTTCTAGCTGCAAGAAAAATGAAAACTGCCTGAACTCTGAGTAGTAGAAACAAAACTAATATGAGACTTCAAATGGACCTAATCATAAACTCTTCAAATGTTTTCTGATAAAACAGCTTTGGCAGAACTGATGAGGAGAGGGACTTTTTTTCTTTCTTGTGGTCTCTCCATACATTCACTCCTTTCATTAATCATACGGAGTAGCCAGAAATCTTTATTTTACTCCAAAGTATGTTTGAAAGTATCCAAATGTCATTAATGGATTCCTTTGTGTGGGTTTCTTAAAATGACAAGACTGATAGTAAGAGGTCTGGATTTGTGTAAACCATCCTTTGCTTTGTCATTTCAATGGTCATGTTTTCTAAAATAACATTTAGAAGTCTACTTAGAAAACACACAAAACAGACACTGAAAACCGAAATCAAACTTACGGCTATACAATTTAGATATTAAATTTAAACATTTTAATATTATTAAAATAATTATAAATTACATTTACAAATTAAAGTATAAGTTAAAATACTTTAAAAGCCCTGCTATACTATTTCGATCTGCAAAAGCAGACCTATAGGATAAATTAAAATATTTTAAAGCCCTTGGGTAAAAGGTCAACCAAACTGAACTTACCTTGCCATCTGGAGGTGCTTTTTCCTCAGAATGATAAGGGTCACGAGCAGCAGTCCAATTAACAGTGTACTGAGGATGGCCAGTACCGAGATGACTACCACATTGGGGTTCATCTCTGTAACTGAAGAGAAAAGCCATGCATTTTCATTATAACTTCCATTACACAAAACTAACAGAACCACTCATCATTTTCCATTGATTTTTAACAGCACTGAACGTATAATGATGACAATAACAGCAACAGTAATGTTTCTCCTAGCCGACAATGACCTCCTGCTGGTCAAATACAACCTAGTAAAGCAGATTGATAAATGGCGTTCAGGTACCTAGCAGAGTTGTGTCCATCACGAGGGCTTACATTCAGAATGCTCTTAGCCAGGAGAACTATACACTGAATAAATCAAAGCCTGGACCATGGTTTAAATTCCTTTGAAAATTAAAAAAATCTAGAGGTCATCTTATTACTGTTTAAGGTTTTCAGAAGTTTAGAGAGAGAGTGGCAGGTTTTCATTTTATGCCCATGACTTTAAAGTCAGAAACCACAACTGTGTATTTTGCTCACAACTAATATCGTATATGAAAAAGGCATTAGCAAGCTACCATCTGCTGCAGCACTTAACACGTCTCTAGAAGCAGGCGTTCTGATGATCTGTAACCATATGTCGAGTGGTTTTCCATCTGCACAACTCAAGAGATTAAACCTATTAATAAGTCGTGGGCCCTTTAAGAACAGCGGCTGTGTCCCTTCCCTATACTTTATATGGGGACTGCTCTGGCACATGCACACTATAAGTGGGAATACATATATCAAATGTTTTTATGAAACTCTTAACCAGAGACCGACTAGAGCAGGGGAGAATGACACACCATCCTCTGCTTTGATCATAAAATCACAGAACTGGCCGGCGCGTTCCATCCCTAAGACGCTGTGCGTTTGCCACTTCCCACTGGGGCCAGCATGACTCCTACTCATGGGCAGACTGACTGAACAGAAAGAACATTAGACTTAGGGTCAGGAGACCTTCAGGTTCATTTGACTACTAACTGCCATTCGGAGAAGCTATTTTATCTGTCTCTCTGGGCTTCATTTTCCTCACTTGTAAATAAGTTGAATGCTATACCTGTTTTCACCAAGTTGCCGTAGCTATGACAAGGAATAGTGAACAGGAAAGGCTGCTTGGAATGGTGTACAGGCCATAGAACTGAGAGACCATTAATATACTTTGTGGGTCCATCTTTGGTGCCCTCTTCCGGAAAAATAAAAATTTAAAACAGAAAACAAACAAAAGGCCACTCTAGTCAACACCGAATAGAGCGGCTGCATATACGATGAATGCAACAGAAATGAAAATGCCCCCAGTAAAGGGATCATGTGACACTGCGAGCGCTGTATTACAGGTGGCTTCGTGGCGGGTCTCAGACCGCAGGATCAGCCTCCAACAAACAGGGCAGTAACACATAAAACTCAGAAGGAAAAAAAAAAAAAAAGGAAGCACCATTATTCTAGAGCTTCCATTAATTTCTAATTTCCCCCCTTATAGTTTGGCTTCATTGGGAACTTCCCCGCTTTGACCCAGGAATTTAGTGTTGTCATTGCTTGACCAGGGACAGCTAAGGGCCAAGGCGACAACAGATGAGCCCGAGTGGATCAGGGTACTGTGGCCACCGCTGGGGAGGAGGATGAGGCCGGTGGCGTGGACAGGAGCTGCTATGACTCACACGGCGTGTGTTAGGGCTTTAGGCACTTCATTTCCATGCCTCATTACAGCTCAACAGGGGACATATATTACGATTCCAGTTTTGCAGATGAGAAAACAGAGGTTCAGAGATGGTAAATGTCTTTCCCTCAATCACACAGCTAGTAAGCGCAGTGAAGGGCCCCCTGCCCCCAGAGCCTGGAATGTTTCCGCGGAACATGGTTCTATTAAAAGGATAGAGTACCTATATTTGAAAGGAAAACAGAAGGAGAATCGAGAGTGCTAAAACCTCCAAAGACAGCGGATTCCACGAACGCAAGTAATTACCCATTGTTGAGACGGCTATGAACGCGGGGACGCTGGGGCTGTCGTGGCTGAAGCTGGTGACGCTACAGTTGTAGGCAGTGGCGGGAAGGAGGCTGGAGATGGTCACAACGTGAGAGGAAACAGAAATCGGCTCCTGGAGACGCAGAACATAAGACAGGCGTCATAGTATCTTCATCTGTTTTGTGTTTTTTTTAGGCTGTTTTTCAGAGTTGAGTGGGGAATACACAAACAGAGTAAAACATTTAAAAGATGCGAGAGGATAACAGTGAAAAATAAGTTTCCTTCTTTCCCTACTTTCTATCTACCCAGTTCTCTTCCACAGAAGGAGCCGTTGTTGTCAGGGATTTTTCTTTTTTTCCTTCTGATCTGTATTTTATGGATGTGAAAACGTAAGATACAGCTAAGCGAAACTTAAGTGATAATGTGGCTTACACATCATGCTGCTTATGTTTTACTTGGTTATCAGTATATTTTGGTGCTCTTCTTATATCAGCACAGAAAAAGCTGATTTATTCTTCCTAAGGGCTGTGTAGAAATTCACTGAAAGGACCTACTTTTTTTTTTTTTTTTAAGATTTTTATTTATTTATTTGACAGAGAGAGAGACAGCGAGAGAGGGAACACAAGCAGGGGGAGTGGGAGAGGGAGAAGCAGGCTCTCCGCGGAGCAGGGAGCCCGATGCGGGGCTCGATCCCAGGACCCTGGGATCGTGACCTGAGCCGAAGGCAGACGCTTAATGACCGAGCCACCCAGGCGCCCCTGTTGCCTCTGATTTTTTGCTATTGCAAACAGTGCTACAGTGAACAAAATTTTAAATTATGGGAACAAACATATATGGACAGACACTCACTTAATACATGGATGTGTGTATGCATGTATACACATACGTACTTATACACAAAACCTGTGTGTGTGTATTCATATGTGTGAATGTACATGCATATATGGATACTCATATTTCCAGCAGCTGAATGGTGGGTCCAAAAGTTGAATATTTTTCAAAATTTTGAAAGTGACTGACAAATTGTCTTCTTTTAAATTTTTCATTTTTTAAAGATTTTATTTGTTTATTTGAGAGAGAGAAAGAGAGCATGACTGGTGGGGGGAGAGGCAGAGGGAGAGGGAGAGGCAGGCTCCCCACTGAGCAGGGACCCCGAAGTGGGGCTCAATCCCAGGAACCCGGGATCATGACTTGAGCCAAAGACAGACACTTAATCCACTGAGTCACCCAGGTCCCCCAACAAATTGTCTTCTATAGACATTTTCCAAGTTATCCTGTTGCCCTCAGTTGTGACAACATCTCTTCTCCCACACTCCTTCCAATCCAATATATTTGTAAACTCTTTGAGTTTTTCCAGTCTTATTAATGGAAATTGCACCTCATTGTAGATTCATTTTGCATTTCTTTTACTGTGAGTGAACTTGATCATCTTTTCATATGTTTAAGTGTCTTTTGTGTATATTTTTATTTATTTATTTTTAAAGATTTTATTTATTTACTTGCCAGAGAGAGAGAGAGTATAAGCAGGGGGAGTGGCAAGGAGAGGGAGAAGTAGACTCCCTGCTGAAGAAGGAGCCTGATGCGGGACTCGATCCCAGGATCCTGGGGGTGTGACCTGAGCCAAAGGCAGACACTTAAGTATCTGAGCCACCCAGGTGTCCCTTGTGTTTATTTTCTATGAAATATTTGTTTTGGGCTATTGGTCTTCATTCTTTTCTATTTGTAGTTGTTCTTTGTATATTAAGGACACTACCCCCTTTGTCTGCATTCTCAGCTTTTAAATCACATCCCCCCAAGGCACAGCAACTTTGTGTTCTCACAAACATTTAACATTAACCTATCCTTGAGTAGAACAAATTGTTAATTTGGTGAGCCAGTGGTTAGACCAGTGGCAAGTACCACAGTACAATATAAAAATATGAGCCAGCATAACATTCTTTTTCAAAACAGGTATCTGAAACACTCCTGCCTAAAGAGATGAGAGCCGTCAGCACTTATTTGCAATTCCACCTCTTTCACTGTTCTATAAAAGAATGGTTCTAAGGAAAGACTTCTGCTAGCAAGACTGTTACAGTAAGTGGCTGCATAACCATTGTTTTCTTAAGGGGGGGTTTACTATAGGTGCAGAGAAGAAAATCCGCTACCTGCAAAATAGTTATTTCCAAAAAGGATTCTTAGAAGAGAAAAAGAAAAAGATGAGCTCTTCAGTATAAATCAAAAAGAGATACGTTTGTACGAGAGAATATCAAAAGGAGAAAGAAATCAAAGCAAATTATCTTAACACTCATATGAAAAGATTCCTACTCCCAGAAATCCTTTCTTCTTTTCAATCTCATGAACTGCATTATTTAAAAAGCATCAATTATTCATGTGCATAGAATTAGTCTGTACACTGCATTTTGTGACATCCCTCACAAACTTGACCTTTCCCTTCCATGTCTGGCTGTAATATATTTCTTTTCTTGTGGTTTTGTTACCCTTGGAGCTACTGGTTCATCTCCCTCCTTCCCTTCGGTTTGACCCGGTGAATAACTAAGCAGTCACTCTATCTGCTATTTGCGATTCTAAAGCTTTAATAATCTCCTCTCTCAACCTTCATTTTCCCAAGCAAAATTGTCCTCCTTACTAACTAGAAATAGTCCCTTCTTTAAATTCTCTTAGTAGAATGGATCTCTCTATGGCACCTGCGTTTCACCTTAGTTATCTCTAGACGGATGCAATATCCATAACTACATGAAAACAATTTTAAAGGCAAGTATTGATTCTAACATTTGTATTACACACAGAACCTTCCACATAGCTGGCAATCAGTTCATATTTGTTAAGTTATATTTTATATGACAGTGTCTATCCCTTTGATCGATCTAATGGCAATAGGAAAAATGAACCCCTTCCAGTCCTCAGTATGACCCAGGGTGACTAAGGATTAGGGACAAAAGATACATGCAAAGATGAAAATCAACTTGGCAATTTGGCAAATTGGTTCTTATATTTACGGCTTGCCCTAAGCCGATTGCTAATTTCTATCCTTGAAACACAAAAGTGCAAGTGAACTTTTGTTTTCATTTTCTGTAGTTTAAACAAATAAAGGACTTTAATTTACTTAGATTATTAGCCTTAATCAAAATGAACTCAGACGAGGACAATCAAAAAGCAAAGTACCTGGAGTTTTGTTTCTTGACTCGAGCCAACTGGTTGACAGAAGACTTCAAAGAAATCAGCTACTCCCTCTTCCACCCACAGCAAAGTCACCGAAGTCTGGGTTTTATTCACGGCAAACAGTGATTTTGGGGGAGCTGGTTCTGAGCAAAGGCAGAGTTTTAAAAAATTTCATTTAATTTAATACATTCTTTCTTCTTCCCCCGATTGGCAGGATAAGACAGGCAAAAAAAAAAAAAAAATTCCCAAATACAGGTAGTTAAGAGCACCATCGAAATGTTACATTATTGCTTTTGAAATATGTCCCAACATAGTTGTCATCTAACTTGGGAGGCAGACTATTTTGCCTTTTTCTCCCCCTTCCATTTTATACCTCCCTCTTTGGATCACTTCTGTTTTCTACTTCAGCTTTATTATAGCCATAATCTATTAATAGCTTTTGTGTCATCTGCACTGGAACTAGCCCTGCCCTGATAATACAGAACTTTCTGCAGGAGAAACAAAAATCTGTGCTTAGAGGGCTGAGAAAACGAAAATAGTTTGCTCCCATCTAATGGAGACATTCAGTCTGGTACTTAGCCAAAAACCTGTCTTCCTTTTCTGGAGACTATTTGGCATAGTTTAGTCCGAGGAATGGCTTCTTGAAAATTCAGTCGAAATTAGGAGGGGTAAAGCTAAACAGATAGGATTTTTTTTTAAAGAAAAGGATTAATGGGGGGCGCCTGGGTGGCTTAGTCGTTAAGCGTCTGCCTTCGGCTCAGGTCATGATCCCAGGGTCCTGGGATCGAGCCCTGCATCGGGCTCCCTGCTCGGCGGGGAGCCTGCTTCTCCCTCTGCCACTCCCCCTGCTTGTGTTCCCTCTCTCGCTGTGACTCTCTCTGTCAAATAAATAAATAAAATCTTTAAAAAAAAAAAAAAGAAAAGGATTAATGGAAGGGGACTGGATGGTTAACAAAATATTAGAGGACTGATTTCTTTATCTTCTTCTTTTAGACATTTAATCTAGATCAATAAATTAATCCATTAGTCAAGTAAACTGTGCCCCTTCGTACTCATTTCCAGTAAATGAGTCACGGGATTTGTTAGCTTCAGACCAAACCCCTGTCTGTTCCCCAGTTTTAGGAAGTGGTCTTGTGTCTTGTTCCCCCATTCCTGAATCTCTCCTACCCTCCTCCCTGTCGTTTGGGTGTTGTCTTTCCCTTGAATTCCTCCAATACACAAAGCCCTATGCCTGAACCCCGGTGCTTCAGCCAGAGTCCCTGCTACCCTGTGTCAGACGTCTTTAACCTTGCTTATTTGAACATACTATAGCTAGCTATCAGGTTCACGGAACATCAGACTCTGCCCACGTGTGGGTCCCTGTCGGACAACATGCTGTGTGCTTGTTACTTGGATTTCTTTTTATTATTTGTCCCATGCTCCAAAGTCTGTTCTCTAGCTCCTGGATTTTAGCAGTGCTTGAAGAAGCCCCTGAAGCCTTTGACATGTCCATGATCCTTGCGTGGGAAGGTTTGGATCTTCTTTCTAGAATATCATCATCACGGCCCTATTCAGAACCAGGCAGTATGTCAGAACCGCCCTTCATGTGATTTATCACAGGCAACTTAAATTTGTGTCCAAATAAAAAGAAAGCCGTTTTCTTTCCAGAGACAACTCGACGAGGTTGGGCAGAAGAGTTGAAGGAGGAAAGGGGGGTGGGGTTCAACTTGCGCAGGCGTAATTCACAACAGATGTCAGGACCCCTTTCTCATTTGCACTGGATCGTCCATTCCCCCAAACGTTGTACTGTTGTACTGTCTCACTTCCCCTCTGATGAAAACTGTTGATGAAACATGGGGGCAGCTTCCACTGCCCACATCCTTTATAACTGTCACTGCGAATAGGTATGAGTCAGAGGGTAGGTCCTCCAGTGATTCTGACTGGTGCAGAGCTTGAACCTTTGAAGGCAAGTATGAGGTTGTCTGGGGCAGAGATGGATGATTTTTAGGCTGAACCTTGGTTTTTTCTCTTTACAAAACACACATGAGAGAATTGCCCTTCACAGTGAGTCTCCTGCACTGATTAGATTCCTTAGGACAGCTTTGTATTTTTTTTTTTTCTCCTGATGGGTAGGTAAACTCAGGTTAGCTATCCAACATGAACATTGCCCAAGTCCTGATCTCCAGCTCCAACTTTTTACACATGCCTTTCCAATCACCTACCCTCCATGTTTCCTAATGAGCACCTCCATTCGTTCCCTTGTCTGGGCTGACAAGCTTGAGGCTCTTCTCTGGCTTCTCAAGTGCCAGAGAGCGTATCTTTAAAGAATTCTTGTCATCTCTTCATTGTGTCTATTCCTTTTATTATATTGCATGTTCAGGCTTTTGTCATCACACTTTATCAGTCATTACAACAGCCTCTTCATTCTTTTTTCCTGCTCTTAATCAGTTCTTTCTTCATTCGTCAATGAGGGCTTAAATCATCTTGAAACACTACTTTGCTCACGTTAAGTCCTATCTGTGTAATCATCTATTGTGATCAACGACTATTGCATCAAATCCAAATATGCCAAGTGTTAAAGATCCTACTTACATAGGCCACATATTACCCATCCAGCTTCACCACCATCCCTCCCGCACAGAAATGCTTCCCCTGGTAAAGCCAGTTTTCTCACTGACTATCATACAAGCAGTACTCTTTCTTTCTTTCTTTTTTTTTTAAAGATTTTATTTATTTATTTGACAGAGAGAGTCACAGCGAGAGAGGGAACACAAGCAGGGGAGTGGCAGAGGGAGAAGCAGGCTCCCCGCCGAGCAGGGAGCCCGATGCGGGGCTCGATCCCAGGACCCTGGGATCATGACCTGAGCCGAAGGCAGACGCTTAACGACTGAGCCACCCAGGCGCCCCCAAGCAGTACTCTTTCTTAACTCAGTGTACTTTTTCTTCTACTTGGATCATCCTAAGATCAGGAAAAAGTCTTCTTCTCCCTGAAGCCTTGTCTGTTAACTCAATCTCGATGATCTATCCCTTCTCTGACCTTCTATTACCTTATTTGATCTATGTGAGTAAAGTCCTGATTCTTCTAGGTCCTACTAAATGCTTTAAGAACAGGGGCCATGTGTTATAAATTATTTTGTTTTCACCTTGAACTAGCCACCTGCAATTGTTCAATAAATCTTCTCTACTGGCTGATTTAAACCATAAGTCAAGATTCATTAATCAGAGGTATTAGGATTTAAGCATCAGGCAAGACCAGACACATTGGGGCTACATTTTGATGCTCTCTGTCTTTTTAAAGTGATCATATTGGTAAAATTATCAGCTTTGGTGGCTGAGTCAAAGACCGTCATGAATTACAAGTGTTTTCAGTGGTCCAAAGAGTATGACTTGAATACTGGAGTAGTGGTTTCTTTGGGTCTCACTAAAAATGTGGATCTAGGTGATAAGTAGGATCCTCAGGAAAACCTCCAAAGGGCCTGGGACCTTTGAGCAGCCACGTAATAAAATTTTCTTTTCAGGTGGTATATAGGGGCAATAGATTATTCCAAGGTCACTGTACCCATTATCACTGTATCCTTTTCTGGAAGACATATGCATATTAGCTCTCTAGGTCAATGAGTAACATACACAGATCGCCTGCTTGAGGACTGTTTAGGATCTCTGTGACAGGTATATTTCCTTAGATGTACTGGAGAGAAATTTCACCTGTTATTCCAAAGGAAACAAAGAAAGTCATTGCAATATTTCATAAGTGGAGGTGTAATTGGATTGGAAAGGGCTTCTTTTTTTTTTTTAAGATTTTATTTATTTATTTGAGAGAGAGAATGAGATAGAGAGAGCATGAGAGGGGGGAGGATCAGAGGGAGAAGCAGACCCCCTGCTGAGCAGGGAGCCCGATGCGGGACTCGATCCCGGGACTCCAGGATCATGACCTGAGCTGAAGGCAGTCGCTTAACCAACTGAGCCACCCAGGCGCCCTTCATTTAGAATTCTTTATATCAATTCCATGTTAGGATGATACTACGTTGATAGATTTGGTTAAATAAGGTATATTAAACTCAATGTCACCTATCTCTTCTTAGTATTTTGTAATGTGGCTATTAGAAAATTTAAAATTACATCTTTGGCTCTCATTATATTTCAGTTATACAGTACAGGGCTGGAACATTCTTTCCTGTTTGGTAGAGCAGAAGTGTGGAAATTCTTGGCAGAAGCTGGTTGGAGGTTTCCCCATTCTGTTATCTAGCTCCTCTCATAAGAAGGCAAAGTCAGCTAAACTCCATAGCCTAACATGACTTAGATGATTCCTCTTTCTCATCCTCAGGCACAAAACCAAAAGGGAGTAGTGGCTAAATATATTTTTTTAAGATTTTATTTATTTATTTGACAGAGAGAGAGAGAGAACACAAGCAGGGTGTGCAGCAGAGGGAGAGGGAGAAGCAGACTCTCCGCTGTGCAGGGAGCCTGATGTGGGGCTCGATCCCAGGACCCTGGGATCCTGACCTAAGCCGAAGGCAGACGCTTAATGACTGAGCCACCCAGGTGCCCCAGTAGTGTCTAAATATTGTTCAGGCAATTTCGCATGATTATGAATACAATGACATGGAAAAGCCTTTTTATTGGTCTCTCATCTCTGTTGTGGGCTGAATTCTGTTCACCCAAATTCCTAGGTTGAAGTCCTAAGCCCCAGCACCTCAAAAATGTGAATGTGGTTGGAGATAGGGCCTTTAGGGAGGTAAGTTAAAATGAGGCCCTTAGGGTGGACCTCAATCCAATCTGACTGGTGTTCTTATAAGAACAGGAAATTTGGGCAGACAAGGAGAAACCAAAGACAAATGGGAAGAGAGACGAACCATGTGAGGACACAGATGGAAGGTGAGGTCACCTGTAAGCCCGGGAGAAAGGCCTCAGAGAAAGCAAACCTGCTGATACCTGCATCTTGGACTTCTCGCCTCCAGAACTCTGAGAAAATAAGTTTCTGTCGATTAAGCCACCCAATCTGTGATATTTTGTCATGGCAGCTCTAGCAAACTAATGTAGTTCTCTTACTCTTCAAAACATCAAATCCAGTCCAGTTCATAAAAGGGAGAGAGAGGAAGGCCTTAATGATGTTTTGAAGAGCAAACGAGCTTTAAGATAACACACACAAAAACACTTTCTAGAATATAAAGAGCCAGGCAGACATTAGTTATAGAACATCCCCTGGCTAGCACTTCCTACTTCTCAAAATGACATTTTAAACCTTAGCTTCTTCAAAATTCCCTGGCTTCATAATGTCAGATTTCCTTTTGTTTAAAATCACTTCAGAGTCCACAGTATTTGAGGGGAAAACCTGTGGATATGGGGAAAGGATACAGATGGACTCTTTACAAAACAAGGTACAGATACTGGGTTGTTGGCTTTAAAATATTCTCTAAGAGCTTTCTAACATTGTCAGTGTTATACTCAACTGTTCAGCCCTCTTCTTTTCCTTCTCTTCTTTCCTTTTCAATGCCTCTCCTATTTGAGTGGGAAATCCAACTTAATTTTATAAGGAAATTAAGTACAAGGCACAGAACATGGGCAGAAAGGAAAGCTGTAAGGCTATCTCTACGTTTAATTTTGATTGGCTTATGAGAGGCTCAAGCTGTTCCCTAGGATCTCAGGGGAGTGAAGGTGACCTTGGGTAAAGGATGGGCTGGTGCCTGACTCTTATTCTTTGCTCTGGCAGCAATTTTCTTCCTTTCCTAGGGAATCCCAAAGGGAGTCAGGTTGTAATATTTCACGTTAGAGCAGAAGAGAATGTATTTATTGTCTCAAATCCATCTTTTTTCTGACAATTATTACCTTGTTTCTTATTTTAATAGGACCCATCAGTTTAGCTGCCGATAGAATGATGTTAATGAGGCCAAGATTATATCCACAAGGGCCCACTAGTTTCATTCTGTTTATAGTTTATACCTCTAAAGCTGGTGAGTCCTTTTACAAATGTGTGACATTGGTGATAAGGGGAATTCAATAGAAAAAAACATTGTAAAAAATGATCGATATGATAAAATCTGTTTTCAATCCTCAGCATCACTGACAGCAATTTGCGAGTGTCCTTTTCATACATAAAGGATGGCCTTTAACGTCTATATTATTATCGGTCTTTTAAAAATAAATATATTTTTTATTTTCCTCCCAGCAGGCCATTCTACCTTAAGGAGTGTAAGCCTAACTTATATTCAACTAGGTCAAAGAAACATTTGTGACTTTTACAGTGCAAGCCACATAAATTACGTTCAGCTTGGTCAAAAACAACATCCGCAAAAGAAAGCACTATTTGAAAGGGGAAAAAAAGTGTTAGAGAAATTATTCATAGTGGGTTGAGATTGGTAGGCAGTGAAATTAAGAAGAGAAAATATACATTAAATAACAGAAACCTGGGTTAGATCCAAAGTTTACTAAACCTATACTAAGCCTATTCTCTTGTCAGTTTAGGGAGATTCTTTTAATAAGTAATGAGAAAATTTAAAAACAACATGGGGAACTATTTAAAAAATTCAGGCAAATATTACATTATAATCAGGCCCTTTCCATATGCAAAACATAGGATTTTCTCAGGAATTAGAAATACCCATGGGCGCCTGGGTGGCTCAGTCGTTAAGTGTCTGCCTTCGGCTCAGGTCATGATCCCAAGGTCCCGGGATCGAGTCCCTCATCGGGCTCCCTGCTCGGCAGGAGGCCTGCTTCTCCCTCTCCCCCTCCCCCTCCTTGTGTTCCCTCTCTTGCTGTATCTCTCTCTGTCAAATAAATAAAATCTTAAAAAAAAAAAAAAGAAATACCTGTGATTTCTATCACATTTTAAATAAATTCTTTATGCCTTAATGATAGCAAGTGTAATATCCCCTTCTGTGAGTCACTGGGTGTTTTTATGATCTCACCAGCTCTGGTAACTTCTAAAGATAAGTAAAATTTTTCAAAGAAAGCTCTCATTTAACCTTACTTAGTTTCAAAACAACATTTCCGACTTCCTCCTTTTTGGGTTCCAAGAATATGGTTTTTTACCTAGCATTTTTATTTAGTTAGGAGTTATTTTTGCCAAATTCTTAGAAAAAGGTCACTACTCTTATTGTATCATTAGCCTTGTTGCCTTTACTCTGAACTCAGGCATGAACTAAATTCTGAAACTGGAAGAGACATTAAAGATCATTTAGTTCAGACCCTCACTTTACAGACGAGGCAACTGAAACCCAGAGGCCCTAACCCACTTTCTTTTTTTTTTTTTTTTAAAGATTTTATTTATTTACTTGACAGAGAGATAGAGAGAGTAGCAGAGGGTGAGGGAGAAGCAAACTCCCTGTTGAGCAGGGAGCCCAACATGGGGCTCGATCCCAGGACCCTGGGATCATGACCTGAGCTGAAGGCAGCTGCTTAACCCACTGAGCCACCCAGGCGCACCCCTAACCCACTTTCTAAGGTAACACAACTTGCCTGTGAGAGCAAGAACTGGGATCCAGACCTCTGTACGCCTAGTTAAGGATCTTTTCTATACCTGGATTCCTCCCTAAAAATGTGGGTATTTGCCATTCATTTCCATATAACTGAGGATGATGGGGCCTCCTGAAAAGTTCCTCTTTCTAGAAGACCAACTTTTCCAGAGTGGGCACTTGCTTGTACATGGAGATCAGTGCCAAACAGCACAGTCATGGCCCTATCTGTCCATCATCCAGATTCTTCCAGTATGTTGAACAGAAACCTACAAATTCTGCAAGTCACTTTATGGTATATAGGAGAAGTGCTTTTAAGGAAGTGCTGAAGTTGTGTGGCTTGGCTGTGGGCAGCTGACAAATGGCTGTGAAACTCAGAAGAACACAGTGAGAAATGGGAGAGAAGGAGATCGAGAAGGGGCATCAGTTAGTCTTGGGATGAGACGGAGCCATGGAACAGTGACATGCCTGGCAGCCCAACCCAGAAGATAATGCTGGCACGAGGCTGTTGGCCATGGAGGACTCTACAAGAAGGGTAGCATGGCAGTCATGATCCTCTGAAAACCTAAAGAACACGTTTGTAAGAAGTCCGTAGCAGAAGTCTTCCACAAGCTTCCATCATCGCCCCCACCTGACTCGCCTACCCCATTGGTGCCCATATACTCTGTCACTCTTCCTTACTACAGATTCACCCAGTCTCGGGCTGCCCCCTCCAGTGGCACCCACGGTCCTGCCACTTTTGGCCCAAGCAAGGACATCATTTTAACGAGTGTCATCTCTAACCATCCTGCCCCATCAATTTTCCCTGTTCTGTTGAATCATTCTGATCAGCCCATTGAAAAGCTGTTTCCACCCACTCCAAAAAATACAAAGAAAAAGAAAACAAATCCAACAAAAAAGATAAAAACTCTTGGATTCTGTCTTCAGCTCCTGCTCATTTTTTCTCCTCTTTATAATCACACCCCTCAAAAGTTTTGTTATTCCAGCTGTCTTCAGTTGTTCTCCTTTTATTCTCTCTCGAATTACTTTTAATATTTGAAATATTTTGTCTTCACTACACTCCACCCAAATGCCTTCTCCCCAAATCACCAATGACTTCTGCGTTGCTCACGTCAGCAGTCAATTCTCGTTCCACATCTTACTTGACTTACCAGCAGGCTCGACAAGTTGATCAATTAAGCACTTTCTTTGCTTGGTTCTTTGGACATCACACTGCTTTGTGTTCTTTCTTACTTCACGGGCATTCCTTCTCAGGCTCTTTTACTGGTTCCCTCACACCACCTCCATTTCTTAAAGCTGCAGTGCCAGGGCTCAGTCCATAGATAGCATTCTTTTTCCTTAATTCATTCCCTGATGACCTCATCAAGTCTGTTTCCTGACTACCTTCAAATTTATACTTCCCAGTTCTGAAATCTCCCAGAATCCAAGCTCCTTTAACTGCCCACTCAACATCTGTTCTTTAATGCTTAACAGACACCTTCAAATATTGATGCATCCAAACCTCAGCTTCTGGTCTTTCACCCAAATCTGCCTCTCCCATAATCTTCCTTTCTGACTGCTCAGGACCCATATCTTGGCATCTCTCAAGACTTACTTCATTCGTTCATAGACAACATCTAAATCCAGCAGTGGACTCTCTCAGCTTCATCTTCAAGATAAATTTTGAATCTGATCACTGTTCATCACCTTCATCGCTACCACCCTGGTGCAGGCAAGAATAATCCCTTATTTGGATAGATGCAATAGCCTCCTAACTTTCAGTTAACTATGTAATTTATCAGAAGTGTCCAAATTGAAATACTTTTGGGGGAAGAAAAGGATTGCAAAAGAGGGTGACTGGCCTTTAACTGATCCATAGCAGGTGTAAACTGGTATTATCTGTGGTAACTCGAATGTATGGTCACCTTATCTATCTGGTTTCCCATTTTACCTCGATTCCTGAACACTCTATTTCATACCAAAGTGATCTTGTGAAACTTGTCAGGTCATGTGACTCTGTCACTTGAACCATCCAGTGCAGTACCATCTCACTTGGAATGAAACGTCTATTCAATGACCCTACATGATCTGTTCCCTTGTTACCTCTCTGTCCTTTTATCTATTACTCTTCCCCTTGTTCCTTCCACTTCAGCCATACTGTCTTCCTGACTTTTCCTTGAACCTTCCAGGTACACTACTGCTTCTGGAGCTTTGCACCTGTGGTTCCCTCTGCCTACAAAACCTCCCAGTTATCTGTTTGGCTCACTGCCTCACCTCCTTCAGGTTTTGACTGAAATACCACCTTCACCATGAAGCTTAACCTATGCCACCCCCTACAAAAATTGCACCCTACTCCCCATAACACTTTTTTCACTGCTTCATTTTTTCTCCATAACATGCGTAACCATCTGGCATCCTTATATTTATGTTTATTGTCTCTTTTTCTCCACTAGAATGAAGGTAGAAATTTTTATCAGTTTTGTTCATTTCTGTATTCTCAGCACCTAGATTAGTATGTAGCGCATAGTAAATGCTAAATAAATATTTGTTGATGTATAGAATGAATTAATTTTTTATTTTTTAAAATTTATTTGAGAGAGAGAGAGAGAGCATGAGCAAGGAGAGAGGGAGAGGGAGAAGCAGACTCCCCCACTGAGAGGGGAGCTCAACGTGGGGCTTGAGCTGAATTAATTTTTTAAAAGTACAGTATCTTAATTTATTAGCTTTTTTCTGACTGGCAGCCCATAAGTAAGTAAGTAAATAAATATAGATGGATGGATGGATAGAATGGATATGCATATTTTCTTTCTTCTTTCACTTTCTCCTTCCCTACCCTTCCATGCATTCATTCATCCACCTTTCTTTCCTTTTCTCAGTGCTACATTGACACAATTTAGTCACATTTGTATCTTATTAAATTCGTTTCTTTTTGGTGGGGGGTGAGAGGGATAACAAGGTAGTCCCTTACTAAGAGAGGATCCGAGAAAAGGGCACGGGTGGATAGGGAGAGGTACTTTAGACTTCAGTGTGTTCTGACTTACAACACTTAACTCACTTCCTGCGAAAAATAAGGACTGCATATATCCAAGCAACTATTTCTAAAATTGTAAATTCAATGATTTCAACATAAGAATAAACAAATTTTCTCAACTGAGAGTGAGATCATGAAGGGCAGCACTGTGTAATAGCTGGGCTTTTATAAAGTCAGAAATTACTTTTCATCAAAGTGTAAATAATTATTTGTAACCTACTGAAATATTATGAAAGAGAAAGAGAGAGATTGTAATATGCCCCAAATTCCTAACATCTAAAAGTATTTTGATTCTTTTTTATTTATAATCAAACTATGTTTTAAAGATTTCTAATTTATATAAAACCTTTCGTGATTGAGATTAAGAAAATCAAACTAATGTTATTAATACCCAAATTCCAAAAGAGGAACAGAGAAAGCCACCCAAGTGGTGTGAAACACCTCCCAGCTCTGTTAGAAGGGTTCACTAAAAAATGAAGTTTTTAGAAAAAAAAATACACTCCAAATCCAGGAAGACATAAGCAGCAGGTGGATAAAAAGGGCTGAATCACTGTTTCTCCATCCAGACTCAACAATATGTAAAGTCAAACTTCTCTAGGTTCCAAGTTGCTCAAATGAAGGCATTGTACTGAATTATCTCCAAATCTCTCCTAGCACCTCAAAGGACTGAAGTTACCTTATCTTGAACCTGTCTGAACACAACTGCGGTCAGGATACTGCAGAATTTTGACAGTGATGGTGTATACATTCTGTTTCTGGTTTTCTCTGACCTCATTGGCTGTACCATCCCAGTGTCTCTTGCTGACTCCTGCTCTGCTCAATGTCTAAGTGCTGGAGTGGTTCTTTTCTATTTCTGCTTACTAGTTAGTGATCTCATCCAGACACTCCAAAATTTCTATCTCCAGTCCAGAATTCTCCCCTGATCTCATCTCTAGACACATAACAATAATCATTTTATTTGACAACTGTACTTGGATGTCCTCTCAATTTTTTTATGTCCAAAGAAGAATCTGTGCTTCTCACCATACCCTCAATTTATTCCTCTTCTAGTTTCTTTAGTCCTCAACCTCAGTGAATTGTACCACCATCCACCCTAATTGCTCAAGAGCAAAGCCTGAAAGTCATTCTTAATTTCCCTTTCTCTTATTTCCTATTTTCACCCCACCAGAAAGCTCTGTGGACACAAGGTCCAAAATAACTCCTGAATTCTGTCCATTTTTCTCCATTATTACCACTTAAGTCAAAGTTGCCTTAATTTCCCATGGAACTTATTGAATTAGAATGCTATTTTTAAAGATTTATTTATTTATTTGAGAGAGAGAGAGAGAAACAGAGAGGGGGAGGGGCAGAGGGAGAGAGAATCTCAAGCAGACTCCACACTGAGCACAGAGCCCAACATGGGGCTTGTTCCCATGACCCTAAGATCACGTCCTGAGCCAAAATCAAGAGTTGGCTGCCCAACCGACTGAGCCATCCAGGTGCCCCTAGAGTGCTATTTTTAAGCTTAAGACACATGGTCCCTTAATTGGTCTCCCTGTCTTCATTGGTGACCCAACAATCATTCCTCCCTTGAGCAACCAGAAGGATTATTTTAAATATGTTAGATTGTTTATTTTTAATTCTCTCCATGCTCTCTTATTGCATTCAAAATAAAATCTCAACTCCATCTTCTTAGAAATCCTATATAATCTGGCCTCTGCTTATTCCCTCTGCTTAGCATGCCTTTTTCCAAACTTTTCATGGCAGATCCTTTCTTGTTATTCGTATCTCTCATCATTGCATTCTCAGAGAAAGGTTTTGCTGCATATGCAATCTGTCCCACACTGCCCTGTTTTAGTACAGTACACAGCAGACCATAAGTTCCTTGAAACTGAAAGTAGCCCTTTGAATTCACTACTACAAGTAGTCTGGCAACTGGACAATTCTTACAAGGTTCTCTGTATGTATTCATTAAATGAATGAATGAATGGATACTCCACTACCATAGAGCTATTTTGTGATATGCCCAACACTCCCCCTCCTTATTTCTTTCCTTTTTTTTTTTTAAATGGTTGATCATCTGATGTAAACTTACCAAATCCTCTTCAGGTTGGCTCAGAGTTTTAAGTGGATTCACCAAGACCAGAAGTTATGACTGGTTGCTGGTTGAAGCCATGGTTGCATGTCAACAAATAAGTTCTTGTAAAATGACACGTCTTAGTGCAGATTTGATTGACATTTGTACTGACTGCCAAAAAGAGCTGTCATCACACACCACCATGATACCGTGAGACTCCTGGCAACCTAAATTCTTAATAGGATGACTGGCTCAATGCCCCGCAAACAGCACCACTGTTGGTAGGGTCTTCTCGTCGATGCTTATTGAGGATATAATAGCTGAAAATCCTTGGCAATTGTTTGAGGGCTCTCTATCCTTGTACATGCCATCTTGGATTAAGTTATATTATACTGGATTCATCAGTAGCCTGTTTTTTCCCACAGATGTCAATTCTGCCCTCCATGATGGCAAGTAGAACAAAGAGGCTTTTATCACAGCGAAACTGAACGAAAGGTTAGCCCAACCAGTTTGTTTGTTTGTTTGTTTAGAGAGGGAGGAGGGAGAGCAGGGGGAGAGGGAGAGAAAGAATCTTAAGCAGGCTCCACACCCAGCTCGGAGCCGGACACAGGGCTTGATCTCACAGCCTTGAGATCATGACCGGAGCCGAAATCAAGAGTTGGATGCTTAACCGACTTCGCCACCCAGATGCCCCAGCCCAGCCAGCTTTGGTCCCAGCTCTAACAACATCATTCTGATCCAAACAAGCCCTAACAATCTGTGTGCCAAAGCTGCATGTTTCCGTAAAGTAGAATTAATATGACTTCTCCGTATACCACATGAATGCCATAAGGAAACATAAAGTGACTAGAATGAAAGTTTTGTGAAATACAAAATACCTGCAATCAGTTATTACTAAAGTGAAATGTTATTTTACTTCTCTGAAAGGTAAAACTTGCAATATTATTTCCAACTTTGAGGTCTGTGGTTGCAGTGTGGTTTGATGAGTATCTATTGAACATCTGAAGTAGGCAAGGCCTTGTGTGTTATGGGAAATTGGAAGAGCTGAAAAACCGCAATAATGCGATTACTAGAATAGAAAATAGACTATTAGACAAATGGATAAAAAGTGAGGTTATTTAGTTTTCAGGGGGGAAAAAGGCTGAGTTCAGGCCCAGTATATATACATTGTCTTAGTTTCAGAGAGGAACAATAGAGAGGCAATATTTCACCTGATATTTAGATCACAAAAGGGAAAACCTTGCTGATTCCAAGAAATAATTTCTATGGAAACTTGCCTTCTCTTCTTGAAAAGTTTAAAGGGCCTTTCTAAAGTGGTTTAGGTAGTTCCATCTATTAACAGGGAGACATGGAGGCTCGAAAGCTCATGATAAATTTAGGAACTATCATGATTTTCACTCCTACTCCTTTGTAGTGTGAGTATAGTTGTATCAGCTCATGATTTTAACTCATACTCCTGATCATATATCAGCCATAATGTAAAAAATAAAAAATAAAAAATGAAAAATAACAGTGAAGCTCTCAATAGGTTCACTGAATGCTACTTTGGTAAGACCTAGCTTTGAACTTCGAGGAAGACTAAAAAAGACCAAATGAGTTAGAGAAATCAGCTAGGACCCAAGAAACACTTACAGATTCCTGTCATCATGAAGCTGGGGAAAAGAAAGGCATGGGGAAAGTGAGCATAATCTTTAAGCAATTCCAGTTACCTAGAAACAAGTTTTGAACTGATTTTTATGTCCACGGAGGACAAAATCAGACATAACAGTTGGAATGGATAGGCAGGCAATTTTTTCTTAATAGAAAGATCATACAAGGTTGGAAGCTGATGATCTTCGCATTCCTAGAATTGAAGTATAGATAGCTGGGGAAGAAGAGCAGATTGCCTGCAGTGAATGAAATTGAACTTGTGGTTCTCAGTGGGAAGGTGTTTGTAAGTTTGCAGGAATGTTTTTAATAGTCACAGGGAAGGTTGCTAACTGGCCTTCTGTGGGCAGGAAGCAGAAGTGCTAGATGTCCTGAAATGATCAAGAAAGCTCCAAACGGAAAAACTGTCCCATGTCCCACATCTCACATACCTTTGTAATGTCACACCAGTTATAGATACGTTATAAATATAACTGCAAGTACTTTACCACATGATAATCTTGGGAATTTTTTTCAAGAAGTTAGGTAAAATAATTTAGAAGAAAGTTGTCATGAAGAAGAATTAGGTGTTATTTACAAATTATTCAATAATTTGCTTTTTCTGCCCATAGTATCTATTTAACGTGTTATATATTTCCAACTACCTATTTAATTTTAAAGGGTTCCAGTGCAAGGATTTAATTTTTCCAATGGCAAATATGAGGCACACACACACACACAAAGATTTAAGACTAGTGTCTTATGCACTGAATTACAGTGAAACACAACTATTGGGGAAACTAAGGAAGACTGTGTTTTGTTTTGTTTGGGATTTTCTAAGAGTTTTCTAAAGGTACATCACTGCCAGCAAATGCTACTCAGGGTGTCTGAGCTTCTTATAAAACACCCTGGATCAGACTTTTCTTCTTTTTTAAAAAAGATTTTATTTATTTGTTTGAGAGAGAGAGAGGGAGTGAGAGTGCACGCATAGGGAGGAGGGACAGAGGAAGAAGGAGAGACTCTGAAGCAGACTCCATGCTGAGTGCAGAACCCAACCTGGGGCTTGATCTCATGACCCTGAGATCATGATCTGGCCAAAACCACGAGTCAGCTGCTTAACTGACCGAGCCACCCAGGCGGCCCTCCCCCTGGATCCATCTTTATTTACAGCTGCACATCTGAACATATGTAGTAACCGTGACAATTTGACACTCTTATGAATAGGCTTAGATACAGAGTCTAAATTAGCAGACGTCTGAAGCAGTGATGTCAGTAAGTTGCATTAAGTGTTTTGAAAATATTTGTATTGCTATTCTCTATACTTTTCATTTTCGAAATATGAAGAGGAGATCTCTGCTGTGAAAATGACACATTGAAGTGCATTTGTTTCCAGCTTGCCCATCGTACACTGAAACTACCCCACAACAGTTTGCCAATCTATTCTCTTTTGCCTGCTGCTGATCATGGACTCTTATCTCTGAGGTCCCTTTATGTATCAGAAACTAAATGTATACCTCGCTACATGGAAGACTGTTGAATGTAGAAGATGCGTTTTGTGTTAAACAGTGTCACTTCCTAGTTGTATTTCATAATATAAATAATTTTGACACGACACTACACAATAATTTCTAGCTCATTTGCAAGAATATTATACTTTCCTCATTTTCCATCATCCACAGCCCATTATTTTTCTTGGCATGTTCTCTTTTACTTTAATTAAGGTTATTTTCCTCTTTCTCTCATCATATGCAAATATACCTAGTCTCTTATCATAACACTAGGTTTTATTCAAGGGTCCACCTGTACTTATGCTTGCTCAGTTATTTTACTCACTTTTTCATTTACTTTTATACTTGTACGGAAGGACTACCGATTCCTTTGCATCTTGTAAACTCAAACTTGTTCATTTTAATTATTTGTAGTCACAGGCAATTTCATTATGACTACAGAAGAACTGTATCTGAACAAGTACATAGGGGATCCATACAATTTTGTTATATATTTTTTAAATTTTATCTTGGTTTTAGATTAGAGTTAGGACATTATATCAACATAAAAAATCAATATGTGGGTTATTTTATGTACGAATTTCAATTTGAGTTATTAAAGAGGGCATCACATAATGCTCCTATGAGGAGGAATGGTGTCTGATAGGGTTGAGAACACCATATTAGATAATCTCTAAAATCTTGTCTCCTCTAAATTCCTCAGACTCCTTGGTTTCTCTAATCTCACTAATGATGGTGAATACTCCTGTCTTTCAGCAGAGTAAAAATTTCTTTCATGAAAACTCATAAGTTGAACTTAACTCATTTAGTAGTATACATGTTTATTTTACACTTACAAAAGAGAGTGAACCATTTTTCTGTTATTTCACTGAATTGAGAAGACATGACAAATCAAGAGATGCAAACACCAGTTCTCTGGACATGACTATTGTCAACACATACACACACACATACACACTCACGCGCATGTGCATTCTTCTTACCTAGCTTGACAAGCTGGAGCATGGAGGTATTACTTCCTCGTTCTGTGCAAGCGGTTACTGAGAGGTTGTAGATATCTCCTGGAGGCAGGCTGAGAATTGCAGTCATGACATTGCGTGTGACCTGCAAGATCCATCAAAATCAAGGGTTTAAACTTCTAATGAACTTGAACTAGAATACCACTCCAAACAACGACAGGGCTATAGCAGGCATTCCCTCTCTGTTCTGTGTAATCAATCTACAGTTGATCACAACCTTATGGATACTTTGTTTCCTTTGAAAATGTTATAAATTCCTCAACTGAGCCAAATGCAAGGTAGCTCTAAAAATGCATAATACCTATCAGAATATTTTTTGCAATTAGTTTTCTTTTTTCTTTTTTTTTTAAGATTTTATTTATTTAATTGAAAGAGAGAGAATGAAAGAGAGAGCACGAGAGGGGAGAGGGTCAGAGGGAGAAGCAGACCCCCTGCCGAGCAGGGAGCCCGATGTGGGACTCGATTCCGGGACTCCAGGATCATGACCTGAGCCGAAGGCAGTCGCTTAACCAACTGAGCCATCCAGGCGCCCTGCAATTAATTTTCTATTTGGAATAGGTATTTCTCTGATATTTTTCCTCATCTTCACAGCAAATTGTAGAAAAGGCATTTGCTGGGTTGCCACTGATGTATACATTACTCAGCCCTAGCTGGGAAGCTCCGAAGAAACCTAGTCACGTCTACAGCCACCTGGCTTCTTAATGAAAGACGGAATTTCCCAGTCTCCCCTATAGTTAGAGGGGACCGTGTGATCCACCTCTGACCAATCGATTGTCAGTGGAAGTCACACGGGCAGCTTATAATTCTGTCCACACCCAGTAAGTACTGGGCTACCACACCTTGTCTTTTCCTCTCCCCACAGGCTAGAATATGGATCTAATAACTGTGCAGGTTCACCCATGCAAATGAAGACTACACCGTGGTAGATGGAACAACAGGATAGAAAGAATCTGGACCCCTGGATGATTGATCCCTTACAGCAAAGGTGCCCTCATAGTCCTGTGCCCACACGAGAGAAACAAACTTTTATTTTCTTTGAGCCACAATCTTCGAGTTTTGTTTTTTGTTGTTTTTTTTCCAGTAATTTAGTCTGTACCTTAACTAATGTAATGCCAAATAGTTTAATAAAGCAGAAGAAAAGAAATCAGTATTTCCAACGTACTCAAATATTTAGGCATTGATGATACATGGAGAAAATTTTAAAACATATTCACTGTGGTTTTCTTGAAAATGTTTGACATCCTGAAGGAAAAGCTCAAATCCTAACTTTAAATATAAATGAATTACTATGGGGCACCTGGGTGGCTCAGATGGTTAAGTGTCTGCCTTCGGCTCAGGTCATGATCCCAGAGTCCTGGGATCGAGCCCCGCATTGGGCTCCCTGCTCCTCGGGAGGCCTGCTTCTCCCCCTCCCTCTGCCACTCCCCTTGCTTGTGTTCCCTCTCTCGCTGTGTCTCTCTCTGTCAAATAAATAAATAAAATCTTAAAAAAAAAAAAAAGTTTGACATCCTGAAGGAAAAACTCAAATCTTAACTTTAAATATAAATGAATTCCTAGTTATAACTAGTACAGCTCACTATTAAAGAGTAAAAGGTAAACTCTCTGAAAGGAAGAATTCAAATTTTACTGTCCTATCATCGGAGCCTAAAACAGTGCCAACAAGCATAAGACATTTGTTTAATGTTTCAATAAATGTCTGCTTAATGGTTTTCAATAGTTTATGTAAATGAATGTTCAGATGCCCAATACTGGGATTCAAAGAAACATACACTCTTTTTAATTTTCTTCTTTCCTTCTGCAACAACCATCCAGTGTAGCATTCTAGAATGGGAGAGGTCAGTTTTGTCATCACCATATGTCCAACTGATATATAACAGACTGTTGAAATACTCCACAGATGTGATTTCCGGAGCAACTGGGGCTAAAGGAAAGAAAGAGGTGCACTTTAGTTTAAGAGACTAACAATAATTAAAGTACTTCTCAACAGAGCATGAAATCTCATGTGGAGTTAATTTAGAGAATTAAAGTTCACACCATATGATGGTCCTGGGGATCCCTGGACCTCTCAGTAGTATGTGAAGGTTGGTGGTAAAAGGTGGACACTTGTTTCCTGGGGCCCCACCTTGTATGGTTCAGACACAAGGCAGTCAGACCCATCTGTACCTGAGGATATCGGGTCTTTATACAAATTTCATGGTTAAAGATTCCTGAAATGTTCACTTCTTTGAGTACACTTGTATCAATAAATTAATAGTATAAGGTGTGGCTGAACTTATTTTCCAAGCAGTACTGGAAAATTTGGGGTCCTATAAGAGTAAATTTTTACTTGTGGTGCAGCAAAGATGTTTATGGAAATAAAGGACAATAGGGTCAACAATTAGAGGGACAGAAAATAATTATTGTTTCTATAAAATAATAAGGCAATATCATTGATAGTGTCTAACCAAAGCTTTGCAAAAAGTGGGCTCTAACTAAATGTTGCTGAAACAAGTAACAAGGGAAGGCAGGAAGGGCTCTTTGCTAAAATCTAACACTGAGTTTATTAATTTTTTAATTTTCTCACACATTTAAATTTAAATTATCTCTAGTGGGGAGGAGAGTTCTTTAGAAGATTTGTAATTTATGAGCTCTCAAAGCGTATTTTAATTATTTTTTAAACTAACTGATAATTCTGAAGATTTTTAGGAAACACATTCACAGTTGAATTTAAAGTCCATGTGTATGTTGGTTTGAAGACAAACAGGTGTTCCATTCTGAAAGCACAAAACCAGCTGAAATATTTGGAGGAGAATTTCCATAAACCATGAAGATTCATTTTCCTCAAGATTCTACAAGTACTCATAACAAGCACTCATAACTATGCTTTCAAGAACAATTATTCACTGAAGAGATTTGTAATATATAGAGTAAAAAACATTTCTGTTTCAGGGCACGTGGGGGGCTCAGTTGGTTAAGCGACTGCCTTCGGCTCAGGTCATGATCCTGGAGTCCCGGGATCGAGTCCTGCATCGGGCTCCCTGCTCAGCGGGGAGTCTGCTTCTCCCTCTGACCCTCCTACCTCTCATGCTCTCTGTCTCTCATTGTCTCTCTCGCAAATAAATAAAATCTTAAAAAAAAAAAAAATTAAATGTTTAAAAAAAATACTGTTTCATGTGAAATTAGAGTAGTATTTCTATATGTTTGACAATAAAATCTTGAAATACCAGTAATGTATCTAGCAAGTAACACAAAACTGCATCCTATTTCAGAATAGTCTAATAAAAAGAATAATACCTTTGGCTTCTTTTCTCTTAATATATTTCTCTGTACTTCATTATATGTATGTATCTATACTTACATTTCTTCAAAGGATATTTTCTCATGTCCTAATTCTAGTAAGGGCGAGAAATGTATTTAAAATTGCGAACCCAGAAGTGTATAGCTCCCCTCACAGGTATTAACCAAGTTTTTAGATTTTTATACTCTGTATGGTCGCTTTAAAATGCAGCATAGTGCTGAAAGGCCACAAGATGTCACTATTTGTTTATTAAACATTATTTGGTACACTAGCATGATTACTATGCATTTGACTTGCAGACAAAGTTGCCTAACAAAGACAGGGGACCTGAGGTCCTAATAAATCACACCTTATTCAGGTATTTTATTCCTATATCCTTTTATATCACACGATTTGGCATTTTGGCTCACAACTAAAAACATAGGGGGGCGCCTGGGTGGCTCAGTCGTTAAGCGTCTGCCTTCGGCTCGGGTCATGATCGCAGGGTCCTGGGATCGAGCCCCGCATCGGGCTCCCTGCTCTGTGGGAAGCCTGCTTCTCCCTCTCCCACTCCCCCTGCTTGTGTTCCCTCTCTCGCTGTGTCTCTCTCTGTCAAAATAAAAAAAATAAAAATCTTAAAAAAAAAAAACATACGTAAGAGAAGTATGCTATCCTTGTTTGCTTTAAACTTGAAATGAGGGAAGAAAAACAAAACGAGACAAAGCTAAAATTTCAACCGGTTTTTAAAAATAAGTATAAAAATAAAAGTCAGCCACCATATATATTTTAATAGTCATTTTATTACGTAATTTCTCACACTACCTGTGAAATTCCATTATACCCATTTTATAGATGTGAGAATTGACTGTCTGTGTTAATATGCTTAGAGGAGACCATGAACTACCAATGTCAGCATGCCTTAGGAGATTGTCCCAGGAAAAGATAAGAAATTCCCAGAGATCAATTTATTAGAGATAATAGACTGCTCACCTAGGCAAGTAGCTCACTTATTGACCTTATAACTATTCAGATTTGCTGGGTCCATCACCTTTGCCAGATCCTGGTCAGTTCCCAGCTTTGAAAGGCACACCCCCACCACTTGAGTCCAGAACTCCAAATCCTGTTAATTTTTCATTTCTGATGTCCCCCTTCAGAGACACTGCAAAGAGCCCATCAAGGCAGTTTTCTGCCTTATTGCAGTGAGTTCTAATAAACTTGATTTTGCTCTATTAGCCAGTTGTTAAGTAGCATTTTGAATTCTGCCAACGAGAAAAGAGAAGTCCAGGATCATTAAGATAATTTGCCCCGAGTTCGACTGCTAGAATTTTGCAGAGCCCGGTCTGCTCAAATCAAGTGTTCAGATGCAAAGTCTGGGCTTTTTCCAGACATCTGCTCTGTCTGAGAAGGAAAGAATATTCTCAGAGAGGCAATGTCAATGAAGTTAAGCTGTATGAATTATTTATATGGTAAAATTTAATTAAATTTAAGTACGCAATTATTAATATAGTCAAGAAGCTAACACAGTACTTGTCACATAGTTGGTATTTTCTACCTTTTTGGTGTTTTTTCACTTTTCTACTCTAGCATTACTGTTAACATCTGGAACACAGGGAGCTCTAGACATTGGCTCTTAAAAGAAGGGGATGTTCTATGTACGTGGATAGTGTAAGAATTCACATGATTAATTTTTTTAAGATTTTATTTTTAATAAAATCATCTCTATGCCCAATGTGGGGCTTGAACTCACAACCCCAAGATCAAAAGTCGCATGTTCTACCAACTGAGCCAGCCAGGTGCCCTCACATGATTAATTTCTTTCCATTTTCTTTCATTCTGGTAAAGTTTGATGGAATAAAACTAAATGCCCAGAGAAGAAAGTATTTTGCTAACATTATCTTTCACCTAGACATGTTTTTCTCGTTTCTTCTCTCAGCATAACACTGATTAGAGCCTTGTAGTCCAACCAAAAGTTCCTGAAAAATCTTAGTGCAAATAGGGTTCAAAAAGGATTAATGTTTCTTTGATGAATTTCCCCTTCTCGTTGTCTTCTCTGACCACCTCTGCTATCTCTGTTATATGATAATGAGCTAACAGTTGTTTAAGTACTTAAACTTTGTGCCACATATTTCACTAAGTAATGTATTTTTTTTTTAAAGAGGGAGGGGGTGAGGGGAGGGGCAGAGGGAGAGGGAGAGAGAGAATCCTAAGCAGGCTCCATGCCCAGAGTGGAGCTCGATGCAGGGTTTGATCTCACAACCCTGAGATCATGACCTGACCCCAAATCAAGAGTGAGATGCCTAACCGACTGAGCCACTCAGGTGTCCCCTAAGGGACATATTTAAATGGAAAAGAATAATAGGTATCATTATCATATCCATTTAACACTTTAAAAAGCTGAGGCTTAGGAAAGTTAACATGCACAGGTTACACAGGGTAGATGGCCGATCCGTGATTCAAACCCAGGTCCACCTGTCTCCAAAGCCTATTTTCACTCCTGCAATGGACAACACTGCCATCAGTCTGTGACCTTAAAAATGGCTTAATTAATAAGGAGACGAAGGCACTCTAGCAAATATCATCATGGAATGGCTACAATCAATTCATCTCAGCGTGAAGCTAAAAGCTCTGTCTGCTACAACTCTATTCTCATCAATTCCGAATGGAGCACATAAAGGACAGTAACTCAGAATAAAAACATATTTTAATGTTTAAAGACTATCATTTAAACAAATAATGAATTTACAGAATTAAGCATACTGTCGTCCGTGGAACTGATGCTCGATCAGTGCCAGGTGAACAACTCGAAATTTCTGGAGGTGCATCTCTTCAGAAACTCCTCAAAACAGCCCTCTCTCCCCCTGGAAGCAGTTCCCACACACCACTCACCTGTTATGAAGCTGATGGTGGAGCTGTCACAACAGCTCAATTCCGGGTCTCCCCATGTGACCATGGTAACTCGAAAGTTGTAGTACCATGCTGGCAATAGATTGGCTATCCTCTAAAAAGAGCAAGGAGACAAAAGACTAAGGGGAAAAAAATCATATTTTTGGAGTACAGTTATTTTTATTAGGTCATGAAAATAATCTTTTTTTTAATTTTATTTATTTTTTATTATTTTTATTTCTGTGCCTTTTTGGATTTCCCAAATTTTCCATTTCCGGACTGAGGTAAGGTGTAAATAGAATGATATGCAAACATAATTTTTTTAAAGATTTTATTTATTTATTTTTGAGAGAGAGAAAGAGAGAGAGCACAAGCAGAGGGGAGGGGTAGAGGGAGAGGGGGAAGCAGACTCCCCGCTGAGCAAGGAGCCCAATGAGGGGCTGGATCCCGGGACCCCAGGATCATGACCTGAGCTGAAGGCAGACGCTTAACGGACTGAGCCACCCAGGTGCCCTACAAACATAGTTTTGAAGAAGTGATTCATAGGTACAGTCAAATATTTCCAATATTGGTTTCGTTTTGCAGTCTCCCAAGTTGTGTTACACATATGAAATACTACTTATTTGTAAATGACTGTACATACGCATCCCCCTATTTCTAAGAAAATTGGCCTCTCACAACTCTGTGTTCTCCCAGTTTGGACTAGAAGCATGCATCCTTGTTGGGTGGCAAATATCAGAGTCTTCAGCTGGGTAGAGGACAATTGTGTACTTCATGCATGACCTGTAGGAACCTGCACTTTAGAAATTATTCCAGTCTCAGAGAGAGCAATCTTCACCTGCTCTCTTGAAAAGCATCTTCTAATGACCTGACATTAGAGGTATTTAAAGGATGTGTAGATGTTAAGAATAGTCATCGTTAGCGTTAAACAGTGTCAACTCATTATCGAATGACTAAAGGAAATGTTTTTGTGTGTTTTCCTCCTCAGGAGTAGAGAGAAACAATAAGCACTTGATAGCTCCAGTAGAATGTGGATATGCTCAATTAGGGGTGAAAGCTTGCTTCACATAATTATTTTTTTCTCTCTCTCTATCTCTCCCCAAAACAAAAATAGTCCAGAAAGCAAAAACAACTAGAAAAATCTTGAAAGCAGAAAGCCCCCTGTATGTATTTACAGGTAACTTTTATTGGTACATTCGGTAGGGAAAGGCACATCTGTTTACACAGGGACGTGTGACAGCTACTTACCACGGATGCAGTCAAGGAGATAGTTGCTGCGATTTCATAGTACGTTGTCCACTCTGATGTCATTGTTGCAGGGTTGAAATAAAACATTTCAACTACGTATTTTCTGAACACTCCTAAGTAAGGTCTGCTCCAGCTCAGGACCACTGCCGTAGGACCCAAGGGATAGAGCATTAAATCCTTTATCCCTGTTGGAACTAAGAAGAAGTAGGGAGGGATGAAAAAAAAAAAAAAAAAAAGAGCCAGGAAGGAATGTTTAATATCTTAGCAATGGCTTCAAACTTCTTAATAGCTAGAGTTTTTGCTCTTCCAATACCATCATTGAATAAATCATATTCGCCTCTGATGTTATTTTTCCTGAGCTGTAGATGCTAACGATATCCCCCTGGTATACAACAGTAGTCATTTATTACTCTGAGTGTAGAATATTGGGTGAACAAGTAGGGCCCCCCATATATGATGATAATGACTTGGACCTGGGCATTGGACCCCCGCCTCTCCCCCCAACAGTACTCTGATAAAGTTATTCTGGAGGCTGGCAGCTTACCGATAGCAAATGTGACAGGATCTGAAGGGGGTCCAATCAAAGGGCCTTTTCTTAGGTACATCACGACCTGGTACTGGGCACCAGGAACCAGATTTTCAATAATAGATTTGCTTGAGTTCACCTTTAAACCAAACACCCGAAATGATTTATTTAGAGCTGGGCTTTCATAATGTGACACAAAAGCTGATATCATATTCAGGGCTCTTTGTGGAGCCACAGATGCCTTTGAAATCCAGAAGCCTTTGCTCGTTCTGGGGAAGGTCAGATTTCAGAATTGGGATGATTTATAGTTTATGTGAACACTGAAGGGAACCCAGAACATTCAAATTCTATGGCTGGATTTAATAAGCCCCGTGAACTGCTTTGTACCCATCACTGTCAATTTTAACTATATACACTAGAGACACATCAGCCCCTAACCATAATCAAATCAGCAATACCATAAGGGGAGTCTGACATCCTAAACCGTAGTGTCAGCTAAAACCGTACAAAGATCAGTGCAACAATGTCTTCAGCCTTTCGTCACTTAGAAGCATATAATATCTAATTATAGAGATGGAAATGACCTCAGAGATCATCTGCTCCAAATCTCTCATTTAATAGATCAAGAAAGTAAAGCCAGGAAATGGCCAAGGTCACATATTGGGGCTGGGAGCCTAGTGTTGTGACCTCTACAGCCTGCTACGGGCAAGTCATGGGACTTAGCGTGGGGGGACAGCAGGAAGCACTTCTCCAGGCTATTGTGACCCCATAAAATAATGTTGTAGGAAATATTTCTCATTTAGATGAGCTCTTTGCTGTTCTTTAAAAAAAAAGGGGGGGGGGGCGCTTGGGTGGCTCAGCCGGTTGGGTGTCTGCCTTTGGCTCGGGTCATGATCCCAGGGTCCAGGGATCGAGTCCTGCATCAGGCTCCCTGCTCAGTGGAGAGTCTGCTTCTCTCTCTCTCTCCCTCTGCTGCTCCCCCTGCTTGTGCTCTCTCTCTCTTTCTCTCTGTCAAATGAATAAATAAAATCTTAAAAAAAGAAAACTTTTGGGTCAGTAACAAATGCAATATAGAGAACAATAGAACAGATAGATGAATGAAATGTTCTTACTAAGGTTAAATGTTGGTGTGCACGAGGATTGATGCTTCAGCTTACGGGTCAAGAAGTGTGCGACTTTGACCTTAAGTGCCTCTGTAGTTAAGACAGTCTTGCTTAGTAGAAAGAACACAGGCTCTCTATTCAGACTGCCTGAAATCAAATCCTGACTCTACTCCCTTGTAAGAATGGGAATTTATTTATAATTTGCTTTTAATTCTTACCTTGGCTTCCTGATTGGTAAACTATAGATAATGCTATTCTATACCTCACAGAGTGGCAAGGATGCTTAAACTAGAGTATCAATAAAGTTAACTCATTACTCAGCAATTCTTTGGCCTCTGGGGTACATAACATAAAATTGCTGTGGAAAGGAGCATAAATCAATGAAGAACAGTATTGTTGGCAGTTTACGTATGCTATAAGTTTTTGTTTATTAAGCTTCGTTATGATTTTAAGAATAAACACAGAATTGGTGATATGATACGAACTTTAAACCTTTCTGATACCAGAAACTGATTCTACACAAGTGAAATTGTGGAATTTGAATCGGTAGAACTTGCTCTAAATGTAAGTGGAGGGACAGGCACACCATAATTTCTTTACCAATAACTTGAGCAAAATAAAATTAAGTTGAATGACTACATTAGCATTTCCCTCCTTTCTTTCCTATTTACACTGATATCAGAATTTTTTGCCCATGTTTTCGAAGGTGAATTCTGCTGGAAGCCATCTAGACAAAGTTGGCCAACTAGATATCCTCATCTGACGGAGCATTTCCTGAAGAGACAAACCACGAGCAAGACATGCATGCTGTGCAAAACTAAGTAACACTGTCTTATTTCTTTAAAATAATTTTTTAAATGAGAAAACTAATAATGCTCACAGTAGAAGAGCAAATGGCGTAAACCGGCAATTTTTCTGTCCTCCTCCCCTCATTTCAAACATTTTGGTGGGCAATCTTCCAGACCCTCCTGGATACATATAGACATAAATAATATGATATAGAACCATATAGGTGTTACATTATTAACATCGCTCCCAACTTTTCTTTAAAACTTAACAACACATCAGAGACGTCTAGGCATATCCGTGAATGCTAACTTAGCTCATTAATCACTCATTTAGAATACTTAGAATAGCAGGACAGAAAACGTGTAGACTGCTTTAGGGTGGTGTTAAAGATTCTTTGGTTGGATAATATTTTAAGCAAGCAGTTGGTTCTGATTATTCAAATGACTATGTGAAATCAGAGCCACTTAAATATGCCATCATATTTAATACCCTGAGGGTATCATGCTAGTGAAATAAGTCGGAGAAAGACAAATACTGTATGATTTCACTATGTGGAAATTAAAAAGCAAAACAAATGAACAAACAAAACAGAATAAAACTTATAGGTAAGGGGAACAGAATGGTGGTTGCCAGAGGGGAGGGGTTTTGGGAGGTGGATGGTATGGGTGAAGGGGCTCAAGAGGTACAAACTTCCGGTTATAAAATAAACAGGTCATGGGGATATCATGTACAGCTCGGTGACTATAGTCAGTAATATTGTGTTGTATATTTGAAAATTGCTAAGAGAGTAAATCTTAAAAGTTCTCATCACAAGAAAAAAGATTTTGTAACTTTGAATGGTGATGGATGGCAACTAGGCTTATTGTGATGATCATTTCACAATGTATACAATGATTGAATCATTATGTTGTTACCCTGAAAATATGTTCTACATCAATTATACCTCAATACAAAAAATACGCCATCATAACAAATTCACCCTAGGGACATTATACTCCTTTTTAAAAAGATTTTATTAATATATTTGCAAGAGAGAGAGCATGAGTGGAGTGAGGAGCAGAGGGAGAGGGACAAGCAGACTCCCCACTGAGAACGGAGCCATCACCTCTGACCTGGAGCTCAAGGTGGGGTTAAAGGTGGGGCTCTTCACAGGACTCCATATGGGGCTCCACCCCAGGACCGCAGGATTAAGACCTGAACCGAACTCAGACTGATGCTTAACTGACTGAGACACCCAGGCGCCCCTACTTTTTTTTTTAATAAAGAAGCAACTATGTGTATATACATCAGACTATTTCAAAAAATGACCTCGGTAATAAATAACAAATAATAAACACCAACTCCTTCCTGCTACCTCGTTTTTGAATATTTGCTGAGCCACCAGCCTGTACCTAGTGCTTCTACGCTTCCATGCCCTTTGCTTTTATCCTGGATCGCCTTGGGGCAAATAGACTGTAGGCAGGCAGGAGAAACGCCCCTGAATACTACTTACTAAATAATATGTATTTTATTCTCCAGAGGATCATCCCACATCCCCTCCCCCAATTTTCATCCCATTTTTGCATTCCACTATTTCCTCTCTCCCATTCCCAATGGGCTTCGTCTCCATTTAAGAGGATTCAGTTCAGCCCAATGCCCCCCCGATGAAGCACCAGTCCTGTTTCTCCCCAGCTAAAGAAATAGGAGGAAAGATGTCCTAGGGAGCATAGGAAATACATGACAGACTGCTAAATCATAGGGTACGTACATTGTCGGAAAACACTTAGGGACCAAGGCAGATCACATGTAAAAATAAATATATATATATATATGACTTTTTTAATCCTGAAATTTATGATTGTGTGTGAGTCTTTGGAGAAAGTACTGAAAGCACATTTGCACAATTTGAAGAATTGACCGGGTCCTTTATGTATAACACTGATGGAGCCCACACTTGATGTTCAATATATATTTATTAACGAATAGCACTGAGATGATTGTTAGGAGGCGTACAACAGAAAACACCCTTTTCTACAAACATTTGCATGCAAACTCACACACGAAACAACAACCAGACATAAAGAGGATACACATGATGAGGACAAATTCAAATTAGTGGGTACGATGTACCTACATGGAAGGCTAGACTCTAAGCATTGTGAACTCAAGGTTCAAGTCAAATTTGTTTTATTTCTAAGGTGTGGCACAGAAATCAGTGGTCGTGTCAGAAAGAGTAGTGGCACTAGCATTGGGTCTCATAGATGATCTAGGTGATACATAAAGCAAGGATCCTTTGGTATAGTCAGTGGTAGAGGCAAAGTAGGGAGAGTGAAAGTATAAAATGGTGGAACATTATATTAACCGTTAATACAATAGTCCCTGCTTATCTGCAAGGGATATGTTCTAAGACCCCCAGTGGATGCCTGAATCCATGGGTAGTACCGAACCCTATGCGGACTATGTTTTTTCCCTATACATACATACCTACTGTAAAGTTTAATTTATAAATTAGACAGAGTAAGAGACTAACAATAACCAGTAATGAAAACAATTACAACCCTATACTGTAATAAAAGTTATGTGAACATGGCCTCTCTCAAAATACCTTATTGTACTACACTCACCCTTCTTGTGATGATGTCAGATGATAAAATACCTATGTGATGAGATGAAGTGAGGTGAATGACGTAGGCGCTGTGACCTATTGTTAGGCTATTATTGACCGGCTGCCCACATGTTGGAGGAGGATCATCCGCTTCTGGCCCACGGGTGACCATGGGAAACTGAATCCGTGGAAAGTGAAACCATGAATGGGGGAGGGCACTACTGTATGTGTTTAGCTTTAGAATCACTCTTATTTTTGAGCTGCATCTTGAATATTAATTCAATCCAGTACCACCGAATACAGAATTAAAGAAATATTATTACTTTTTCTTTTTGGATAATGGTTGCTTTGGGAAATAAGCCCAAATCAGACTGATACTGGTGATAATATCTTCCAGATTCTTTTGATTAATGGCCACATGATTACAGGCCAGTTTTTGAGGCTTCTTTTTTTTTTTTTAAAGATCTACTTATTTATTTGAGGGTGGGGGGAAGAGAGAGAGGGATAGAGAGAATCCCAAGCTGACTCTGCACTGAGCAAGGAGCCTGATGAGGGGCTCCATCTCACAGCCTGAGATCATGATCTGAACCCAAACCATGAGTCAGAAACTTCACCAACTATGCCACCCAGGCACCACTGCTTTTCAGACTGTTTAAACTGATGTTTCCTCATCTAAAAATGTGTGCGTGCATCTGTGTGTGTGTGTGTGTGTGTGTGTGTGTAGTGGGGCAATGGATAATGTTGGTATAATAACAAATCTTCAAAATGGTCTTGTAATTGAGATGACACCTCACACAGTGGTCTAGATCCTGCCCTCCACTTTAAATATTGGCCTCTTTGCCTATAACCCTTAACAATTTCATGTTTGCATTTCAAGAAAGCATTGTCAAAGTGCACTGAGCCCAGCCTTTTCTGGCTCATTTATAATTTACAATTTTTATCTGTACTGTTAGCCTTTGGCTTCTATGCAAAAGATACATAATTTGTACATTAGATGAGGGGTGATGAAATGTGCCTTGGAGCAGTCAAGTTCTGTGTCATGTTCTGTAAGAGAAACACATTTTTCTACCAATATATCGAGTCAGCTGTCTTTCCTATGCTCAGGAAGGGAAACTTCTAAGCTGCACAGTGAGTTGTGATTACATTAATCGGTTTAGCCTATGTACTCCTTACTTTAAGTCAAGGGGTAGCCTCATCTGCAAGTAAGGGCTTATCTCAACACTCTTAAGCCTTTCTAGCACTCCAAAGGCCATGATTCCTGAATTCCTCTTATCAACTTTAAAGTTTCTCACTCTTTGAACTTCCCTAAATCCTAATTTTTGTGGGATAAATGGAAACATTCCAAAAAGCTTTCATATAGTAAACATTGTTCTTGAGTATTATATTTCCAGTGTATGACACATGAGTTGATAATGTAATTTTTTGCCTTTAGGGAAGGAAATTTGTGTTTGCAAGACACCAGGAATCAGTACATTCGATCCTATGAAAAAATAAAACCAGGTTTTAGGAAAATAGTGCTGGGCTCTAGGCTCCCTGTGGATACTCAGGGCGATGGAAAGCACGGTCTGCCCTGGGGCCCATGTGGCAGGCATTCACTCAGGACTGATGGCTGGGTGCATGAGCTCATTCTGGTAACCATTCCCAGAACTACTGATTTGCACCCCATTTCCGAGTGCCCCTTTATGCCCCCTTGGAACCGAGCTAACTTCCATTTATCCTTCAAAGCTCTTCTCAATTGTGATTAGTGAATGGGGAGTTTTTTACTTTAGTACTTTTAATTTTTAATTATTTTTTCAGTGAGCATGAATTACTTTTATAGTTCAAGCAACAAAAAAAGAATAGAAAAAGTAAAACAAACAAACAAACAAACAAACACAAATTCCCCAGAACCTTCTGCTTGCTCATCTCCTTCTCTGGGAAAAGTTTTTCTGGCCAGTTTCCAAATCCTCTTGCCCCAGTCCATTATTTACTCATGCTCAGCTCTCTCTTCCCATGAACTCATAGGGCCTCTCGATCATTTACTTTTAGCCTCGGCCTGATTTTATACTCTGCGGTAATTATATGCTCACTTATGCGTTGTTCTCCCTAGATTATAAACTCTGCAAGAGGCAGATACGTAGCAATTATCTAGAATCCCAACATCTGTCCTATCTGAATTCCTGGCACATCACAGGTGTCTTGAATGAGGTGTGAAAATAAAAGGAAGATGCTAGTGCTCAGAGGGGGAGGGAGGAAGAGTGTAACTGAAGAACCAGGCACACTCATTCCCTGCTCACAAACCACCCCCCCCGCCACCCCCCCCTGGGGGGGGAGACCCCAGGGCAGCCTCTTGCAATGGCCTCCTGCAGGCCTTGAGTGAGCAAGCCCATCAGCATTTTTTCCTGTTCCTTTACCTGAGTGCAGTACTGCTTTTCTAGCCTCTGGCTCTCCTTCTGTTTCTGGCAGGTGAGCGACACCACAGACACGATGGTGCCATTATAGTTCTCCTGGGAAGATGTCCAGGACATCAACGCAGTGGTTGAGCTTAGAACGTGGACACTCACATGCTGGGGCTTCTCAGTCAGTTCTTCCATCCACTCTCCTGAAGGGCCTAAACATGTCAAATAAGAGCACAAGGGAGGTTTCATGCTGAGCTGGTGGAGATAAAAGAGTCGAGTTTTAAAAAATCATGATGTTTTCCTTTCGCCTTTACACAGTCAAGGTTAAGACGGGCAGGTGGACCGGCACGGCTCTCTGTCCCCTGCCTCTGAGTTTATTCCAGTAGATTCTTCTCCAGAGAGAATCTACTTCTCTTTGAACGCAGAGCGGGTGTGGAAGTGGGGGCATTTCAGCGTGTTTAGAATTCCTTTGCTGTTAGGATCTTTGGTCTCTAGAAACAATGACTTTGAGATTCAAATTAGCCTTGACTGCCATCATACGAAAAGATGGATCAAAGAGGCGGAGTGCGACTATATTGAGAGAAGAAATAGGCAACAGGCTGGCTCAATTACAGAAGCTGCCTGAGATCTGGGTGATAATTTGAGGGACGCGGTCGGTTCCTCATTATAAAGTATCTCGTCAGAAGTGCCCACCATTTGCTTTGTTTTCTTAAGTTTCTGAAGTGGTTATTAGCGCTGTGCCTGACACATAGTAAGGACTCAAGAAGCGTTGAGGTGGTTATTATCTACAGAAGTTCCTTGTTGAAATGCACATGTGCAACGTTCCTTTATTTGCTTAGGATACACTTCTCAGTGTCTTAATAGGGAGCTGTATTCCTGGGCTGGAACCCAGGAGGGGGAAAGAAGCAAGCGGATCTCCTGGGGAGAGCAGTCTCAGGCTCACAGCCAATGGGGCCAGGGAGATAATGACAATAAAAAATGACAATAATAATGATGGCAAAGAGATAGAGCATTCGGCAGGTTGGCAGGTCGTAGGCTCTGCTTTAGGCTTGTATATGTTTACATATGTTAATCCTTTAATTTTCATAACAGACCTATGAGATAAGTACAAGTATTAATCCCACTTTCAGATGAGGGCGCTGAGGCCTCTACAGGATAAGTAGATTCACCCACAGGAAGGCTGGTTCCAGAATCCACGCTCTTAACCCCTGCAGGAAACCGCTGGGGGCACTAGGAACTGTGAAAAGCGCTGGTTTGGAGATAGGAAAGTTGACCAAAACTCGGCTTTGCTCATTATTAGTGACACAAACTTGGGCGAACGGTTTAACTTCTCTGAATCTCTGGCAATGCACCGGCCAAATGGATTAAACCATAGAATGTTAGAATTGAAAACTTGAGAGATCCAATACCTCATTTAACTGATGAGAAAACTGAGGCCCAGAGATGTGTATGACCTTCCAATGTCACACAGCTAGTAAGTGCTTGGGGCCCAACCCAGACCTCCGGCCTCCTGGCTCAGTGCTTTGTGACAATTTATCATGATGCCATCTGTCACTGGGATCAAATGAGATCATAGATGTTAGAGAACGCTGTAATTGTGAAGTGTTTTCATCGCCGTTAGGAAGATTACTGAGGTAGCAGGGGCACAGAGAGCCAAAGTGAGAGGAAGTAAAACAAATTCACTTGTTCAATGGTTTTACATTAGGACTGACCTGATGATCAAGCCAAGGTAAAGGGTCACTGCACGCTACGTGGAAATGGACTTTGCTATCAAATATTCCTAGGTTCTAGTCCTCATTCAGGCACTTGGGAAAGTTACTAAACTTTCTGTGCCTCAGTTTTTTTTTTCCACCTGAAACATGGGGATCATTGAAATGTGAGGCTGTTGGGGATGAATGTAAATGTCTACCTTTCCTCTCATCTCTGAAGAAAGCCTTCAAAACCACAGAAATAAAAATTATAATGCAATACGAGAAATATAAATCTTAATGGAATTTAATAAATATTAATGTCCTAGCTTAACACCGGAACAGTTTGGTCAGGAAAACGGGCTGTGAATATCGTTTAGCTGGTATGAGTCTGTACTATGTTGAGGGGGCTTACTCAGTTCCAGTATAGTATTTATATCTATAGTTTCCTGTTTTAAACTAAAGGTGTATATACAGTACGCCTGAATAACTCATTACTGCAGAGCAGAATATCCTAAGCCCTAAAAATAGTATTCTTTTATTGGCAGAGAAAAAAACAGAATTTTTAGTGCCCTATATTTTCTAGATGAGTATTGAGATGCATCTCTTTGAAATAATCATATTTTTTAGCAATTCTGACACATTCTCAACAGCGCTAGTCAATTTGGATACTCTAGAGCAGAGCGCTGGACACATGAAAGTTGTTCAGTGAATATTTGTCAAATGTACAACAAATTTAATAAATAAGTAGTAATAACCCCAGGCTAGGATTTTATAATTTGGTATGAGAAATAAGATGTACACAAATAAAACAAATCTAGAAAAATATTATACACAAATAAGCTCTGTATTTTGTGTTGTGCACTATGAAACAGAGTAGAAATTCAGAGAAGGGAAGGACCAGTTTGGCCAGAATAGCTGAGGGAGATTTCCCGGAAGCTGTTGACACTTGGGCTGATCTCTACTGACAGACAGGGAAACCTTCTAGTTAATGAGACATTTTAAGCTTCACGGAAGAACTGAATACTAAACTTCATTCTCAAGTGACCTCATGTCAGAGATCTTCCATAACTGAAAACCAGGCAAGCAAAATTATGACTATTCTTTCTGTATACCTCATGGATCTTTAGGCCTCTTATCAGCGGCAACATTTTTGATTTCTTAAGTAGAAATGCTACATGGGGCATTTTCAACATTTTTCAGCTGTTAAATAAACGGATCTCTTCCCTCTGCCCCCCTTCTCATTCTCCCATCCACCCTTTTGAGGCTTATTTGGGGAAAGGAGGTATTTTGCCTTTGGAGAAGGTGATAAAGTGTGTGGTGGTCATCTTTTCTGAAGAGCCATTTTTATCCATTGCCATCTGGTTTTTTCTTTCTGCTGATGGGAGGCACATGTAACTGCTGATAAACCAGGTAACTGATTTTTGGCTTTGAGACCTCTGGTGAGCACATTCAGATTAGCTAAAAACATTACAGACATACACCATTCATGCAGCTTCTAGAGACTAATTATTTGCTCTGTCATTACTCCTCATGGAATCAGTAGAAACTACCAGAAGACTTGACACTGGGGCTTTTAGAATGCTCTAGCTTTGTCTTCTTGGGCCAAATTTATGGTGACCACCTAGGTCCTACGCCACTTAAATCTCTGGTTTTCTTTTGAGCTCTCTCAGCTCAATATTCTAATGAGACTTCTATCCCAGTCCAACAATACCAATTTTCTGTATGGCCTCAAACAAAAGTCATATGTCCTAAACCGTGTGTCTGTGTCCTTGGAGGGTCTGTTATGGTTAGCGTGGAAAGTCAGCTTAATAAATGTTCAGTTATCCCAATAATAAAAAAACCCATAAGCTAAATCTCTGCGTAGGTTTGCTACTATTAAACATACATATATTTCCTCTGCTGTCAAAATCTCATGGAACCGAGCCTCTTCTGACCTTGACGATTTCTCAGGGTCTCTGAGGTTTGATGAATAATTGATGCCTGAGCATCATTAATCTCCCCAGTTCCATTGTCCTAGCTCCCCTGTAAGTGCAAAATAATCTCTTTGGTACTTACTGATATAAAAACTGAGTGATTTTGCTGACTGACTTTTTCGAGTTTCACAAGATCCTGAGGAACTAAAGGTTGTCACAGATAACTTATATTTCCCAGGCTCCTTCAATTCTGCAACAAATTCATGTGCTTCTTCATCCACTGTCAAATATTCAGTAAAGTTTTCTGAATCATATATAAAAAAGAGAATATATATGAATTGAAACCTGGAAGGGCCCTGAATGTAGACAAGTCAATTAATACAAAAAATAAGTATTTTTTATACGTTTCCTTTCTTTTGTCAAGTTCAATTATACATCTTCATCAAAGCTACTAGAAAAGAAACATGACCAAGTATTCAAATTGCTTTTCACAACACTTCTAATTTACCAATCTAAAATATGGCATCCAAAGCAATAAAGCTTAGAGATGAGTATATACTGTATATTCTTATGCACTATTACCCAACAATGTCATATGCACAGAATAGAAGTAGAATGTCGGGATAAGATTGCAACAGTTGACTTTCTTATCTGGATATAAAGATTAAAAAAATAACCAGCAATCAGTATCTTATCAGTTCTTTGTGGTTAGTATTAAATACCCAGAAATGCCTTAAAATCAATGGAATTATTTCTAGTTGGAAATAATTCTCCTGGGCAGATTTTCTGACACTTGTAATACTTGTCCTTGATTTGTCTTCTTCCAGATTTTACTTTCTAAAAGTGAAAATGATTTTGCATTGCTTCAAAGTCCATCTCCTGCTGCTTATTACTCCATTTGAAGTTGTTCTCATCAGTTGGTGACTACGATAGACTTCAACAGAACACACAGCAGTCAGATGAAAGCATGATTGAACGTTCATGGAAATACCCATTAAAAAAAACAATTGTGAGATACAAGACCCTATTTTCCACAGAATATACCATGGGACAGGAAAATAAAAGACAAATTAAGGGCAGATGAAGAAAGATATCTTTTATACAAGTAATTCTAGGTAAACGTGAAGACTTTTGAGTCCAATAATTGGAAATGACAAAGGATTTCAATTTTACACAATATTTGGGTATGGTTGATTGCTCTATAATCCAGGATAGAGGAATCCACAGATTTTGGTGTCTTATTCTATAAAATAAAATAAGGGCAAACAACAGTATGCACTGTATGATACTACATGATATTAATGCCCTACCCTGAAAATAAAGCTATTATTTGAAACTTCAAATTCTAACAACTTGACAACTTTTACCACTCAAACCACTAGACTGGAAAGTATGAAATGAAGTGTGTTATTATAGAAACAAAACAAACAGCAAATAACGATAATAACCTAGCAAACAATTTAAACATGATTCATGACCCACATTGACTGCTGGCCAGGGCCCTGTTTTTCATAAGCTAGTGGACTAAAGTACGAAGAAAGCTCTGGAATGCTGGATCAATGACTATGATCCATGCTATGGCGAAAATACTAGTTGCTGTGCATTTTCTATTTTATGACCCACTCCTCTTCAGGCAAATGTGGAATGGTGCTGGTCCCTGAGGGGCACACCCTGAGGCAAATCAGAGTCGCTAGATGAGCAAGCCCCAGGGCTGACGCTCTTGGGAAGGTAGCCTTCTTGTCAGAAAGATTGTTTTGCTACATGCTTCACAAACTGTGTACTAGAAAACAGAAAATTTCTCCAGGATATTTTGTAATTTGTGATGGTTAGAACTTTAATTCAAAATCTTTCCAAACGGAAGGTTTTCCTCAGCGGCCCGGAGTATGTGACATGTTGGGCAGTGAAATGTGAGCAAGTTGTGAATACCCGCAACTTAGAAACTACCTAAACCCTGGATTCTGATCCTACCTATTTAATTTTGTTTTCTAGTCTTAGTGGGCGTTGCTACTCAATTAAATTCTTCCCTTTCTTGACCATTTTGTCTTTAAATATTAACTGTCTCCCATTAGCCTTTTTTTCTAAATATTTTAGTTGCAACATATGTCAGTGCCCTTTCCTTTGTGCACCATTTCTTATTTTCGCTGATTTCCTGTTACTTTACCTTCTCTTTCTATGTGGATATGGAACCCATCGAAGGCAGTGGGTGGTTTGGGTGGTAACCAATTCAGGATCATTTGTACAGGAAAAAATGAGAGAGAGCCTGCTGTTGATTTCTCAGTCTCACTGAGTGTACTGTTATTTTCATATTCCATGGGAAGGACACTGACAAAATCATCTTCACTTTCGGGAGTTGCAGATGCGCCGCCCAACCAATAGGGCTGGGATGGAGTTTCATAGTCACTGCTGTTGAAATCGGGCCAACCAGAAGAAATGTTGCCAGAGGGAATTTCAGGGGTTTCATCCATAAAATGGAAGAGTTTGTCTTTTCCCACTGTATCTTGTGATCTCATGAACGATTCCTCTGGAAAACTGCCACTCTGTTCTTCCCAGTTGTTTTTGTTCAAGTTTACAATACGAACTGAGATATTTCGAGGTGGATAAGGGGCTGTAAGAGAGAGAATTTTCATTTTCCAGTAATTTTTAGTTCTATGACAGTGAATACTTAATCTATTAGTAAGTCAAATACACAAGTGGATTTACAAAATAGAGGTTAATTTTACTTCTACTAAAAGATAGTAGAAGATAATCTACATCAAGAACTATTGTGGTGTTAAGTCACACATTTATCTAAGATTTTGTGCACGATGTGTATACATGAGTATATCACCACTCATACTTCAACTACATTAACTAGTGATATGATGCTTGTCCAGGTGGTAATTTAACCATGTCCAAGCAGAGTTTTGTAAATATTCTGTAGCTTATCAAAATCTCCTTTTATTTCTTTTTTTAAATTTTTTTATTTATGTTAATCCCCATACATTACATCATTAGTTTTAGATGAAGTGTTCCATGATTCATTGTTTGTGCATAACACCCAGTGCTCCATGCAGAATGTGCCCTCCTCAATACCCACCGCCAGGCTAACCCATCCTCCCACCCCCCTCCCCTCTAGAACCCTCAACACCCAAAATCTCCTTTTAAAAAACCTGAGTCTCTGCCACTGGATCTTCCTTACAAAAAAAAGCAACTCTAGTGTACTCTAGCTATCAAGATAAAAATACTCCCAGTGATATAGTTTCACTTAAGAAAGTTGCATATATGCCTTTGAAACACTAGCACACATGTTAGAAATACTGCTTCACTCCTCACTTCTCCCGAATGAAACATATGAGCACAAAATCCATGTGTGAATTAGGGAAGCATACTTTTCTAGAGGTAGAAAATTATGAAGGCATGCTGTCTGGTCTCTCCCTGCAATTCTTTCTCTACCTATCCTTCAAATAGCCCCTGAAATATCACCCCTTCCATGAACTTTGAATAAAAATTAATCTTTCCCTCCTTTGTGTAGTTACATAACTTTTGTACCTCTTAGGACATGTATCAGTTCTGCCTTGTATGATTGCCATTTGTGTTGTATCTCTACCATTTTTGAGGACAGGAAACTATCTCACCAGACTTTGTCTTCATCTCTCTCAGACTTAGCACAACTTCCCGGTAGAAGTCACTCAATTGATAACGTTTCCTTACTTGAATTGAATAATGAAAAATACAAATAGAACCTTAGATGTTGCCATGACGTGACTAACTTATTTAGCTGAAATAGTTTCTTTGTCTTGTCCTACTTAATGAAAATCATGACATCTTAGATTCAGACTGGCAGGGTCTCAGGGCTGATCTATAACAATCCATTCCCAATGTTCATATGAAAGGTATCTCCAACATTCCTAATGAGTAATTTGGACACATTAGGCACAGGCAATGTCAATTACATTGGTATTGGTGACAGGCATTTGGTAGGTGTATATTGCCATCCATTCTTCCATCCATCCATCCATCTATCCATCCATCCTGTAACAGTGCTTCCTATTAGTGATACTACTAAAATTAAACACTGCAAGTTTTAGACACATCTGAATCCCAATATTTTCCTCTAATAATCTGATATTCTTTACTAGAACATCTCTTATCATTTTTACTGCCATGTGGGAATTTTGCCAGGTTATCGAATACTTGGTCAAGTTAAGGTACTTAATTATAACTTTTGGTAGTATCACGTACTTTTTTTCCATTCAAAGATTATAAATCTATGATTACATTGATATATTTTAGATTTTTCTTTTGAATATTTTACTCAGTTCTTTTACATTGATAGAGAATTTGTTTTAGACTATTACAAATATATATTTATTTTATTTCTTAGCTCTAGAACATAATTTTTCTAGGAATGATAGAATGTATACATGCAACAAACATATAATTTAATTATTTTTTAACTAAATTTGATTCTTCAGAAGACTTACCAGTTCTATGCTGTTTAGGCTCATGACTGACACCACTGTACTCCACAAGAGTACTTTTATTAAAAGTTGCCTCAGATACCAGCTGAAAAGTGATGTTACTATAACATATTCCTGGCAGCCAGTGATTAAATACTGTTTTTCCCTTAAAGAAATCTGAGAATAAAAACAATTATATTAAAATTTTGATCTCCTAAATGCCACATATTTCTAGAAAGTTCTAAACAACTATGATTAAATAGCCCTAAGATATTATTTCCTGCAACTTCTGGCATGGTCAGTAATACAAAATTAGAATAAGATTAGAGATGAAAATTTGGATCTTTATATCCAAAATCCTGAAAAGCTTTTTTTCTGCAGGAATTGGATACAATGGAATTAAATTTTTATTATAGGAACATTTTGTGTATTAAATGGAGAAGATAACATATAGAAATTATAGATTCAGTTTATGCTAACCATTTATTTTATGATAAAAATCAAAGATATTTTGCCACCTTATGACTTAGGAAAAAGTAATTTTATAAGACATGGTTTCACTAGGCTTACTTGTAAAACTGGCCTTAAAAGTAGAATGGTTTATCTGCCAGTTGGCAGCACCTGATTAAAAAAAAAGAAAGAAAGAAAGAAAAGAAGGATTTGGATTTAATTTGAAAAACATTAAAGAAAATAATAAAATTAAGATTCCAATTCAAATTAGAAGGAAATGTGGGAAAGAAACCAAAAGTACCACTTACTGAACTAAAAGCCAAAAATAAATTTAAAAATTAATTAACTTAAAAAGGAGAGCATATTTATTGATTTATTTAAAAACTCCTGGCTTTTAGTTCCACAAAAATTCCAGAGAATGCTTTTCAATTATTCATGAACTTGTATTTGCATGTGATCAATAAGCAAATAAGGCCCCATTTATTAGTTTGCAGATAATCTGTTTTCATTGAAAATTTAAAAATTTGTGGAGTCTATGTTTATATTTATTTGATGGTTTAAAGCTTCAAAAACTATAAATTCACTGCATTGTTTTAAACCATGTCTCATAAAAAAGAAATCCATGGAAGAAATGAGTTTATAAAAGCAGCAAGTCAAAATGACACTTTTCTGGCTATCATGACCTGTGTGCCCCAGTATCCATTCTTCACCTCACCATTACCTATTTCCAGTTACAACCAGTCAACTTTGATAACCATCATCTAAGTCCTCAGAGAGAAATGTTACAGTTTTGTATCCTGAAACTATCTAAGTTCCTTTCCTTCCCAGTTCACTCCCAATGGAGCTGAATACCCTCCCTCCATTCCTCTCTCCCCACATTCTCCCCAACAGTCCACTCAGAGAAGGTGACCAGGTTCTTTGAAATGATTGATTCCCATAGGATCTCTTTTTCTCCTTTCCCCACAGGGTCCCCATCTGGCCAGTATAAACAATGAAACCAATTTTTGTATATTAATGCAATCATTTAACTGGTCATACAGATAAATATATCCAAAGGAACAAAAAAGCATTATCATTCACATTTGAGAATAATCTTGGACCACCTCCAAGCGAAACTTGGTAGAAAGTGCCTTTTGAACTTCTTAGTTCTAGAAATGCCCTTCTAACACACCCAGAAGGAAATGGTTAAGTGAGGTGCTTCTAAGTTTAAGTTTGAATTTATTTCTTGTACCAGACATGCTGCCTTTGGCAAGACTAACAAACAAACGATAATAATTTGAGTATTTCTTATGCTTTTGCATTGCATGTGACTCTAGCAAACCAGATGTTCTAAGATTCCTCATGACAAGATTTTCATAAATTAATAACTATTTTTAATGGTTCTTCCATGGGCAGGTAGAGAATCATAAGACCTCTTTAGAGGAAGACAGAAGTCCAATTAGCAAACATCATGTAAAAAGGAATATTTTAAAGATGATATTTATCACCCTTCCTTTTGCTTCTTACCTTTATATAGCATTGTTCGGAAGTCTTTACCTTCCCAGTAGCTTATGTTTACTCTTGTGAAAACATTATATTTTTCTGGATAATGAATTTCAAATAGGACTCCTGTTTCAGGAGAAGGTTTATAGTCATATATTGAAACACTGGTTACAGGTAGGGGTTCTGCAGAAGGGAAGTAAATGGACAAAGGGGAAGTGGATAAAAAGGGAGAAAGGCCATTATCAGTATTTGGAAGTACCAAAAATTACACCTGTCAGAACACTTTCCACACTTTTATTATCCCATAAACATTAAACTCCCCCATACTCATGAGTTGACTGTTCTCCAGAGCAGTAATTAACAAAGTACATTTATGTGGTGTTTTGTGTCTTTCAAAGAACTTTCATATTCATTTTTCCATTTACCTTTTGCAACAACCCTGAGATCTAGGACAAGCAAATATGAATATTGCCATTCAACAGATAAAAATGATGATGACTCAGAGACTTTAAATTATTTGTCAAAAGTAATTTAACAAGTACATGGCAGAGTCTGTATCTCCAAATTCCTAGTTCATTTTTCTTTTTTCCAAGCCAAGAAAACTTGATATTAATAACAGACCAGTAACAGAAAATACATTTTGGCTCTGACCAAGGATAAATGTTTATGTGATTATTTATTTCTTTGTATAAACTTAGTAGTTATTTTTCTATATTAAGATTGCAAACCACCCTATGTTGTGAGAATTATAGTTTATGGTGTTTATCAAACCACTTTTCCTGCAGAAGCTTAAAAAATGTTTATTTCTATTTTGCTTGAGTTGTTAACCCATTACAAAACTTTTTAAATACTCATTTTTTAAAACTACAATTTGATGCACATCTGTATCTCCTCCATATCCCATTCTTCAGCAAAATTCTTGTAAAAATGACAGCGCTCCCTCACTCTTCTGAAGGAGCTGTTGGATTAGTTTTACTTGCATTCATTTGATTTGAGAAAATCATTTTAAATAATTTGGTTTGGAGTCAACTATTGTATTACAGACAAAAATAATTTTGATTCAAAGTTTTATCATTAGAGGATTCTCAGATATCATCTACAGCCTAAATGATATCAATATCCTTACTTTAAATTTTACACTTTTAAAATTTCAGTTTCAATACCCTAGGACACCAAAATTTGATTTAATTTATTCCACAAGTAGCAGGTACCTACTTTGTCTTAATCTGTAGGTAAATGTTTTTCATTTTGCCCTCCAGGATCGTGACCTAGTTTAGCTTTTGCTTTTGATTGACAAGATCCAGGAAGGATTGAAGCAACATATTAAAGCTTTGATTTTTCCTGGAATTTTCTTAAAAACCAAGCCAACATCTAGCGAAAAAGTCAGGAAGGACGTTCAGATTACAGCATATATTGTGATCATGTCCCCGTAGACTACATGCTGTATTCTCTGGCTAAAATGTTTCTATTTTATCTTTGACTTGTCCTTGGTCTTCTTGCTTAAAGGTAACATTTACAAAGTGAACACACTTGTGCCACGTAAACCAACCAACCAACCAACCAACCCGGCAAGACTCTTGTGTATTTCTCTTTGATTAATCCCCCAAAAGTTTTGAACTATTTGAAGGTCTTTCTTTCAACCCAGTCTAATTACTAACCCACGGAGTCTACCAAATCCACCTACTGCTTCTGGATCTAAGGGATCCAAAATGAAAGCTAACAACAAAAAGCAGCCACAGAGCAGGGACTCTTCCATTCCTGCTGTCCAGTATCTCATTCTCACCAGGGTTCTGTCTCCTGAAAAGAGAAGTGAGAGGTCCACCCAATCTTTCATGCCCTGAGGCATGACATCTGCACATCAAAACCAGAGTCAAACTTTGAAATTCAAGAGATAGATGAGGATTACAGCATAGATATTTTATTTTGTGATTTTTTTTTTTTTTTTTTGGCTGCTGCAAGCTACTTGTATTTAAACTAAGAATTTTTTTTTTTTAAGATTTTATTTATTCATTTGACAGGGAGAGACACAGGGAAAGAGGGAACACAAGCCGGGGGAGTGGGAGAGGGAAAAAGCGGGCTTCCCACTGAGCAGGGAGCCTGACGCGGGGCTCGATCCCAGGATGCTGGGATCATGACCTGAGCCGAAGGCAGACGCTTAAGGACTGAGCCACCCAGTCGCCCCTAAACTAAGAATATTTTAAATGCCTACAGACCTACAGGCTTTGCCTGTTTGCTTCTTATGGTTCTCTTGGCTTCAATCTAAGTGACCCGGGTCAGCTGTAAATTCTAAAGTCTAAGCCCAGCCATTACTGAGGCACATTCAGTCTATTTTCAGTAGAACTCAAATGCATTCTCTAAAAATATTTTACTGTGTCTCCAGTGACTTCCCTCATTATTTTTCTTTTTAGAAATTAAGTGATGTGTTATAAACCAGAACTGCTATTATTCAAGTGTTTTTCAGTGATGACAAGGTTAAATCTTGATCTAATTCAATATTCCTTTCTCTGCAAGCCACACTTCACCCGTAGGAACCAGGCAGGACAGGATAGAAACATAGAGTTGTTAGAAAATGTGAATCATTTATTACTTTTGTTTGTTTGTTCCTTTTTTGTCCTCAGGTCTTTTTATTTTTCAAAAAGCTAAGCATTATAAAATATATTTGAAATTCCCTCATATAACTCACTCAGACCCCCTTTGCCTCCCACCACGGCCAGAGATAAATTAGTACTCTGAATTTGGTGGTTATCTTCTGATGTGTTTTTTACTTTGATATTTATATGTGTCCAACATCCATACAAAATGTTATTTTGCATGTTTTAAAATATGTTAATGGTATCATAGTACATGAATTTTTTTGCAGCTTATACTTTTATCAACTATCATGCTTTTGAGATTTCTCCATCTTGATGCAAGTATCTCTAGAAACTGTTTTAGTGTTCACTTTAGAATTATACAGACTCTACTGTTTATCTGTTATTTTGTTAGATAGATTGTTTTCAATCATCCACTTTTGCAAATAAAGTTGCAATAAATGTCTTGAGATATGTTTCTGGATTAAATCTTGGATAGCAGGGTATGCACATCTTCCATTGTATGAAATATTGTAAAAATGTGTTCTAACTCTATGTCAATTTACATTTCCATCAGCAGTGTATGGTAGTTCCTCTTTCTCCATATTCTTATTCAACACTTGTTCGTATCAACCTTTTTAGTTTTTGCCACTCTGAGACATATGAAATTTTTAATTTCCTGTTCACAAAAGAGGTTGATTATCTTTTCTTATGTTTATTGGTCATTCAGCTTTTCTTTTCTTAAAATCGTTTGGTCTTTTGCCTGTTTCATGGGTTCATTTTCCATATTCTCCTGCTAATTTGTAATGCACCTTCTGTCATATACTGCATTCCCACTGTCATTTTTTTGTGTGTGTGTCCTATGCCTTCCTTCTGGATTCACCTTCCTTGTTAAAACATATCACTTAGTAGTTATTTAAGTTAGAGTCTAGGTGTTAAATTCTCCTAGGCTTTGTATTCTAGAAAAGTTCTTTATCTTTATTCTTTATATTTTATTATTTTTTTATTTTTTTAAAGATTTTATTTATTTATTTGAGAGAGAGAGTGTGCATGAGTGGTGGGGAGGGGCAGAGGGAGAGGGAGAAGCAGGGTCCTCACTGAGCAGGGAGCCGGACGTGGGACTGGATCCCAGGACCCCGGGATCATGACCTGAGCTAAAGGCAGACGCTTAACCCACTGAGCCACCCAGGTGTCCCTTTATCTTTATTCTTGATGTAGTTTAGCTGGATATGAAATTATAAGATTTCCTCTCAGGATTTTGAAGCTATTGCTCCATTGTCTTCTTGAATCAATCATTGTGGAAGAGAAAACTTCTGTGAGCCTAACAGTTACTCCTTTGTACATATTATGTTTTTTTCCCTTTGATACCTTCTAAGCTTTTTATTTGTCCTTGGTAATCTAAGATTTCACCATCACATATCTAGATATAGACTTATTTTTGAATTACCCTATAAGTATTTGGAATGCTTTGTCAATCTGTGGATTCATGTCACTCTTCAAGTCTTGGAAATTTTCATAATCAACTCTTGAAATAGTGTGCCCATTATTCCCTTCATTCTCTTTTTCTTGAACTCTTGGTTTTTTTTTTGTTTTTTTTTAAAGATTTTATTTATTTATTTGAGAGAGAGAGAATGAGAGAGAGCACATGAGAGGGGGGAGGGTCAGAGGGAGAAGCAGACTCCCTGCCGAGCAGGGAGCCCGATGCGGGACTTGATCCAGGGACTCCAGGATCATGACCTGAGCCGAAGGCAGTAGCTTAACCAACTGAGCCACCCAGGCGCCCTTTTTCTTGAACTCTTAACCTCCTTAGTTAGAGCCTCTCCCACCTTCATATCTAAGAATTGTGCTAAATAATGGGCAATCACAAAGAATACCTTTCAATTTATTATTTAAATGCTATCAGTACAGAATTTATCCCATCAGTTGAAGTTTTTTGATTGAATCTAAATTTGACTAAGTAAGTGAATTTTGCCTAGTCTAACCAACTAAATTTTAAATTAAATAATTGTATTTTTCACTTCTAAAAAATTCTAATTTATGTTTATTTGATTCATTTTTATTTAATTTCTGCCAATCTTTGCTTCATTATGTTTTAATCCTTTTAAATGGATGGAATTCTTATATATATCTCTTTGAACATCACAACATACTGTAAATTTGTTATCAAATTGCTATACAAGGGGCGCCTGGGTGGCTCAGTCGTTAAATGCCTGCCTTCAGCTCAGGTCATGGTCCCAGGGTCCTAGGATTGAACCCCGCATCGGGCTCCCTACTCCGCGGGAAGCCTGCTTCTCCCTCTCCCACTCCCCTTGCTTGTGTTCCCTCTCTCACTGTGTCTCTCTCTGTCAAATAAATAAATAAAAATCTTAAAAAAAATTACTATACAAAATATAATCTGCAATGTTATGGTTGTTGTTTTGATGTCTATCTTTTTTAGCATAGATTTCATTGTGTGTTTTGAAATACAAGCCCTAGGCTAACTTTGTGTCTTCTTATTGCCCTGTTTCTTGCTTATTCTTGCTGTTGAGACAATTTAGCCATTGCTTCCGTTCAGCTCACCACAGTGCCCAGTCTAGAACCAGGGCATATAATATTATTCTGAGGTTCTTGATATTATGGATGATATAGTGGCTATACAAATTCATTCCCTGAGTCAGAAGGTAACTAAGCTTGGTCCTTGAGAGTAAGATTGACTGTGTGTTCCCTGCATCCCAAGGCCTCCATCTATAATTTTATCACAGGCAGAAAGAATCTCTGCTCCAAACAGAAAGCCTGGCTCTGTGCCCTACCTGGTATGGAGGATTCCAATCCTTACTGTACTGGGGCCCAAGATCAGGGCTGTGTTCTTCCAGATGCAGAGCACAGAGGCCCCAGGACTTTAGCTTCCCTCCCCCCTTGGAGTTTCTGTTTTGTTTCTGATTTATAGAGACAACGATTTTATTTTTGAGCCTACCAATATACTTCTGGTTTTCTTTTTGCTTTGTGGTAGGAGCAAAGAGTGTGTCACAAGCAGATATTTACTGCATTATGTTTGCAAGAAATCCTAACATGAAATTCCCATTTTTTTCTTTTAATAAAAACATTTTAAATGACATTTAATATGATTGTTTTTTTTTTTTTTCTCATTTAGGTGTCCCACATAATTAAATCTGATGTCTAATCGAAGACTGTTTTATGTCCTTTAAGTACCTTTGAATCATTCATGACAATCATGAATAGGAAGTTTCTTAAAGTTCTGGAAGTAACTATCTGAGACAGAAGATAAAGGAACAAAACAAATGTAGAGCAAATACTGTTTAAAAAAAGCAGAGTTAACCCTGTGCTTGTTGGTAACTGGTAAGAGCCGAGAGGCACTTCTTTCTGAGATTGCTCCGTTTTGATGGACTAAAACTAAAGGAGTTGTTGGATCAGTGACCAGTGTCCTTGCCTTTGATGTGACCAACCTAAGAATGTGTCTGTTCTGACACAGTCCTCTTGAGAGAGAGAAACCTGTGATTAGGCTCTCAGGTTTTTTGTTTGTTTTTGTTTTTGTTTTGAGAGAGAGAGAGCATGAGTGGGGTGGGGCTGAGGGAGAGGGAGAGAGAGAATCTTAAGCAGGCTCCCCACTCAGTGTAGAGCTGGTACTGGGCTTGATCTCATGACCCTGAGATCATAACCTGAGCTGAAATCAGGAGTCGGACATTTCACTGACTGAGCCGCCCAGATACCCCAAGACTCAGTTCTGATGAGAAGCAGAAAAGGGACTGATCCCAGGTCCCAGGCCAGAGCTCCTAAACTTATGTTGAGATAGACAGCTCAGTTCTATCCACGCAAGCCACCGAGGTGAGCTGACAGCAGCTGCTGTGGGGTCCAAGCGCCATGGTCACTATCAAACCCATGAACTTGAAAGTCAAGTCTTTGCCACTTCCTTCCTGGAATATTTCAACAGCTCTCTAAATTATTCTCCTTGCCTCCAATCTCCCCTTAATTTTTTCTACTTGTTTCTGCTCAAAACTTCTAAGCCTGCAGGCCACTTGATACTCTCAGTTTATTAGAGTCTCTGTCATTTGCACCTCACTGACTTTGCCCTGCCTGATCTGCTTTGACTCTCCTTTGCTTCCAACTCCTCGAGTAACTTTCTGTCTAATGCCATGGGTATTGTTTATATTTATTGATCTTATATGAAGTGCTACACATTTTGTTAAGGAGTGTATTTTAATATTTTTCACATTACAAAATATTACCCTCTACCAAATCAGCAAACCCACAGCCCCCAAGACAAGACTGGCCTGCCACTTGCTTTTGTATGACTTTTGAGTTAAGTCTTAATCTCAGGAAACAAACTGAGGGTTGCTGGAGTGGTGGGAGGTGAGAGGGATGGGGTGGCTGGGTGATAGGCATTGGGGAGGGTATGTGCTATGGTGAGCACTGTGAAGTGTGCAAGACTGTTGAATCACAGATCTGTACCTCTGAAACAAATAATACATTATATGTTAAAAAAAAAAGAAGAAGATAGCAGGAGGGGAAGAATGAAGCGGGGGAAATCGGAGGGAGAGACGAACCATGAGAGACGATGGACTCTGAAGAACAAACTGAGGGTTCTAGAAGGGCGGGGGTGGGGGGATGTGTTAGCCTGGTGATGGGTATTAAAGAGGGCACGTTCTGCATGGAGCACTGGGTGTCATACACAAACAACGAATCATGGAACATTACACCAAAAACTAATGATGTAATGTATGGTGATTAACATGACAATAAAAAATTAAAAAAAAAGAATGGCGTTTACATTGTTAAATGGTTGACAAAAATTAACAGAGGAACAATATTTCGTGACATATCAGAATTATATGAAATTCAAATATTGGTGTCTTTAAATAAAGTTTTATTAGGACGCAGCCATGCTTGTTCGCTCATGTATTGCCTATAGTTGCTTTTGTGTGGCAACACTAGAGTTAAATCATTGCAACAGACTGTACAGCCCCCAGAACCTAAAATATCTGTCATCTAAGAAAAAGCTTGCTCACCCCCGGGTTAGATTAAAAAAGTAATAACCTGCCTAATGCTACACATATGGTTTCTAGATTTCTTTGTTGGCTCTAAAGTTCATACTTTGAACCACTACTCAAAATACCTGCTTGATAATTTGCCCATTGCAATGCAGGATTCAGGATCTTACGACTTACAGCTCTAAGAAGGAGCTTTCCTCAATAAAATCTTATTATGTCGTTTCTTTGTATCTGTCAGCATTCCTCATCACTTCTGGATTAAAGTCTAAACTCTTGTAAGGTAGTCAAGGTTCCTCCCAATTTTTCTAGCTACCTCTCTTATTATTTTCTGGATTCATACATGCTAGCCATGTTAACTCCTTGCAATTCAGAAGAAGGTCCAGTCTTTGCAAGTAGGATTCCCTTTGACTCTGTTGTAACACTTTCCATTCTTTATTCATTTAGCAAATTTTCACTACATTCTCAATGATTGTTTCTTCTGAGATGCCTTCCCAGTGTTTGTTAAGGAAGGCTGGGCAATCCCTCTCACATAATTTTCTTACAGCATTTATCATGTTTTCGTACTAGTTTGTTTATTTGTCTTTTACACTATAGCATATGATCTTTCAGTGTGGGTATGAAGGATGTGACATACAGAATGTAAACAATAAATAAAATAAAAATTCGTGCATTGTTATTTATAATACATGAATTTGTATTTGCATAATGTATGAATGCATGTTTATATTTGTACAATGTTATAGAATACATAATATTATATTTGTATATTCTCCAAAGTGTTCTGTAATGTTTACAACTACTACATCTCATATTTTACTAACACATGAGACAGCGGTGTGTAAATAACATTTCTCCAATTTTTAAGCAATTGTTTTCATGTGTTATTTTATCTGTTAAGAAATGACTTCTCTCTAAAGTGCAGACAATATACTGATGATTCTTAATCAATTAAATATTAATCAGATGTCAGTGCCTAAGGGTTGTGAAACTCCTTTGGGCTGGTCAAATGACTTATTTGTGCTGAATTTATTTTTTGCCATGTTTCTCAGCATTCTCTAAGAACACCAGACTTGGAACAACTATAGGGAACTATGAAAGGACGGCCCTGGGGCCAATTGCTTTGTCACTGCTTATTTCATCAAGACAAGCATCTAACACACAGTAAATGACTGCAACAAATGTACCCTTTTATTCTCAAGAGCAATGTGTCATCTCCTTGAGCAGATACTATTAATGTTTCCTAAACTTTAAAAAAAGCTCCCGTTATGAAAATAAAGATGGCAAAAATACATCATTCACTGACAAATAGTGGTAATTTTAGAGCTCAAAACTAATCTTAGTCATCACGTACTTTAATTCCGTCTTTTTTAAAGGAGGAAGCTGAAACCAAATGTCACCTAATGTTGCCTCATGCCTAAGGTCACAGAAATATTTGTGCCTTATTTCCCGATTCTTATATTCTGAACCTATTATCCCTTTTAAAATCTGGGATGATGTAATTGAGTCTTTATAAATGAGATAGAGTATGAGAGACAAGAAACCATCATTAATTAATTTTTGCTCTTTGGAAATTAATGCAGATTTCCCCTTCCACTTAGGATGTAGAAAGCTACAAGTCAATGTCACTGTCTCAACCCTCAACAAGAAGAAAAAGCCAAATAATCCATGAGATCATGATTTTTCTTGAGTCTATCAGAGTTCTGAGATTGCAAGGCAACCAAATGAACTAAATACCCAAGAGTGACAAACCCCCTGTAAAACAGAAGGGACATTAACTGCTTCACCTTTAGCAGAGCATAACAGGAAGAGGGGGGCTCCATTAAAACAGGAAAGAAGATAGATTTTAATAAATTCATAAAGGCTGGTTGTGTTTTCAATGACAGTTTAGAACTATTCTATCCAATAAAATAGTTATTAGCCACCTGTGGCTATTTTAATTAAACTTAGAATTAATCAAAATTAAATAAAATTAAAAATTAGTGGCTACTATAATGGACAATGCAGATATAGAACATTTCCATCATCCAAAAGTTCTAGGACAACACTTGTTTAGAATGATTGGAGTGGAGTCCACACTTTCTTTCTAGCTCTTATTGTGGGCTTTAATCAGGTGCTCATGAGAATATTGAGGGAAAGAGGCGATAATTTGCACCACTGATAGATCAGGTTGAAACCTTACTCAAGTCCCTGGATCTTTCTTGAATACAAAACAGAATCCTTGGGAGGGGCAGAAATATCTTTCCCTCCAAGTTCTCAGGAAAATATACCCCCTTCTGAGGGGTGGGTAGAAGTGAAAGAGTCTGTTCCTAGGAGAGGGGCACAGACTCTTTTGGACCTATGGTTACACACTCATACAAAGTAGAATTCTACTACTACTGGGGAAAAGGCAGGAAACTCCAACCCAAGACTTTCCACAGATTTGAGCTCGACTGGTTGTCAGTGTAAAGTGAGGGGCAGGAATGCTGATAGTTCCCCACTTAGGATCACAGAGTCTGCCTAAGCCTGAGGCTGGACCAGGAGAACCAAGAACCTCGCCTATCCTCACCAAAAGCTTAACGTTAGTAAAAACCAACAGCAATCCATTGGGAGGGAAGGGGCAAAATCATGGAGACCTTCTGTGGTGCAGGTGTTCAGGACTTGCTGATACTGAAGGTAGAATTGGAACACTGAGAAATACACTCTACCATTGCTGGCAGGCAACACTGGAAACATTTGATATCTGTGTGAACTGAAAGTGACTAATACCTGAAGCCCAGCTTGACTCATTCTCCCATACTACCAGCTTAGCAATCTGGTAGATTTAAATTAAATACAATGGTAGGGGCGGTGGCTCAGTCGGTTAAGTGCCTGCGTTGGGCTCAGGTCATGATCCCAGGATCCTGGGATCACCCTGCTCATCAGGTAGCCTACTAGTCCCTCTCCTCCCACTAGTGCTCCCATCTCTCGGTTGTTTCCTCTCTCTCTCAAATAAATAAATAAATAAAATCTCTAAATCCAATGGTATAAATAATTACAGAAGTATAAATGCTCTAAACTAGCACTGTCAAAATTGGTATCCACTAGCCATATATGCTATTGAGCACTTAAAATGAGGCTAGTGCAACTGAGAAACTGAATTTTAAACTTTAATTAATTAATTAATTAATTAATTAATTAATTTTATTTTTTTAAGATTTTATTTATTCATTAGACAGAGAGAGACACAGCGAGAGAGGGAACACAAGCAGGGGGAGTGGGAGAGGGAGAAGCAGGCTCCCCGCAGAGCAGGCAGCCCGATGTGGGGTTTGATCCCAGGACCCTGGGACCATGACCTGAGTTGAAGGCAGGCACTTAACGACTGGGAGCCACCAAGGCACCCTAAAATTTATTTAATTTTAATAAACTTATGCTTAAAAGTTACAAATGTGTAAACTTCCATATTGACTATATACTGAAATAGTAATATTTTAAATGGAATGGATTAAATAAGCTTATTAAAATTAATTTCATAGTTTCAGAAGCTTTTCTAATGTGTCTATCCCAAAATGTAATATGCATATATGGTTAACATCCTGTTTTAGTTGGATAGTGCTGGTCTAAACACTTCAATTAAAAGGCAGAGATTTTCAAAAGAATAAAAAATAAAAGGCAGAGATTTTCAGATTGGAAGAAAAGCAAAATCCAGCTCTATACTGAATACAAGAAAGCCATTTACATATAAAGACATAAGTAGGTTGAAAATAAAAAGGGTAAAACAAGTATACCATGAAAAGACTTAATGGAAGAAAATGAAAATATCTATATTAATAGCAGACAGAATAGACTTCAACACAAGGCATATTTCTTGGGATAAAGAGGGCCATTGCATATAGATAAAAATGTCATGAGTCACTAAAGCTGGTGCATGTGCCTCCACCCTGTGCTTCCTCACTGCCTCCCTAAAGTAGTGAGCTCATCCACCTGCCTCCGGTGACCAGGGGGCTTGTGTGGGTCCCACAGAACTGTAACAATTGGAGAATCAGCTCTTGGCAGGTTACCAACTCAAGGCACTGCACAGACAGTAAACTGCAACACACCAGCAGACTTTCTGTGAAAAAGGCCTATTTACTTGTCCTGGAGCTTCTGCCTGAGAGGCAGGCTTCAGGTTTGCCACACATGGAGAAGCTGTGGAGGTGCTTCTGGGAACTTAGGTCAGGTAACACTCTTTTTGTAATCTCCCTCGGTCGTGCTACAGCTTGCTAGTCCAGAAAGGAGCTTATACACTTGTTTGGAGCCCCAATTTTTGCAACTGTTGTCCACGGGACACTTCCAGATCACCTGGTCTGGAGGCCAGCAGGGTTTACAATTGTGGCCCCTCAGGACTGTACATACTTGCGTAATTTAAAAGCTATTGCCTGAGGACATGTCTTCCAATCAGCCTGAAACTAGGTGCTGCCTGAGATCCCTCCCTTTGGAACACTGACAGGTCTTAGCGTACCCTTACCAATGGGGACTTATCAAGAATAAATCAGGTTGCTTAGACAATCACAAAGGTTCAAGAGACAGCCAAGAGCTAAGGCAAGGTTGAACAATAATGTTTACCTCCTACACAAGGCCACTTCTTTCAGACTGCGAGAGGTAGCTGTTTCACTTGATACATAGAAACAAATACAGAGTCAAGCAAAATGAGAAAACAGAGGAATATGTTCCAAACAAAAGAACAAGATAAAATTCCAGAAAAAAATCTTAATGAATGATAAGTAATTTACCTGATAAAAAGTTCAAAGTAACCATCATAAAGATGTTCACTGAACTCAAGAGAATGAATGAACACAGTGAAAATTTTAACGAAGAAATAGAAAATATAAGAAATTACCAAACAGAAGTTACAGAGCTGAAAGAGACAATAACTGAACTGAAAAATACACTACAAGAATTCAACATCAGACTAGCAAAAATGGAAGAAAGGATCAGTGGAAGACACAGGGGTGGAACTCACCTAAACAGAGCAACAAAAAGAAAAAACAATTTTAAAAAATGAAGACAGCTTAAGGAACATGTAAGACAGCATCAAGTGGAATAACATCTGCGTTCTAGGGGTCCCAGAAGAAGACAAAAGAAAGGCACTCATTAGAAGAAATAATGGCTGAAAGCTTTTTTTTTTTTTTTTTTTAACTTAAAGAAGAAAAAAGACATTCGGATCCAGAAAGCTCAGAGTTCCAAATAAGACGAACCCAAAGACATCCACTCAAGACACATTATGATTAAAATGTCAAAAGTTAAAGATAAAGAGAGAAACTTAAAAGGAGCAAGAGAAGTCACATACAAGGGAAACCCCATAAGAATGTTAGCATATGGTAGCCTGGGTGGCTCAGTTGGTTAACCATCTGCCTTCAGCTCAGGTCATGATCCCAGGGTCCTGGGATCGAGTCCCACATCCGGCTCCTTGCTAAGTGGGAAGCCTGCTTTTCCCTCTGCCTGCCGCTCTGCCTGCTTGTGCTCACTCTCTCTCTCTTTCTCTCACAAATAAATAAAAAAATCTAAAAAAAAAAAAAATTAGCATATTTTTCAGCAAAAACTTTACAGACCAGAAGAGGGTGGCAAATATATTCAAAGTGCTGAAAGGAAAAAGCTTCCAACAAAGAATACTCTATCTGTCAAGGTTATCATTCAGATTTGAAAAAGAAAAAAAATTTTCAGACAAGCAAAAGCTAAAGGAATTCATCACTACCAAACTGTCCTTACAAGAATTTTTTTTAACCAGACCTTCACTTTTATTTTTATTTTATTTTTTTATATTATTTATTTTATTATGTTCAGTTAGCCACTGTATAGTACATCATTAGTTTTTGATGTAGTGTTCAATGATTCATTAGTTTCGAATAACACCCAGTGCTCATCACAACACATGCCCTCCTTAATACCCATCACCCTGTTACCCCATCCTCCACCCCCCTCCCCTCTGAAACCTTCAGTTGGTTTCCTGGGGTCCATAGTCTCTCATGGTTTGTCTCCCTCTCTGATTTCTCCCCCTTCAGATTTCCTTCCCTTCCCCTATGATCCTCCATGCTATTGCTTATGTTCCACATATGAGTGAAACCATGTGATAATTGTTCAATGTTAAAGGGACTTCTCTAAGCTGAAAAGAAAGGACACCACTTAGTGTATGTATGTATATCACTAATTATTATGTATATAACTAGTTATTATATTACTAATTATTATTTTTATAATCAGAGGCTATAACTAGACATTTTTCCAAAGAAGACATACAGATGACCAAAAAGCACATGAAAAGATACTCAATATCACTAAGCATCAGGGAAATGCATATTAAAACCACCATGGGATATCACCTCACATCTGTTAGAATGGTTATTATCAAAAAGACAAGAAGTAACAAGTATTGGTATGAATGTGGAGAAAGGAACTTTTGTGCACTGTTGGCAGGAACGTAAACTAGGATAGCCACTATGGAAAGCAGTATGGAGATTTCTCAAAAAATTAAAAATAGTACTACCACATGATCCAGCAATTCCACTTCTGGATATTTAGCCAAAGGAAAAAAAACCCCGTTAATTTGAAAAGATATATATGATATGTATAAGATAGATAGATATAATTTGAAAAGATATACCTCCATGTTCATTGCAGCATTATTTACAATAGCCAAGATCTGAAAACAACCTAATCATCCACCAATGGACGAATGCATAAAGAAGATGTGGTGTATCTATGTGCAATAGAATACTACTCAACCATAAAAAAGAATGAAATCTTGCCATTTGCAACAACTTGGTGGAACTTAAGGGTATTTTGCTAAGTGAAATAAGTTAGACAGAAATAGACAGATACTGTATGATCCCACTTATATGTGGAATCTAAAAAACAAACAAACAAACAAAATAAAGCAAAACTCATAGTTGCAGAGAACAGAATGGTGGTTTTCAGAGGAAAGGGGGTGGTGGGGTGGGCAAAATAGGTGAAGGCGGTCAAGAGGTACAGACTTCCAGTTATAAAATAAATAAGTCATGGGGATGTAATGTACAATATGGTGACTATAGTCAAGAATACCGTATTGCATATTTGAAAGTTGTCAAGAAAGTAAATCTTCGGTGTTCTCACCGCAAGAAAAAAAATAGAGACTGAATGGTGACAATGGTAACTTGACTTATTGTGGTGATTGTCTTGCAGTATATACAAATATCAAATCATTGTGTTGTATACCTGAAACTAACATAATGTTATATGTCAATTACACCTCAATAAAAAAGAAGACATAGTAATCTTAAAAGTGTAAAGGTGAAAAGCTTCAAACTTCACGTAAAGTTCAAAATATGTAAAGCATAAACTAAAAGAAGTACAAGGAGAAATAGACAACATAGATATAGTTGGAGACTTTCACATACCACTATCCATCATTATTAGAACAAGTAGACCGAAAATTAGTAAGGGTAAAAAAGACTTGAACAACCAACCTGAACTAATTGACATTTGTCTACACTTCACCAACAAGTGCTCACAGAATACACACCAAGACAGACCACATTTGGGGCCTTAAAACAAATTGCAATGATTTTAAAGTAATTGAAATCATATAAAGTATGTTCTCTGATTACAACATTTACCTAGAAATTAATAAAAAGATCTCTGAAAAATTGCAAAATTTTGGATATTCAGCAACACACTTTCAAGCCCACATGTCGAAAAAGAAATCACAAAAGAAAATAAAAAAATATTTTGAACACAACTCATTGCATACACTAAAATGTCAATGAGATATTATGGAAATCTCTTATCATGTACCTATTTATCATTTACTTATCATTCACTTACTTATCAAATGTCTTTATGAACCATTAGCTAAAGGGCTGACTGCTAGAGTTTTTTTCTGATCTGGAGTGGCTAAGTGCATGCTAATGAATGTTAGGTCAGCAACAGTAACTATACTTTTATCTTGCTTTGTGCCTTAGTCTTTTTTCCCCCTGGTTCTTTCTCCTGTTACTTGCTCAACTGAATTGAATTAATATTTATTGATCACTTATTGAGTGTAAAGTTCATGTTAGGTGCTTATGAGATTATGAAGATGAGGAAGGCAGAGCTTCTGATTTCAAGGAATTGTATTATAGCCATTGTTTACCTAGATCTGCTACCTGGACCTATTAACTCCCAGTTCAACTCTCTCTGCAACTTATTTAAAACAGTCCTTTAGAACAGGCACGTTCTTCCTTTAATTCTACTAGGTCCTAGGTTTGCTCATTATATCTATAAACCTTGAAGGTCTTGGGTTTATGCCATTCCACTCCTAATTTTTAGGATTCAATGCTGATTCTGGGACTCTGCTAAGGGAAACTTCAATTAATTTTTGACAGTCATATTAAAAATATGCCTTCTAGCTTGATTCTGAGTTCTTGCTTCTTGATGTTTCTCTTTCCTTTTATCCCGAGAAAACAATATCACTATGTCCTTTTCCTTAATTGTGGCAAAATGACTGCAAGTAGCTGGCATTTAAAAAATCACAGCCATTGGAAAATTTGCACTGAGGAACAAAAAGCAAAAAGAACTTCACTGAGCCATTAAATTGCTCTAGTGGTAAACTCTGCCATCTTATAGGTAACAGTTTTTCTTCTAACATATACATCAACATATACAGTAAAGTTGCATCTTACTTTGAGATTAGGTATTAAAGTCCCAGAGAGAAAAGTGAAAATCACATATAATTACAATTACTCCTAAAAATTCCTAATATCAGCATTAATGTTTTAAGACATGATATACTGAAGGTTAAAATGCCAATGATTTGTTTTTTCTTGGTATTTTTCTTGGGCAGTGGGAGCCAAGGCTATTTGGAGGGTGAGATCAAGAATAGAAACCGATAAATAATATCTTTTTCTCTCTCTCAGCTAAAAATGTATAATTAATTTTTAGCTGGCTAAATATGAGTATAAATTCTTTGTCTCAAAACCCAAATGGCTTAATATGAGAGTACGTGTTCTGGAAAAAAAAAAGCTTAGTTATGATCATACTATTCAGTTATATAGCAAAAAATTACATGGTCCAATCATGAATATAAAATTATTATTCAGTCTGAAAATATACTATCTCATAGAGGTTTACTTTTTTGGGTTTAAAATAGATTTTTCTTTAACAAAAGGTAACAGTTAAACACTATCAAACGTTGGCAAGAAACCGTATTCTCAATAAAAACTTTGAATTTATGTCACTTGACTTTAGGGTGATTGGTCTTGCCATCCTGGGTTGACTTTCTCTCAATGAGAGCCCCATGAGAATATACCCAAAGAAGAAACACAGAGGACATTACAAATGATGCTTACTTGTTAACACAGTGATTGATCTGGATGGCTTGGTAACCACATTTCCATTTACCACTACCAGAGTGATTATATAATAAAGGCCATGGTAATTAGCCTTAAAGGTAACAGGAGGAGGCAAAGTGCTGTTGAATTCCTCAAATTCGAAGAAGTAATTTTTTGATTCCCCAGTTATCTTCACAACATACACAGATGATGGGCTCATGACATCTGAAGCTTCTAAAGAGACAACGATGCTATTATCATCTTGAACGGTTACATGGAATGTTGTGGCATTCTGTTTAAGAAAAGAGAAAAACAAAAGGAAATGACGGTCAAATTGAGATCATTGGCAATAAAATTATGCTGAGCTCATTTTCCCAAAACTAATGTTTGTGATAAGCACTACACAGGTATTTTAGTGTTCAAGGAAAAGCAGAACGAGAGAGATTGACCCTCTTATGACTAAGGATCTTCTCAGGCTTTTACTTTTGATTCTTCTCCATTGAAAAACTGCTCCCAACTCATGGATTGTGTCATGTAATAAACACAAAATAAACATCGTGGAAATGAGGAAAGAATGAAATGAATGAAAATCATCTTGGCACTCGATTTGCAGAGAAATTCTTGGTTTTAGCTATGCTGGAGAAAGTATATGGATGGAGCACTCCATTTTACTTAGGAAGGAGTAATGCTGTGGGGGTCCTAGGAGAATTCTAGAAGAATGTCACAAAGCAGTTATTTCCTCACTCACTTGCACCTGTCAGTTCTGAAAAAATAGAAAGAAAGAAAAAAGTCGGGACTGAGAATCCTGTGACAATCCTCCTCACTGGAGGTTAGCCAATCTTTTTTTTTTTTTTTTTTAAGATTTTATTTATTTATTTGAGAGAGAGAATGAGAGAGAGAGAGAGAGCACATGAGAGGGGGGAGGGTCAGAGGGAGAAGCAGACTCCCTGCAGAGCAGGGAGCCCGATGCGGGACTCGATCCCGGGACTCCAGGATCATGACCTGAGCCGAAGGCAGTCGCTCAACCAACTGAGCCACCCAGGCGCCCAGCCAATCTTTAATAAGAGAAGCTAACATGCTCTTTGAAGAAGGAACCAGACTGAGGATCACTGGCATCTATGGTAAAGGCAGCAGTGAAGGGGAATGAAAACTGCTCTAAGTGTCTAGACCAGTGTTTACGGACAGTATACTTGAAAAGTCATGGTGTGGCTGGTGTAAATATCCCTTCCTGATTCTTTCCCATACTGTATAGGCAGAATAGTCCTGCTGCACTCTGGTCTCACACAAGACTCGTATACTTTGTATCACTGCTGCTTTGCTTTTAACTCATCTTCTGGGTACATGGGGTCCAGGAAAGTTGTTTCACTGCTCTGAGCTTCAGACCTCTCTTCCGTGAAAGGGGGACAGAACAATTTTTTAAAACATGCTTAGGACTTACCAGGATCCAGGTACGAAGCTAGGCAGGCTGTAAACACAGTCATCTCATTTAATATGCAAAATGACCCGATGAGATTGGTATTTTTTTTTTCAATCTCAGTTTGTAGTTAAGGAAACCAAGGCTCAGAAGGACTGAGTCACCTGCCCAAGGTCACACATGTAGTTTGGACTCTTAAACACTGAACTACACAAGTACCAAAATTGAGCTTCATTACGTCCACGTGTCTGTTTGTCTTCCCTTCTTGACTTGTTTTCCTAACACTCAGTCTGACACACGGTATAAACTGGTAAGTCTCTGTTAAATGAATGAAAGAATTGCTGATTGCATTAATTACATGTGGACACTTGCTTCTTGGAATTAACCTAATGGTACCTCTTATGTTGTCAGAAGCCAAATCAAGCATATAGTACATATCAGTATCCTAAAGGAGGCCAAAATGTACCTAAAAATGTACTGATTTTTTTATTATTTAGTTGTTTTAGAAATCTAATTTAATTTTTAATGGTCCTAGTATTTGTAAAGACTATCTGGCCCTTAATAGAAATTTAATTCTATGTTAACATTTAGTAGACTTAATTGTGTTAACCGTATGAGACCCTAAGTTCTTTAAGGACGGGGACTGTATCTTATTTCTAGCTGCACCTCTAGCTCCAGGACCACTGCCTGGCATATGTTAGCTACTCTGTGATCTGGATAGTCCTAGGCCGGTCTCTATAATATGGATCAGTCAGTACGGATTGCCTTTTAAAATGTCCTTTTCTTCACATTGTCTCTCATCGTCAGACACATGGGTAGGTTTTTAAAATTGTGTACTTTTGGGAAACATAACAAACATACAGAACATGTGACCCACTATTATTGCCAGTGGTCCAGGTGGAACTGTGAGGCTTAACCAAGCATCCAATATCCAATAACATTGAACTCTAGCTTTTATTTATTATTGGTTACAGAAATGGATTCACTAACTCAGAAAACAGTAAGGATACAAACATCAGCTTCAGAATTATTAAGAATTTTTTGCTCTATGTTTTAATAGCCAATAACAAAATTTTGTGATAATGAAAAGAGGGTTACATAGACTCAATTTTGCAAAGTGTTGAAGAAATATGTATCTAATGGGTCATGAGGCTGCATAGACAGCGCAGTCTTCCAGGGAAAGGGTCTAATCTTCCAAAATCTAAAGACAGCTTTGGGGATGATTGTATCAGCCATGAAAATAAGCATTGACCCATGTGCTCCCAGGTCACCAAAAATAAATCAGGGTAGGCTAATCAGATTCAGTCAGTCGAACTAATGAGAATAAGGCAGCAGGCCAAGTGAGTCTAGGCAGTGAGCCTAAAGAAATGTCATCACGCTATTTCTTCTCTGCTCTCTGTGCTTCAGCTTTTCCTGGAATCTATATTCAGGAGAAGATTCTGAATGCATGCTGCAGGCATGCAATCCCTGCCGGGATGTACAGCAAGAAGGAAGAGTTAAAAGTTACAGAAATGGATTTAAGCTTAGGCAAGTCCAACGTGGATTTGTTTGGTGGATAGAGAAATATTTAAAATTATTTTTTTTGAAACCGGGTAGTAACATTGCTTGACTCTGCAATGAAAATATTTTTACTGAAATTTCCTTTGCATAATACAATTTAATATAGAAATTTCTCCGCTCCAACACCCTCATTGCACACTTGAAAGCACAGCGGTACAAATATCGCCCAGCTAATTGATGTCAGAACAAGGTCTAGGATCCACACATCCTTACGTCTCCCGGTAGTGCTCTTTCCTGAACTAGAGTTGGCTGTTTGAGGCAGCAAAGGAAGGCTGGGTGCTTGGCTTCAGCAAGGAAGGGGGAGCCCAGGAGCTTGTAAACTGCGCTATGGCCAGTCCTAAAGGGACAGAAGCTCTCGGAGACAGAGTGGGCCGCACTAAAGAGGAGGAAAATGCAAGATGAGTCCCTGGAATGTGGGACAAGAAGAGAATTTGTCTCATATATTCCAGTCTGACATCATAAGAAATCGTCCACCATCTCTGACAAATATAACAACTGTTATCTATCGATCCTCTAATCTAGACTACACTTTGCACTTGGCATTTTATGTCTTTTTCTTTTTTTCCTTACAACAATCTTTAGAAATAAGTGTCTTTCTCCCCATTTTACTCAGAGAGTTTAAATAATCTGCTTAAGAACACAGCACTAGACTTGGAATCAGAGGGCCTGAGTTTCTACTCCTTTGCTGCAGCCTATTATCTGACAACATGGGAAAACACAAGGATCTCTTAACTTCATCTGTTTAATTTCCTTTTTTTTTTTTTAAAGATTTTATTTATTTATTTGTCAGAGACAGAGAGAGCACAAAGCAGGGGGGAGCGGCAGGGAGAGGGAGCTGCAGATTCCCCACTGAGCAGGGAACCCGATGCGGGACTCGATCCCAGGACCCTGGGATCATGACTCGAGCTGAAGGCAGACAGTTAACCCACTGAGCCACCCAGGCATCCCCATCTGCTTAATTTCTAAAATAGGGGTGGTTCCTATAAACTCATGGGATTGGGGTAAGAATTAAGTGGCTTTTATAAAAATGCTAATAGGTTGGACCCAATAAGTATTAGCTCTATCTCAAAGATTCTCGTGTTTTAATTAAATTGAATCCCTCAATGACCTGTCAACTAAAGAGGTCCCTTAAACATCCATTTAACTAACTTCCCAACTCTATGGAATTCTGTGATCACGTTTACTGGATGTTATATTCACACTGTAGAGGTATCCGTTCTATCATTTCAACAACAAAAAAACATTAGCGGCCATATGTTAGCTACTCTGTGATCTGGATAGTCCTAGGCCGGTCTCTATAATATGGATCAGTCAGTACGGATTGCCTTTTAAAATGTCTTGGCATCAGGTATCTCGCTGGGTGGTGGCGACAGGCTCTGAGAAAGATGGGGCACTTGACCTCCTAGAGCCCAGACTCTAGTCAGAAAGGCTCACCCAAATGCATAGTTACAACACCATGTGAGTGTTACTAGTTACAGACTTTGAAAAAGTGTTTGATGCTTGTTTTTCCTGCCTGTCTGGGATCCCTTCTTTGATCATATCTTCTTGTTTTGGAGCACTGCTTCTTTTCCACCATAAAGCCAAGAAGGGGTCCCGATGGGGGTTCCTAATACGAGTGTGCTACTCCCAGATTAGAGCAGGAGGTACTTGGACTCAGTCTGGGTGAATCGTAATGCCCCGTTCTCCCTTCATGGAGAGAGCCAGGGGGATGCCACTGGGGACCCAGCCAGCCAACTGGAATGCTTTGTCTGAAATTTTATAACTGGAATTAGTGGGGAAGAGTTTTTTTCTCCTCTGGTCCCAAGTATGTACGGATGCAAATCTGGAGAAGTCAGTGTCTATCATTTCTGCCCCACAAAGACAATTGCTTGAGGGAAAATCCCTGATGTGGTCCGAGGCCCTGGTCTCAGTCACCCTAAGGCCCAGCCCCTGTGCAGTCTGGCAACCTGAGTGCATAAATCCCAGTTTATGGCTTAAGTCAGTTAAGCTGGACTTCCAAAACTGACAGCCAAAGGTCCTGGTCAATACAAGAGAATTGTTCAGTGCTCTAGACTTGTAGAGAAGAAAACAATTAAATCCGCTTCTGCAATGGGTATGAGGAAGGGTTTCAAGTTGGAAGTGATGCTTGAAAGACACTCAGGAATTTCCCAGGGGAACGAAGGTCAGTGCACCATCTGGAGAAATGGGAAGAAGACCCTACAGGCCTCAGGAGTGGTTAGATCATGGTAGGACTTTCAGAGAGGAGGGTTGATAGCCAAGTCCAAGATGTGAATTTGAGTATTTTTTAGGCCAAAAGAAATCATGGTCTGTTTTAATGCAGAAAAGTGACATAGTTAGATCACAGCTTACAAAGATCAATACAATTAGGAACATGGACTAGTATAGTTAGGGATTGCCCGACTGCACCCACCGAAGGCCAGTAGATGGTAAGGAGGCTGTTGCAGCCCTTCAGGTAAGACCCGATGAAAGTCTGAGCAAATGCTGGTTACACCAGATCTCCTGTGGGACATGCACTTAGAACATTATTAATGCTCCAGCTGGCAACCTAATCAATGATTAGACTTATTAGAAGGCATTTTAGAGGGAACAAGTAGAAAATTCTGCTGTGCTAAGGTTACCACATAAGAAGTAATGGGATGCTCAGTTCTTTTCAATAATAATATCAATGGTGTCCAGTGTTTCTATAGCACTTATGGCCAGACACGCTATGGAATTCATCCACTTAGCCTCCTGTCCAGCTGCGGGAAAACGTTTCCAGCAAGATCTTCTTTCCTTTCAGTTCCTTCAGGAAGATCAATTTCCCAGAGCTGTCCTGACAGGGCAGAGATCCCTTCCTGACCCTTTCTCAGAATTATTCACAGGTCTCTTTCAGAAATTGTCAGAACAGAATTTGGATGTTGATCTCAAAGGTTAGGGATGATGGCCTCCCTCTCATTTTCCATGATGCATGCATGCAATCTTTAGATATGTCTTGAGCAGCCAGCACATATCAGGAACCGTGCCAGATGCTGGGGATTCACTCTATTGAGGAGTGAAGAGGAAGACTGGTATTATGTGCCTTTGTCCCACCTAGCATTGTGTCTGACCAATAATAGCGATGATGATGATAAGGAAGATGCTATCATCGTAAAGGACACTAACTTACATAGTGGTTATAATGTGTCGCCAGAAACTTCTCTGAAGCTCATCCAGCAAGCTGTTGATACATGCCTGCTGAGTGAATATAGTTACAATCTGCTGTGTAATACCAGACTTCTATATAAGTGTCCTAAATGTATCCTTTCAGGTAGAGCCTGTGGGTTCTCTCCCCATGCCTGAGTCCACATCGACACCAGGTCAACCTTTCATGTTTTAAATGCCTAGATACTTTCACTTCTGTTTTTATGACTTCATGATACAGAGTCCTCATTTTTTTTGCCTCTTTTTGGTAAAGGAGTTCAAACTCACATGTCAGGCAGGTCATATAAATGAGAGAAGTGAAATAGTATAACAGGATTGATTGATGAAATAGTTAGCCAATGGGAGGGTGCATGCATTACCTAAAAGCATCATTAAAAAGCACAATTATAACAAAATAAAACAATGCTGGCCAAAGAAAACACCTTTGCAGGCCAATCTCTGCCCAGAGGCTGCCACATTACAACACCTGAATTTGTTGCACTGCCATTTCCTTGATCAAACACCTTATCTTTGGACCTTCAGCTTCTGATCATACCCTTTGCTCTGCCCAGCCAGAATGCAGAAATGATAACTGAAGTCTGGTACCCCCTATGCATTCATTTAAAATAAATACAGATGGCATTTCCTTATCAAGTTACCGGGTATGCGTGTGTCTGTGTGTGTGTGTGTGCGTGCTAAATGGCATTTTATTATATATATTAATGCAGTAATTATTTCCTGATTCCTAATAAGGACTTGTAGTAGAAGCTCTGCAGAACTCTTAATTCAGGAGATTAAACAAAACATGCTTAAGAAAAGAATTTAACCTGGCATTTTTAAGTAGAGAGAAGCCACTCTGCTGAATAGATATGCCAGAAAAATTCGATGTGCTATTTAGGAAAATAATAATAGCCATATATCACATTTCATGTTTTTTAAAACACTTTCGAACACATTTTCTCATTTGATTCTCAAAACATCCTATTAAGTTATTATCTCACTTCCTGGATGAAAACACTGAGGTGCAAAGAAATCAAATGAGTTTCTCAAGGCTACTCTGTGATGACGTGGAGGGGCTGGTACTCAAGGCAATTCTTTAACTACAAGTTTTATGACTCTATTATACCACTCCTCCCAGACGATCAGATCCTGGAGCCAGAATGATCTCCCAGATGCTACTTTTCATATCTGTATTTAATTGGTGGTGAACTCCCTCAGCACAAACTATGACTTATCCCTCTAGGTTATGATTGATAGATGCTCCAAAAGGGTGTTGTCACGAAAAAAGGCAATTTAAAGAGATAAAAAGAAATTCTGGGGCACCTGGCTGGCTCTGTCAGTTGAGCGTCCGACTCTTGGTTTCAGCTCAGGGTCCTGGGATCAAAAGAGCCCTCTATGGGCTCCACGCTCGACTGGGAGTCTGCCTGAGATTCTCTCTCCCCTCTGCCCCACCCCCAGCTCGCACTTTCTCTCTCTCTCTCAAAAAAATAAATCAATCTTAACTAATTAGTTAATTAATTAATTCTGGAAACAGGCACACCTGGGTGCAAGTCCCACTTAAGTGATACTCTCTCATTGTGATTCTTTGAGCCTCAGTTGCTTCAGGTAAATCATGGAAATACTAAAATACCTATGTTTTTGAGGACAACCAAATGAGATTGTATGTGTACATTACTTAACCCGATGCCTAATATTTAATAGATTCTCTGAACGCAGTAACTGATTGTTACTTCAAAATTTATGACCTATGCTTTCACACTGATTTTCTTTGGGACATATAGGTTGTAGAAGTCGTATCTTTTTAGGACACTAACAACATGATTCATATATGGTTCAAAAGATCTTCTGCCTTTCAGTCTATTTATCCAGTAATCAGTTTTACCCCTTTTTGTGGCATCATGAGGGAGAGCAGCCAGTATTTCTGTTTCTATTATGCCTGCGTACGACAGCCTGAGCTGCCCTATTTGACTGAAGGTTACCATGGGAACAGTTTCCAGAACCTACTGCGCTGAGCAGTTCTGAGACCTGGGAAGCTGTGCCTGGCTGATGATTGACTCAGGAGGAGGTGGGTCCACAATCCAGGAAGCCACAAAATACATTTGTCCTCAACAGTTCAATGATCAGGCCACTTCTAAAAATACGCAACATTCTTCTGGTTTAATGTGTTATGAAAAATAGGGCTTCCTGGCAGGTGGATTCTGTCTGTGAAATAAGTGTTATTTTAATAAAATCAAGCACTCACAAATAGAATTTTGCCTGAATTTCTTTATTCCCCAAACCTCTTTTTCTACCCTTTCCAGTATTTATAGTTTTGAAATAGTTTTTACCTCAGAAAGATGCTTAGGAAAACGCATCTGTCCCACTTATTGAAAGCTAATGTGGAAGATGATGGTGTTAATCATTTTTTATTTTAGAATGGATGAGTTCAGTCAAATTTCCCCCCGGGCCTGAAGTGTCTCTCCAACTGTGACACCAGTTAATTAAATCCTGATGATAGATAACAAAGAGGGCAGTCGAGTTACCCAACATGTAGTTCACAGCATATTTAGGTGCCACCCTCGTGACCTTTTGGGAGCGCTGACCTTTAATTCCCCTGAGCTGTTAACATCCTTAACAACAAAACTGCCAGACCTTCAACGTGTATAATCTCTTATGCCCTCCACCATCACTGAGATTTTATGGTTTTCCTAAAAGACTGATCTGTCTGTGCCAGGTAAATTTAAGCCCAGAAGTTCAGGGAGATGAGGTGCAATACTTTACATATAAACTTTGCTCAATGTTTACCTTCATGTAGTTTTAAAAAATGGTGTGCTTACTGTATACCTGGTGCTAAGGATATAAAGGTTGAGAAAAGAAATTTGGTCGCCGTCCCAATGGTCTTTGGAGTCTACAGCAAAAGAGAGGAAATATACCATTTTAAGTAATTAAATAATTACAAGTGGAAAAGGCATTGTTCAGAGGACCTTAGGAGGAGGATCTAACCTGGAGGAAGTAAGAGTCTACACATGTAAGGACAGGCATCAGTAAGACTTAGCCTGATGAGGAGCTGGAGAAAGAATAGGATCTCTGAAGAACAATGTATTTGAAGACTTGGGGGCCAGAGAAAGCACAGTGTATTTGAGAAACCAGAATAACATCAAAATGGCCAATACTAGAGACTGGATCATGGGATACTTTGTTGGGTCCTTCTAAAAAAGTTGAATGCTAAAGGAAATGGGAAGCCACTTATGGGTCATTAGGGGCATGAAATGATCAGATTTGCATCCGTAATAGAAGTAAGATAGTGTGTTAACTACTGACTCTCAAGTTCCTATTGGTGGAACTTTTAATGGAAAAGTGCTTGATAATGAACCACTTGGGAGAGAAGGGAACACTCTAACAGTGTGAGAAGAGGCATCTAGGGAAACAAACAAAAACAAGAACAAAAAACCAGTCAAACTAGTATTAGAGTCACAAAGAAAAGAATGGCTTTATTCCAGAAAGGAAGAGGGAGAGATAAGAGGGAAGGGACTAGGAAAAACATGGAGAGAAGAGCCAGCAAGATGGTGTGATGCTGAGATAGAGAAGGGCAATCAGCCAGTGGAAATATCCAGATGGAGGAGGTCAAAGAGCATTTTAAAACTGGAAATGCCTAATGTTCCACTTGAAGTTAGCATTTTGAATAGTAAACACTTATCCATCTTACCAAATTCCAGTCTTCAATAATATTTGCTATACTCACAAATGCTTTGTGTGAGTGGGTCATTTGTGAAACTTGCTAAAGGGGCTGCATTTCACGTCCAAGTGCTGGGGCATGGAAGCGCTCTTTGTGCAACTTGGTGTCTGGGGGAGGAGAAAGTGAGAACATGCAAACGTCCTCCAAAATGGCAAAAATCCCAAGGGAACGTGAACTTCCGTCAGAGATGGTAAGGGATTTAAGGCCAATTTCATTTGGGTCTCAAGGGTGCAGGAAGCTCCTTCTGAGTATAGAGCAGATTGCTCCTTGGTGAAGATAGGCAGAAGTAGGTGTGATCGAACTACTCTTGGAGAGAAATGAAGGAGGCTAGGACCAGGGTGATGTCAGCAGAAATTCAGAGGTTATGTTCCCCAGAACTCAGTGACCTGAGATTTGACTTGGTTGTGGGCTGGTTGTGGGACTGATTTCATACACACTTACCATCATCATCACCATCGTCATCATCTACAGGAAAGACTGCAGATATTAGCAGGGTCAGAAAAAGAGTGATGTGTATCATTCTTTCAGTTCATTTTGATACCTAACGAGTATGAGATGCCCGTGGGACATCCAAGAGCAAATGCCAAGTAGGTGGTAAGATATATGGATCCAGAATTCAGAAGAGAGGTCTGCACCAAATATTTGGAACAGATTGTATCACAGATGGCAGCTGGGGCCCTGGAAATCAAGGAAATACCAACCGCTACTATTAATAGAGCTGACTTCTTTTAAGAATGTACTTTGTGCTAAGAACTTTTTAGGCATTACTTAGCTTAATCTTCTTAACCACCCTCTGAAATAGGTATTATTATTTGCATTTTCCAGATTGGTAATTGCGCCTCAGAAAGATTAAGTAACACATCTAAGGTCACATAGCTTTTAAGAGGTAGACAAGAGAATGAGATCCACATTCTCTTGATTCCAAAGTTTGTGTTCCTGCCATGAGCTGCATTTCAGATTTTACTTAATTTCTTTGCAACCAAGAGGCATGAATGTCACTTTAACTAATCGCTCATCTTTTTTTTTTTTTTTAAGATTTTATTTATTTATTTGAGAGAGAGAGAACATGAGCAGGGGGAGGGGCAGAGAGAGAAGCAGGCTCCCCACTGAGCAGGGAGCCCAATGTAGGACTTGATCCCAGGACCCTGAGATCATGACCTCAGCCGAAGGCAGACACTTAACGACTGAGCCACCCAGGCGCCCCTAATCACTCATCCTTATTACATGGGGAATTACAGGGCATTTGGCTGTAGTAGGAAGAGTAGTGACTTAAAGGCAAATAAAGTTGAATATGAATATCTGTGCCATCACACACAGAACTCTCTGAACCTTAGTTTCTTTTTCTATAAAATGGGAAAAGGGTGCTCACTTTACAGGGTTGTTATGAGAATACAATGAAAAAAATGTAGCTAAGATACTTGCCATATTTTATGCCTTACACATACTAAGTGCTTAATTTTGATGGTTTAAAAGAAGTGGAAATTACACCTAATGAATCTGGCTAAGGAAACTCTTGTTAGCTGCATTGCAAAGCTTTCTGATTATCATAGGAAACCTCACAGATCACAAAAGGGATTTAAGTTTGCCCTTGTATAAGAACCCTCAATATCAAATAAAGCCCTAAATTAATAATCATGCAATTTCTCAGTGTGCATTTCTCAGGAACAATGGTAGCTCAGATTTGATGCTGCTTGAACTAGTGACAGACAGAATTCAATTAGAAATATTGTTTCTTATTGTTTTATTAAAATGGCCTCTAAACTAGTCTTTCTTCCATTTTCTCTCTTCTTCAAAATACCAAATTATGAATGAAGTTACAAGATCTTGGTTAAACAATAAAATTATGAAAATAGGAGGATGAAGAGTAAGGACATAAAATTTAGCGTAAAAAAGTTTTGCTTATTAGATTGTTGAACACGGACAAGTTACGTAGCCTCTCTGAGACAGTTTTTCATCTGTAAAATGGAGTTGCTCATCTTCTTGCAGCTATACTTTTGTGGTGACTATACTGGGTAATGTTTGTAGACTACCTGGTAGAGCTGGGTGCATTCTAAGCACCCCCAAAACAGCACAGTTCTGATCGTGTGAATGTTCTGGGTTAAAAACTCGGGGGAAGAATCACTGAGCTTAATACTCACTACCAAATAAGAACCAGGTTCGGTTGCTTGACACTCAACCCCCTCCACAGTCTGTCCCCAAATTTTCTATCCCATCTAATCTGTTGCCACTTCTCTGTCAGGAATTCCGTGAACCCCACACACTAGTCAAACCCCCCACTCCATATGCCCCAGGTGCCTTCCTGCCTCTGTGGTTCTATTTATGTGTTCCTTCTGCCTGAAATACCCTTTCTCCCCCACTTCAAATATCCAGTTCTATTTGGCACTGACATCTCTATCAAATTCCACTTTTTTTTTTTTTAGTTTCAGGGGTAGAGTTTAGTGATTCATCAGTGCTCATTACCTCAAGTGCCCATCGCCCAGTTACCCCATCCCCCCACCCACCCACCCTCCAGCAACCTTCAGTTTGTTTCCTAGAGTTAAGAGTCTCTTACGGTTTGTCTCCCTCTCTGATTTCGTCTTATTTTATTTTTCCTTCTCTTCCCCTATGCTCATCTGTCTTGTTTCTTAAATTCCACATATGAGTGAAATCATATGATATTTGTCTTTCTCTGACTTATTTTGCTTAACATAATACCCTTTAGTTCCATCCACGTCGTTGCAAATGGCAAGATTTCATTCTTTTTGATGGCTGAGTAGTATTCCATTGTACATATATACCACCTCTTCTTTATCCATTCAGCTGTCGATGGACATCTGGGCTCTTTGCATAGTTTGGTTATTGTGGACATTGCTGCTATAAACATTGGGGTGCAGGTGCCCCTTCAGATCACTATGTTTGTATCCTTTGGATAAATACCAAGTAGTGCAATTGCTGGGTCATGGGGTAGCTCTATTTTTAACTTGTTGAGGAAACTCCATGCAGTTTTCCAGAGTGGCTGCACCAATTTGCATTCCCACCAACAGTGTAAGAGTTTCCCCTTTCTCCACATCTTCACCAGCATCTGCTGTTTCCTGTGTTGTTAATTTTAGCCATTCGGACTGGCATGAGGTGATATCTCATTATGGTTTTGATTTGTGTTTCCCTGATGATGACTGATGTGGAGCATTTTTTCATGTGTCTGTTGGCTAAATGCCACCTTCTTTGAGAAGTCTTTATGACCATCTCAGAAAAATGGTCTCTCTCTTCCTGTCACCTCACAGCCCAATATCTACATCTCTCCCAGGACACATCACTTTGTACTTAGAATCATACACATCTAGTAGCAGGTAGATTGTTCCTGCAGGAAGAAGTAGAAATAATTTCAAATGGCTCTTCTTTACCAAGATCCTGCTATCCTCACGTTAAGTATTTATAACATCTACTTAAATCATTTGAAGTGAACATTTCACATATTCATCTTCATTTCACAATGTTAGTTTTAGATTGTCACCATTTCTTACTTTCCACGGTATGAGTAATATGTTCAGCCAGCATTGATGCTATTTTGAATTACAAGAAGGCTAAAACAACAATCTGATATTTATGTTTTATAAATGAAGCTCAAAAATATCTTTGTCTTTCAGAACAGCTGTAAAAAGACAGTATGCAATTTACTGCATCAAGTGAAAGGATTCTATTCTTTGGGAAAGGATGGCATTTATATAAATCATTCTGTGCTATTTGGTAAGGAAAGAGCCTTGCTTTTACTTGACATACTGCACTTGTTGCTAATTGGTGTTTCATCATTAAATATTTTCTTTTCTTTTTTTTTTAAAAGATTTTATTTATTTATTTGAGACAGAGAGAATGAGAGACAGAGAGCATGAGAGGGGGAGGGTCAGAGGGAGAAGCAGACCCCCTGCCGAGCAGGGAGCCTGATGTGGGACTCGATCCTGGGACTCCAGGATCATGACCTGAGCCGAAGGCAGTCGCCCAACCAACTGAGCCACCCAGGCGCCCCCTCATCATTAAATATTTTCTTATTGCCGTCTATAATATGTATCTTAAAAGGTGAAATGTAGAAATATTTGCATCGAGATAATTTTGAAAAGTGTTTTTTATCATTAGAAAGCTTGGATGGTACAGAATCTAATGGCAACTGCGAAAATTTTTCATAGGATTCTTTACAGAAGTGTTTAAATCTCTTTCCACATCTTTACAAGGTTTCTGTTCTTGAAGGCGGAAGCTGTTCTGGTCACCTGATACATGTACCTTATGTCAATTTACAATAATCTTCATTGTTTGCATTAACAAAAGATCTTTATTTACAAAGTGTTTATTCAGTTCATAATAAAGATTTAATAAAGTCATAGCATGCAGTACTTTTATCAAATGGCTGAGTTTGTATTATTAATTTTATTTATTTATTTATTTAGAGAGCATGAGAGTGGGGAGGGGTGGAGGGAGAGGGAGAGAGAGAATCTTTTTTTTTTTTTTAAAGATTTTATTTATTTATTTGAGAGAGAGAATGAGATAGAGCATGAGAGTGGGGAGGGTCAGAGGGAGAAGCAGACTCCCTGCTGAGCAGGGAGCCCGATGCGGGACTCGATCCGGGGACTCCAGGATCATGACCTGAGCCGAAGGCAGTCGCTTAACCAACTGAGCCACCCAGGCACCCGGGAGAGAGAGAATCTTAAGCAGGCTCCATGCCCAGCACGGAGTCCAGTATGGGGCTTGTTCTCATGACCCGGAGATCATGACCCGAGCTGAAATCAAGAGTCAGATGCTCAACCAGCTGGGCCACACAGGTGTCCCTGAGTTTTAGAATTAATATCAATATACTTTAAGTTCTGAAACATGCCTTTCTTATTTTAAATACCTTGAAATATAATACTTATGATCAACATTAATTTTCCATTTACCAATTACTCTGTTTCTATTTCCTCCTCCCTGAATAATATTCCCCCTCTCTCTAGTTCTGCACCTATTTTTTTTTTTCATTCCTTATTTTCCTCTCTTGTATTGCTTCTCATGGTCTGCTTTGTGCTGTGTTTGGTTAGTTCTGTCTATAAATTTCCTGCTAGATTTTAACTTTCTAAAGACAGGCATTCAGATTTCACTTGTTATCTATCACAGTGTGTTACTATTTGGAACTTAACAGATATTTGTAAACCTAAATAATCCATTCATCCATCTACTCGTCATTTATTGAGCCTTTAATGACATATTCTTACTGTGTCTGTCCAGCCTATTCTTAATATGTCTGAATATTTAGAACTATAGTTCAGTTTCTGGATTATTAAACCCAAATCATATCTTCATATTATAGAAATAAAAGAATATTTGGCTAAACAAAGAGAGGTATTAGGGAAATAAGCAAGGAGGCAGGTGGAGAGAAAAGAGGCATCAGATGAAGAGGAACGATTAAAAAACAGAAGGGAAGAATGGGTGGGAGACCGTGAAAAACATTTGTAAACTGGGAAAGAGCATAAGAGTGAACAATAAACCAGGGACACAAAACATTCATATCTGGATCTTTGCTGGTCATGACTTCTACCTCTGTCATTATTTAATACTTGACAGAGAAAGAGAATCAAGCTGAATTTCTATTAATATCTCAACTGTTTCCTTATCCACTGTCCACCTTCCTTTTCTCTCCTATGACTATTCTGTAGTCTGTTTCTGATTTGCAGAGAATATATTCTATAGACTCATAGATAAACCATTAATAAATCCTACATTGCTATGGGATCTAATAGAGATTTAATGGCCTAATTGCTCAGGCAGAGACCGTCCATCCACTTGGCAAGGATGGTGCCACGAAGATTCAAATACTGGATGGGAGACTGGACTTTAGGACCCCTTTCAATTCATAACTTTGAAGAGTTATAAATTAATAAAGGCTGAACCTATGAGTAATTTCTAAGAATATTAAGAGATGCATGCCAGATTTCCTTTTAGGTTATAAGTACCCAGGATCTGTTTTCTTCAAAATGACAATTTCTCCCAGGCCTTTTCCATTAGCTTAAGCTTCAAGGAAACAAATCATACAACATTTACTGGAAGAATTAAATCATAGTTTAAGATAATTCAATACAATATTTTCCAAATATATTGCTGCATGATTTATAATAAATATGATTAATTATATATATTTAGTACATAACAATATGATTCTCTATTTCATTGGAATAAAAAAATACCATTAATCTGATCCATTTGTGTAGTTGATTAATGTGTCTCCTTCTTTGTCTATTCCCTTTAGCATTCAAAGTAAGAGAGAGACTTTTAGTTATCAGGTAATTATAATTAAGCCCATACTAAGTGCTATAATTAAAGAAAGAAAAGAATGACAATAGTAAGAGTGTGTCTTAAGTGCCTAATATATGCCAGGGTTTATTCTAGGTGCTTTAGATTAATTAGGTCTCATCCTTAGAACAACGTTTAGAATTCATTATTATTATTATTTGATCAATAACTAGGAAGTAGAAGACCAGAAATTCAAATAAGAGTAATTCAAACAATAATTCACAGGGCTTGCTTGGTGTTAGCTACAAGAGCATGATTGTGAGCAGGGGAGACTGGATTCAGACCTCACAAGGATTCATTCTAATGGGCAATAACAGTAAGAAGCATCAAATATTATGACAAGAAGCACAAAGTACTCCAGAAACAAGAACCCCTTACCCAGTAATGGCAATGTTGACGCTTGGACAATAAACAGGACTCAGCTGGTAAAGAGGCTGGAGTGCAGGGGATATTTCAGGCAAGAGGGCTTGGAAACCCGGGATGGAGGACAGCACAGCACCTTCACGGAACAGGAAGGGCCTTCAAGGCCATGTCCAGGTGTTTGGGCATTACCTCAGGGCCGCTGAAATGTAGTAAGCATGAGATGGCCATGAGTAGATTTTCTTTTGAGAACAGAACTAATGGTGGTGTGGACCTGGATTGGGGCAGGGCAGCGCGAAGCAGGAGATCAATTAGAAGGCCCTCATAATAACTGAAGCAAGACTGACTTGGGCTTCACAGTGGTAAAGGAGATGAGGGAGACAGGGGGAGATCTAGTCAGGAAGTAGTGGTAGAGTGCCTACAAGTGTTCAGAATGGGAAAGAGCTTTAGACTATGTTGTAATCCAAAATTGATAGAGATGAGGAAACCCAGGCCCAGAGGTGAGAAGGGGCCTGCCTAAGGCTATCTTGCTGGTTAGAGGAAGACAATTTCTTTTTTGAGTACAGTTGACACACGACGCTACATTCATTTCAGGTGTACGACTTAGTGCTTTGACAAGTTTATACATGATGCTACCTATGTTCACAAGTGTACCTACCATCTGTCCCTATGACATCGCTATTACAGCACCAGTGACTGTATTCCTTATGCTGGGCCTTTTATTCCTGTAACTTTTCAGTCCACAACTAGGAGCCTGTATCTCTCATACCCCTTCCCCCATTTTGCCCAACTCTTTGCTCCCTTCCCATCTGGCAGCCACCAGGTCTCTGTATTTATTGGTCTGACTCTGCTTTTTGTTTGTTTTTCATTTTTTTTTTTTTTTTTTTAAGATTCCACTTGTGAATGGAATCATAATGGTATGTGGCTTTCTCAGGCTGACTTATTTCACTTAGCATAATATCCTCTAGGTCCATCCATGTTGTCTCAGATGGCACGATCTCATCCTTTTTTACGGCTCTGTAATATTCCAGTGTGTGTGTGTATACACATGCATTTATACACAGCACAGATTCCTTATCCATTTGTCTATTGATGGATGCTTAGATTGCTTCCATATCTTGGCTATTGTCAATAATGCTGCAATAAACATAGGGGTGCCTATATCTTTTTGAAATAGTGTTTTCATTTTCCTTGGGTAAAGACCCAATAGTGGAATTATTGGATCATATGGTATTTGTGTTTTTAATTTTTTTGAGGAGCCTCCATACTGTTTTCCTCAGTGGCTGTACCAATTTACATTCTCACCAACAGTGCACAGAGGGTTCCTTTTTCTCTACATCTTTGCCAGCACTTGTTATTTATTGTCATTTTAATTTTAGCCATCTTCATAGGTATGAGGTGGTATCTCATTGTGGTTTTGATTTGCACTTCCCTGATGATCAGTGATGTTGAGCATCTTTTCATGTGTCTTTTGGTCATCTACATGTCTTCTTTTATTTTTTTTTTGACTTTATTTTTTATTGTTATGTTAATCACCATACATTAAATCATCAGTTTTTGATGTAGTGCTCCATGATTCATTGTTTGTGCGTAACACCCAGTGCTCCATGCAGAACGTGCCCTCTTTAATAACCATCACCAGGCTAACCCATCCTCCCACCCACCTCCCCTCTAGAACCCTCAGTTTGTTCCTCAGAGTCCATCGTCTCTCATGGTTCGTCTCCCCCTCCGATTCCCCCGCTTCATTCTTCCCCTCCTACTATTGTCTTCTTTTTTTTTTTTTCTTAACATATACTGCATTATTTGTTTCAGAGGTACAGATCTGTGATTCAACAGTCTTGCACAATTCACAGCGCTCACTATAGCACATACCCTCCCCAATGTCTATCACCCAGCCACCCCATCCCTCCCACCTCCCCCAATCAAGCAACCCTCAATTTGTTTCCTGAGATTAAGAATTCCTCATATCAGTGAGGTCATATGCATATGATACATGTCTTTTTCTGATGACTTATTTCGCTCAGCATAACACCCTCTAGTTCTACCCACGTCATTGCAAATGGCAAGATCTCATTCCTTTTGATGGCTGCATAATATTCCATTGTATATATATACCACATCTTCTTTATCCATTCATCTGTCGATGGACATCTTGGCTCTTTCCACAGTTTGGCTATTGTGGACATTGCTGCTATAAACATCGGGGTGCACGTACCCCTTCGGAACCCTACATTTGTATCTTTGGGGTAAATACCCAGTAGTGCAATTGCTGGATCGTATGGTAGCTCTATTTTCAACTTTTTGAGGAACCTCCATACTGTTTTCCAAAGTGGTTGCACCAGCTTGCATTCCCACCAACAGTGTAGGAGGATTCCCCTTTCTCCACATCCCTGCCAACATCTGTCATTTTCTGACTTGTTAAAATTAGCCATTCTGACTGGTGTGAGGTGGTATCTCATTGAGGTTTTGATTTGGATTTCCCTGATGCCGAGCGATGTTGAACACTTTTTCATGTGTCTGTTGGCCATTTGGATGTATTCTTTGGAAAAATGTCTGTTCACATCTACATGTCTTCTTTGGGAAAATTTCTATTCAGGTCCTCTGCCCTTTTTTTAATCAGGTTGTTTGTTTTCTTTTTCAGTGTTGAGTTGCATAAGTTCTTTATATATTTTGGATATTGACCCTTTATCAGATATAACATTTGCAAATATCTTCTCCCATGCAGGAGGTTGTCTTTTAGTTGTTGATGATTTCCTTTGCTATGCAGAAGCTTTTTATTTTGATGTAGTTCCAATAGTTTATTTTTGCTTCTTTTTCTCTTGCCCCAGGAGAAATGTTGCTATGGCCAGAGGAAGACTCTTTACATGCACATCTTCTTGAACTGTCTCCAGTGATATTTCCATTAGAATATTTTGCCTCCCAAACCTACCAAATCAATTGATTTTTTTTTTCTCTTTCTGCCATAAGAAAGCTGACTTAGATGGGCTTTCTGTGCATGCTGTAGAGGTCCAAGTCAAATCTGGCACACTTAGGTTGTAAGGCTATTGTAAACAAGCGAGTGCTTGCCAAGAGGCAATGAAGACTGCCTTCAGAGTTTATAATTTTTTTCTTTATAACAAACGAATAAATTAAGAACAAAAACCAAGAAATTGAGAATGTTTTGATTGCCTGTAGTCACAAACATACTAAAGATATCATTATATCATAAAGGAAGTATCTTAAATGCATATAGTGCTCTAGGGTAGGGCTTTTCAAACTTAAAAGGCATATGAGTTCAGGTGGTCTGGGATGGGGCCCAAGCGTCTGCATTTCCAACAAGCTCCCAGGTGGTGTTAATGTTGCTGGTCCACAGAACACACTGCATAGTAAGAGCTTACTTTTCAGTTTTTATTCACTGGTAACAGGCATGAATAGTTAATCAGCAAGGCCAGGAGCCATCTAGGTTAAGCAGAAGCTCTGACTGGGAGGCGTTTGGAGTGTGAAATATCTTCCTGGGTGGACAAGGCAATTCGCTGATATTCCATTGTGAAGCCATCTTCAGGAAGGGGTGATTCCCATCACTGGGGCAGCACACAGATGAGGCTCAGGGGCTCTAAGTGAACCAGAGGAAGAACTAGCCATGTGTCACCACAGCTGACACATCTTGACTCCCTGGGTGTCACCCTGGGAGTGCTAGACTCTGCCTTAAGGTGCTTATTCCTAGCTTTATGACCTACATTATGAGCCTTGGTTTTATTCCATTTTACATCTCAAGCTTCTGTTTTTGTCATCTTTATGTTTAGAATTATTCAAAGAAGCTAATAAGATAATATGCATGGAAACCTGTACATAGTACCAAAGCATTAGAGGGATGGATGTTTGAAAATCGTGTGAGCAAATCTTTAAGCCTTGGAACTAGTCTTTTTCCCATTCCAGCTCTGGGAAATTCATCAGCCATTCTGTATCAGACAGTTAAGTATAATTCTTTACACACGGCGATGGTCTATCAAAGAGTCAGAAAAGAGGGGTGCACCTGTACGTTTCCAGGGATATATGGGTTTCGAATCAGATTTAGGTCTAGAAAGAGCAGGTAAATCTGATGAACTCCATGTGGCAGAGGCAGAAAGCTCAGGCTTTAAGAACTCAGTTAAGCAATTATGGACAGAAAGACTTATAATTGGTGTATTTGGTGCAACAGCGAAGTTTCTGTAAGGCAGTTACATCACTATGGTCAACACGAGCAGAAGGGCTGAGTGGCAAAGGCAGGAGAGGAAGTGGATCAGGACCGGAAAACAGCCCTCTCCTTGAGCTACTTTGGGCAGAGGGTTTCCAATACACAGGAGAGGAAAAGCTGTTAAATAAGCCATCATATAAAACTCCCATATTGACGAGGATGTTGCTTAGTACTCACTGCAGTTCAATAATTAGCAATATCCTGAAAGCCGGGTACTGTCATGGGGCTATAGGAGATACAAGGTAAAAAAAATGCAGCATTGCTTAGAGAACTTGCAAATGCAGCAGGGGATACGGACACGGATACAGATAGGTAACATACAGAACGTGAATGAACAATAAGAGCGGGGAACAAAGCCAGAGAGATTATACTCAGCCTGGGGAAGCGAAGGATGTTTCAAGCAGGAAGTAGTACTTCTTCGAATCATAACTCATTACATTTAAAATTAGAAGGGATCTTGGAAGCAATTTAGTCTGATCCTTAGGGCTGGTGAAAATGGTGAGGAAAGTTTGTTCGAGACAGCCAGTGTGAAGAATAGGACTTTTTCAGATAGAGTCCAAGGTTTTATGCAGCGATAGCACTAGGCACATGAGAATGCGAGACAAGGCAAAGGGCCAGATTAGAACAAATGAAGCCAAGCCTTGAATGCCGGGCTAAGAACTTGAACACTGTTGACAAGAAACCATTCAAACAAGTGTTTGATGAGAACCTACTGTTCAAGGCCTACCTATATGTGCAGGCAGGTGGTGCCAACTCTCTATTCCTTACCATGGTTCCTGCATAATCAGAGGGGGAAGATTGAATACACAAAACTATGACCCTGGATAGGTCCTTTTACATACAATCCCATGAGGAGCATTCCTAGTATTAGAAAACATCCTTTTTAACATAAACTGTAACCAAGTTATATTGGGATGGGCTGAGCAGGGAAAATATATATGCATGTAATGTTTGGTATTCCACTATCTTACAGGTAAAGAGATGAGATAATCATCATGTTCCAGAGAAGTTCTATATTTCTACAGCATGGCTATAGATTGGTGACTCTCTTGTCACTCTTGCCACAAGTGAACACAATTTAGAATTTCTGAAAACCGAAACCACCCTTTATCTCGATGACAACAGAAGCAATTTTCACTGGTTTCTGCGAGGCAGCTCAACTGGAATTATACTTCAAAATAAAATAAATATTTCCCGAGAAGACCTTCACAAAATCCACAATTTCTCTCTTATAAATCACAATCCTCTTGAAATGAACCTGACATAAGATACTGAATCACGAGTCTCAAAAGAACCAGAAATCCAACATATCTATAATTGTCTTTTTTTTGTTTAAGACAATAAGATGCAACCCACTCATGTAGCTGGCAAGTTCAACTTTCAAAAATCTGGTTTCCTGGATTCTTCCTTTGTGGAGAACAATAGGTACGAGGCATAGGTTTGTGGCAAGTTCACAATCAAATTCTGGATGTATCCCTCAGGAATTCCACTAGGAATTCATGAACTGTTTTTAAGTTTAGTAATTCCTTCATGGTGGGGTGTGTTATCTTCTTCCTGGAGTTAATTCCGTGTCCGTGCTGTCTTGCTCATCCTAAGTGTCTCCATCTTTCTTGATGGAGGTCAAGTGAGGTCGGGGAAGGCCAATGGTAAAACAGCGAGACTCATAAATTCAGCAGCATTTAAAGCTAAGGTGGCAAATTCCTGCTGAGGCTGCTATCTTGCCTTTCACTCACATTGCTTTGTCTTTTTATTCTCTGCAAATGGGCTGGAATGGAGCAAGAAGTACTCGCTGTGATTTTTTTTTTTTTTTTTTAAATTTACTTAAGCACAGTTTTGGACCTGAATGTTCATTCTTTTCTGACATTTATACTTTCTACTGCCTTTCTCCCCTGAAATCCATTAAGAAAGAGAAGAGCATGGCCATTTGATGGTATTCCATTTCATTGTCATTCAGAGTTGTGGGGTAAGAACCACCCATCAGTCCATAAGGCTGGTTCTCTAACTAAAATCTTAGGCTTTTTCGGCAGCTCCTTCTGGGGGTTTGATGACTCATATGCTGAACATAGGCTGCAAGAAGCAAATACCAAAGGAGTCACTGGAGGTTGGGCCTGGGTGTCAACACGTGGGAAAGTCAGGACCAAATGACGCATGGTCTTTATGCCAAGCATGAGTAATGCAGGATCCTTGCAGGTGTTACTTTCTGGGATGGTGTTGTTATTTTTGTCTTCTGGTGGTAAGAAAAAGAAAAAAAGGGAAGTGCAACTTAGTCTGCTCTTTCCAAACTTGCTTTCCACAGGGGAGTCCCTTCTGCTCTCTCGTATAGAGACGTCTTGGTGGCACCTGAGAGGATCTTTTCTTAACCAACTGAGCCACCCAGGTGCCCCGAGGGAATCTTTTCTTATTTTGCTTTTGGGCCCCAGTTAAATAAGAGATGCATGATTCTCCCACTATTTTAGCTAGTTCAGTACTTGCTGAGTACTTGCTGCATTGAGGACCTCGTGGGACCTCTTTCTCCTCATTTCCTTGGTGGGCAGGGGAGGAGAATAGAATGTTTTGAAAAGCAAATAATATATTTTATTCTGCTTCTTCTAATAATGCCCTTTACCCTGACCAGAACCTTTAATTACAGAGATGTGGGCATCTTCATAAAATTTAAGCCTCAAGTAACATAAACTTCTATAATTTAAAATACAAAACCCCAAAGTTTAAGGAAAAAGTTTGGGATAATTGATTCTTTTTCAAGTTGAAGTACACTAGAATAATCTACTGAGGAAGTGCACTGCTATTATGTGTTGTTCTAGTTAGCCTGACACCAAATTATGAGACATTAGAGTGTTAGATGATCCACTATTTAAAAAACCTATGTGTTTGGTACCTTTTATTAATATGCCACAAGTTCTACTTTGCCAATATCAATTTCATAAGTGCTCTCTGTCCCAGATAAATAAATTCTTCTAAGTTGGATTTGGCTGATATGTTTCAGTTGAGCTGTTTCCGTCCCTCCTCTTTTGACATTTGGCTGAGTTTTGTTCCAGACATGTCAAAAGCCTGCCCTAGGGAGATAAGGATTAATTTATTGAAGGAAACTTACAATGCAGAAACCAAGCAGAAATTTGCAGAACGTGTTGTTGATGTCAGTTCAAGCTGGTTCATTTTAGTGAAGCATTTTTTTTTACCTTAAATAGAGGTACCAAAGTATATTTTGTGGAATAGAGAAAAGTAATGATTACCCATTTGTTACGGGCATGTGATCAATGGCAAGTTAGAACAGGGTGAGAGAGGGCGCCTGGGTGGCTCAGTCGTTAAGCGTCTGCCTTCGGCTCAGGTCATGATCTCAGGGTCCTGGGATCGAGCCCCGCATCGGGGTCCCTGCTTAGCGGGAAGCCTGCTTCTCCCTCTCCCACTCCCCCTGCTTGTGTGTCCTCTCTCACTGTCTCTCTCTGTCAAATATAAATAAAATCTTAAAAAAAAAAAAAAAGAACAGGGTGAGAGGAAATCCTGCTTAAATAAAATCCTATTTAGTGTTAGGATAAGCCATATGAAATTGCTAATATTCAACCAAATACATCTTTGAAACTAGATGCTTTGAAAATAAAAACCAATTAACTTCAGCCCTTCCATTTGGGTAACTATACTTTGTCACATTCTCTGGCTGTGGACTGTATTTATGGGGGCCTCCAGCCAGCCACTTAGCATCACATATTGAGACAGCGTAATAGGCCCTGAATTGAAATTCAAAAATATGAACAAATGATAAATAAAAAAATCATCAGTTCCATGAGTCCTAATATTTTTTTTTTAAGATTTTATTTATTTATCTGAGAGAGAGAGAGAATGAGAGACAGAGAGCATGAGGGGGGGAGGGTCAGAGGGAGAAGCAGATTCCCTGCCAAGCAGGGAGCCCGATGCGGGACTCGATCCGGGGACTCCAGGATCATGACCTGAGCCGAAGGCAGTGGCTTAACCAACTGAGCCACCCAGGCGCCCCTGAGTCCTAATATTTTAATAAAAGAAATACATGATCCTGATACCAAAATTAGGTCAAATAAATAAGAAAATGTTAACAAAGGAAAAAAAACTGTCATAAGTCTATCACTTATGTACCATTGTACACTTGACTTGCTGACTCCTTTACTGTGACATTGTTCTTTAATAAAAATGAGATCATACTACTTTATGACATGCTTTTCTGAATAAATATAGGGGAAAAACTCTGCCCATCAATAGATATTCCCTGTCTGCATTTGTTTTAAGTGACTATATCGTATTCCGCTTTCCAGTGCTTGAAACTTTATAGTGTTTGCCAATTACAGAGCCCATGGTGAAACAAGCTGTCTTATGCATCTTGGTCATTACTAGTCAGAGTGGGCTGTAAAACAGTGCTGGTCTGAAACTGTGTATTAATAATCTGTGACAAAGAAAGCACATCAGTTGAGGGTAAGCACTGAAGTTTTTTATGGCCCAAGGATGGTATGTCTGCTGACATGTAATAATAAAAACCAAATTGGGGCTTGCATTTTATATGCCTGCTTTAATGTAATTCTTCATACTCTTATTTCTTTTTTTTTTTTTTTAAGATTTTATTTATTTATTTGAGAGAGAGAATGAGAGACAGAGAGCATGAGAGGGAGGAGGGTCAGAGGGAGAAGCAGACTCCCTGCCGAGCAGAGAGCCTGATGCAGGACTCGATCCCGGGACTCCAGGATCATGACCTGAGCCGAAGGCAGTCGCTTAACCAACTGAGCCACCCAGGCGCCCCTCTTCATACTCTTATTTCTGATGAAATATTGGTTCATGTAAATTGGGGGCAGGGAAGGGGATAACCTTGGTCTTTTACTAGATAGCTCAAAAAACTGAGGCCAATCTAGCTAGTCTGACTAGAACTTCTTGGTCCAGAAATCATAGTCTGAGCCAATGGCTGGCTAATAAGAATATTTTCAGTGATACAGCAACAAAGATTTGAGGTTATATGAATTAGTATTTGGGAAGCAGGTAGGCCACCACTCATGTGACTGGGCCATCATTTCTCACTAGGGCCTGGTTATTTCTTCTAACCTTGGAATGCTGGTTACTCCAGACCAGCCTTTCTCAGAAATTCTGAATCAAGAGAGAAGAAACAGTGGTGATAGAGAAAAATTGAAAGAGGTAAAGAGGAATTATGTGGAGAAATTGCCAAGAAGAAAAGGAGATGCTTTGCTAATTCATTTCCTAAGAAACTATAGTCAACCTTAGTTGAAATTTCAAAAGAACAACAGATGTATATCCATGAAGTGCAAAGCTGCATTGGTGTTGACATTAGTAAATAAATTATTTTTGAAAGAATGACAAAATACCAACCAAGCAGAGACTCCGTGTGTCATGTCAGTTGGGGGACACAAAAATTTTTAGTTTTTCTTTGCTTTAGTTTTTAAGATAGCTGAAAATTGTGTTTTGTAAAACTATCCCAAATCATAGAAAATCATCCCTTATGAGCCATTATTTGAATGGCTAAATTCACATACTTCTGAAAGAAAGCTCTGTTATATTTTTGATGGTTACAGTTACTCTCATCCTCTGATAGTTGAGAAGGTCGATAACCTCATTTCAGCTTCCTATCTACAAGTTATGATGATGGAGGATGCTCTGTATATGGTTTTGATTGAATAAACTGATCAGATCTTCTCAGCTTATGGCAGGTGAGTTGGAAAGAACCTAGGAACACGGGTTTCCATGCTATCCAAAAGTAGAGCATGCCTATGAAACCTTTTGCAACCTGAAATCGCATAAAGTGAAGAAGCAATTAACATTTATATGGAAAGTTTTTTTTCAGCATTCCCAGACTCCCAAAATAACCTCTCTTATGCTTTTCTGCTACCTCAGGACACATCTTGCTAATGGATGCACAAAATAAAGGGAAATAAGGCACAGATGCTCACAGACACAGTTCAGTGTTCTGTTGGCTTGGTGCTGAGATGCTGAGATGCTGAGATTCTGAGTGTGGCTCCTGGGAAAGAAAGTTCGCGGGGCCCCGCTAGAAAAGTCACGCTGTGTGCTTTCTCTACAGCAGATCGCAGGGAAGCAAACACTGAATGCTATTTTTGCTTTCTGCCTTTTTCTGTAAGAGTGAGAATTCTCTTCAAATTTCTTTTGGTTAGCGAAAACAGGTATTAATGTAGGTCTTTGTAAAAGCAATTGGCAAAACGTGAACTTTTGAAAATCAGGGGATACCAGCAATAGCTTTTATGTTTCTGTGAACAGTGCTTGATGATGAAATGGATTTGCACACCCCTTGCAAAAGGTTTCCCCCTTTTCCTGGAAATATTGATCTTTGTGACTTTACTATTTACTTGAGAGAAAATAAAGCACTTACTTGCCCTCAGTTGCTTTACTGTTACTTGAAAGATATGCCACCCAAATCAGTTTACATTTATTTACTTTTGTTGCTTGTGAATCAAAACCCAAATGCTGAATTGAGGCCAACATGTATTTTGAAATTTGATGTGAAATGGGAAATTCATGCATTTGAATATCAGATATCTCATCTGGGGCCACACCTGTTTTCACCTGATAAGGCAATAATTTTTAAATTGTTTGCAGCCTCTAGCAGTTATGCTAAAATTTGATAGGATTTGTAATAGAAGTAAGGGAAGTAATTCTGCGAAGGATATTTTTTACCGAAGTACTCATTTGCAAATAAGCAACCTTTCTGCAAAGTGGTAAAAAGAAGGACCCGTGGTCCAGGCACACACAGGGAATTCAGTGGCTATACTGGGACCCCAAGGGACAGAGAGTCCTGGAGGAATTTGAACCTTAATATACAGGACAATATTTAGTCTTAAAAAAAGAAAAGAAAAGAAGGTTCTGTGCTCAAGATCACAACGAACATTAATGTAAACACACTAAAGATGCTTACATGGTCCTAGAATACTGGTGAAGATCGCCATGTGGTACTATGTAGCCCTAATAAGGAGAGAAACTGTGCATGCTCTTCTAGGTTGAGAAAGCAGGTTTATTTTTATTTATTTATTTATTTATTCATTCATTCATTCATTCATTCATTCATTTACTTACTCATTTTTAAGTGGGCTCCACGCGGGGCTTGAACTCACAACCCTGAGATCAAGACTCAGGTGCTTAACCGACTGAGCCACCCAGGTGCCCCAAGAGAGCAGATTTAAAATAAATGACTAAATATCAGGAAACAGTTATTGAAATAATATATGAGGGTTTTTTTGGTGAAGAATATAACTCCCCACTCAAAGTTTTTCTAATATTAATACTTTTTTTCTAAAGTAAAAAGTCAAATAAAAGAGAAAAAAAAATCCCTTTGAAAATTATCTGAATTTGTAGCAATATAGAAAAACTATGAATTTCTTATTGTATTTTCATTTGTTTTGATAGTTGCATCTCTTTTGGGGACACCTGGGTGGCACAGTTGGTTAAATGTCTGACTCTTGATTTCGGCTCAAGTCATGATCTCAGCGTCGTGAGATCCAGCCCCAAGTTGGGCTTCTCGCTCAGTGCAGAGTCTGCTTGAGATTCTCTCCCTCTCCCTCTGCTCCTCTCCCTGCTCATGCACATGCACGAGCTCTCTGTCTCTCTCAACTAAAATAAATACATAAAATCTTTTTTTTTAAGATTTATTTATTTATTTGAGAGAGAGAAACAGAGAGAGCATGAGCAGGAGGTGCAGAGGGAGAGGGAGAGAAAATTTCTAGCAGACTTCACGCTGGGTGGGGAGCCCCACAGGGGACTCGATCTCACAACCCTGAGATCACGACCTGAGCTGAAACCAAGAGGTGGGTGCATAACTGACTGGGCCCTCCAAGCACCCCAAAATAAATAAAATCTTTTTTAAAAAAAGAAAAAAAAGACCTATTTTGTTGAATGATAATTGTTGGAACCACTACAATTATAATTGTTTGTTAAAATAACTATAGGTCTTTCTTAGTTTAGCAGTTATGTTGCTCACCCACTAAAATATTTTAATTTTAAAAAGGGATCACTTAACATGGCTCCTTATTGTAAAATCTTTGAAAAATTCGGGCACCTGGGTGGCTCAGTTGGTTAAGCAACTGCCTTCGGCTCAGGTCATGATCCTGGAGTCACAGGATCGAGTCCCGCATCGGGCTCCCTGCTCGGCGGGGAGTCTGCTTCTCCCTCTGATCCTCCCCCTCTCATGCTCTCTCTATCTCATTCTCTCTCTCAAATAAATAAATAAAATCTTTAAAAAAAAAAGAAAAGAAAAATTGAAGTGAGAAGAAAATTAAATACTTTATGATATTTTGAGTGGAGAGAAATGAATAAGTGGTTTTCATGGCTTTTCAAAAGGTACAATTTTTGAAGGCAAATTCTTCCAATGTGAGTGAAATAACTAATTAATCCCTTCTGAGATGATGAGGGGATAACAGTACAATCCCCCCTCTCAAACCCAGTTCCATGCTTTGGGAGGCTGAAGGCAAAGTCTTAGTGGACCGTAATTTTGGTTTTTAGAGCCTCATGTGTTATCCAGGCAGTGTCAGTGAGGGAAATAACCACTTTTTTTTAGTCAAGAACCAACTAGTGGCTCGACGGCCAAACTCCTAGGGCATCTTGCCCTAGGCCTGGGAACAGTAGCCATTTGTCCCCTGAGTGACTGGAAATTCATAAATTGATTAAACATTGTGTTATTGAAGCCAACATCAAAATATTGAGCAGTTTAAAAAAAAAACTAATGACTTTACTATTTCCATTTACTCTATGGAGAGGCCGTCCTCAACAAAGCTAAATCTTTACTAGGATCATTGGAGCATCATCTTCAGAGCAGTCCCAATATTAATGCAGAACACCCACACCCCACCCCACACCCCAATGACTTGAAAAGATATTTGTCACACCTTATCCTTGCCATAACATTTCAGAACCCTCTTGTCTGAAATTTGACTTTCTGTCCTTGTCTTCCTTGACTGCTCTGCAGAATGGGATTCTGTTACGTGCTCCCGAGTGCTCCTCCCTTGGCTTCTACCACACTACCAAATCCTGACTCAGCTTCCACCTGCCCAGCTACTCTTCTGTCTCCTTTGCCATCCTCCTTTTGCCTGGTTTTTTGTTTTGTTTTGTTTTGTTTTTTTAATATTCAAGTTCTAAACTCTCCTGTTATCTCCGTAGGTGATCTCATCTGGGACTGTGGTTTCTTTACCAACTATCTGTGTGCCAAACACTCTAGAATCTGTTTTTCTAGTTCTAACATTTCCTCTGAGCTCCAGACCTGTATATTTAACTGCCTCCCCGAAATACCTGCTTGGATATCTGAAAGCCATCTCAAACTCAGGGCTCTTAAATCAAACTGAAAATCAACACCTTGCCCCTAAACCTAACCTTTATTTGGTATTCCCCTGTGTCAGAAAATGTCTCACCATCCATCTAGAAATGCACAATCTGGAATTGTGGGGTCACCTTCAACTTCTTTCCCCCCTCACCCTCTCTTACCGAATCTAAATTATCATGTCCTGAGGTTTTTATCTCCTGAACATGTCTTGATTCTGCCCATATTTCCTTCTCTCTTATTTTGCATGGATTTCTAGAGTTTATTATGTTCTTACACTCTTCCAAACTATTCTCTACACTGTATTCAGAAAATCTTTCCAATATATAAAACTGGTCATGTTGCTCTCTGCCTCAAACCCTTCAGGGGTTCCTATTACACAAGTAACTTTATGGGCCTGCCTTAGTGCCCATATTATTTTAACCTTGATAGTCTTTCCAGCTTCATCTCTTGCCTCTTACCATCTGGCTTTCTGTATTCCAACCAGACAGATCTTTTAGTGTCTTAACTGGAATATTCTCCCTCCCACCTCGAGACTTGTGCATATGCTCTTTTCTCTAAGTGGTCTTTCTGCTTCAGCCCCTTCTTTGAATAATTTACCCTCACCCATCCTTTAGACTGGAATATGTGTCTGTTCTCATCATTCTGATCTCAAATCCTAGTGCAGTGCCTGGTACGTGGTAAGCACTCGAGAGATATCTTTGGAATGGATGAATGGATGAATGAATGAGAAGTTCATGAGATTCAAAAAAACTTGAAAAAAATCTGAACTGACCCGTTCAAATGGTGTGTCAGATACTCCTCATTATCCTCAGTATCCAATTTCTACAATAACCCCTGATTTTTAGTGAGTATATGAATGTGGAGAAGTAAGGTTGTATATACGGTGCAGCCATATATGGTTGGTTATAGGACCAGTTCCTAGTTACTGGGATGTAAGAGAGAAGTGCAACCCTTAGAAAGTGTTCTGAAAGGAAAGGAATATGCTTTTTTTCAGTTGTCTTCTTCCTTCTGGCTGAAATGCCAAAATTCCAGCATTTATCTTGGATCATGAGGTGACTGGGAAAATAGAAGTCATGAACGGAGAAACAAGATAGAAGGAGTCTGCATTCCTGGCACCAGGAGGCGCCATTCCAGGCTCAGCCGAGCATACCTATGTGAGCACGATGCAAACTTCTTGCTTATTTGAAGCACTAGCCCTTTGTGTTTTCTGTGGCATTAAGTCAGACCTAAACCTGATGAAGTTTTTCTTAGAACCCTTGATTTTAAAAAACTTTTTTTATTTTTATTTATTTATTTATTTATTTTTATTTTTATTTTTTTTAAGATTTTATTTATTTATTTGAGAGAGAGAGAGAATGAGAGACAGAGAGCATGAGAGGGGGGAGGGGCAGAGGGAGAAGCAGACTCCCTGCCGAGCAGGGAGCCCGATGCGGGACTTGATCCAGGGACTCCAGGATCATGACCTGAGCCGAAGGCAGTCGCTTAACCGACTGAGCCACCCAGGCGCCCAAAAAACTTTTTTTTATTATAAAATAATTTTCACTCATAAAAAGATTACAAGCATAGTATAAAAGAATCCCAGAGACTGTTGACTCAGATTTACCAATTGTTAACATTTTGCATTTTGCTTTATTTGTTCTGCCTGTCTGTCCATCTACCTCTTTATCTACTATCTATCTATCATATATGTAATTTTATTATATATATAATTTTTATCATCCATCCATGTATATATAATTTTTTATAAAATAATTTTTATAAAATATTAAAAATTTTAAAGAATTATAAAAAATATTTATTATAAAATTTATAAAATGTATTTTTAAAAAACTTAAACCATTTGAGAGTAAACTCCATAAATCACGACCTCTCTTACTTCTTAACGTGCATATTTACTCAATAAGAAAGACATTCTCTTATATAACCACAACATAGTTACCAAGTTTAGGACATTTAATATCGACACAATACTATTATGTAAAACTCAGCCCATATTTCAGTTTCACCCATGGTCCCAATAATTTTCTATAGTAAATTATTTTTCATGTCTAGAATCTTATTCAGAATCACATGCATTTAGTCATCATGTCTCTTTTGTTTCCTTGAATCTGGAACAGAGATCATTGGTTTTGAACTGGGGACCCGGACACCTGGAATAAGGACTCCATTTTCCAGCTTTCCTTGCAGCAAGGTGTACCATGTGACTAAATTCCATTCAGTGGCAATAAGTTCAATGTAGATATTGAGAAATTTCCTTAAAAAAAAAGGCAGCATGTGCCCTTCATCTTTTCCTACCCTCTTCCTCCCCTTTGGTGCTTAGAATGTAGAGTGATGGCGAGAGCTTCATTTTGAACCATAAACAGGTGGGTCGTACCCTAATGACAGCAAATAGAAAGATGCAAGCTTTCTCGTCTTTGACATCACAAAGCACCATTTCAGCTTCAGAGAAATACTCAGAATGTATTTCGAATTTGAAAATTTTGTTTAAAAAAAAAAAGACAAAAACAAGGAAGGAAAGTAGTTGCATGAAATAAAAAAAAATTTAAACTTAAAATATTCTGTGTGTAAACTGCACCATATAGTTTAAAAGTGTGGTGTAATCCAACCCTTTGATAGCAAAATATTTGAAAGTGCAAACACACTCTTTTCAGAACTTTGGCTCTACTTCCATATATAATTCTTTTATAAGAAACTCAATAGTAAGTTTCTGTATTTTCAATTTGACCACTAATTATTTTCTGTTGAATATCAAAATAAGAGAAGAGATTCTACTCCCACAAATGGAAAATAGCACAAGGCATGATCCATTCTGCTGAGCACAAAGTGAGTGTGCTAAGGATCACTATGTTATTTTAAGTATCATGTACCCTTGCAACACAATCATTTGTAGTAATGGCTCGAAATCAACTTGTTCTAAAAGCGGTGTTGTTGTTTTCTTAAATTTCACATGGTCCTTTGTTAAAGTACTTGATCTTAAAAGTGTTACCCAGAGAAACACTTGCTTTGACACTAATGAAAGGGTCCAACATCTCTGCCTCCTCCTGCTTATCTAAGGAAAGAAATCCACCATCCCCAGACCTCATTCCCAGAAACCCTAAATTTCCCTCTCCTATCAGGGTTTGAGAAGTTTACTGCAAAACAGGTTTTTACAGCTATTGTGAGAACCACTCTGGTTACTTATATTGATAAGCCCTATCCTTCATTTATAAACATGAATGTATAAAAATAAGAATGGATAATCAAGGGCTACCAGAAGTTGAAGAAAACCAACGCCTTCACGTATAAGGAGAAAGCTGATTAAATAGAATTAATCCTAGAGGAATCCAAAATAATGCAACAAAAGAGAATTTAAAAAGACACAGTGGGAGAACAAATTGCTATGAAAAAGGAATAATGTGAGATCAAGAAAACATTCTTAGAAATTAAAACCATGATAGCTAAAATTTAGCACTTTAATGGAAGGTCTAAGAATTAATTTGGCTGACAACATCTCCCAAAACAAGACATAAAAGACAAAAAAATATAAATTTAATAGAAAAGTTATGAGAAATAGAGAATAAACTCAGGATATTCAGTATCCATTTTTCCAGAAAATAAGAACAGAGAGACGAAAGGAGACAAAACCCCCACCATTTTAGTTCTATTCTATCATGTGAACATCTAAAGAGCCTAAGACACACAACCAAATTAAGAAAAATTTGTCTGGGGAATAAAGGTAACACTATATTCAATATACACAATGATTTTTTAAGAACCAGTTTTCTGACACAGCACAAAGTGTCAAAGAAATAACAAAAAAAATATTTCTCGTTGAGCTGAAAAAGGACTTAAATATTCTGCAAGGATTGTTAGATTTAGCAAATAAAAATACATGCATTTGAGACAGAGAGAGTTTTAATTCATTGTTTATCTGAAATTAAATTAGCCTGGGTGTCTGGTACCTTGTCTAGCCACCTTAACTCCCAATCTACATACATTTAGATGAAACTCATTTGAACTCCAAGGATGAAACAATTCTAGAAACTAGCATGGAAAGGTGTGGCGAACCCTAATGAGTCACCACAATGGAATGACTCTCACATTAGTATCAGACTTGTCCTCAGAAACATAGGATGCTGCATTTGGAAAGATCTAGAACGTTGAGACAAAGGATTGGGAATCTAAAGTCCTATACTGGACAGTGTCATTTAAATGTGAGGGTGAATACTCCAGGAATAAAAACCAAACTTCTATGTAAGAACATCATAATGATGAAACATTGGAAACATTTCAATTAAAACAGGAACTAGAAAATTAAGAATATTATCACCAATAATTCTCATTATATACATACAAAAGGAGACAATATAATTAAAAAGTGTAAATACTGCAGAGGACGAGATAAAGCTAACAATTTTCAAAGGTATGACTGTCTAAGAAAAATTCTAAGATAACTAATTAAGAAACTACTAGAACTAAGATAAGAATTTAATACAGTGATTATATAAAGAAAGACATGCAAATATTAACAGTTTTTCAACACATCAGCAGGATCCAATTAGAAATTTTAATGGAATTTGAGATCTCATTAAAAGTGGAAAACAGTGAAAAATAAACTCAGCAGTAAGCTCAGCAAATATTGTATAAGACCTTTCAGAAGAAAAGTGTAAAAATGCTATGATGTGTAAGAAAGACTTCAATAGGGGCACCTGGGTGGCTCAGTCGTTAAGCGTCTGCCTTCGGCTCAGGTCATGATCCCAGGGTCCTGGGATCGAGCCCCGCATCGGGCTCCCTGCTCAGCGGGAAGCCTGCTTCTCCCTCTTCCACTCCCCCTGCTTGTGTTCCTGCTCTCGCTATATCTCTCTCTGTCAAATAAATAAATAAAATCTTTAATAAAAACAAATAAAATTTAAAAAAAATCTTTAAAAAAAATAGAAGAAAGACTTCAACAAATGGAAAGCTACCATATTCTAGCATGAAAAATATAATCATTTTGATGATGTCAGTTTTCTTCAAATTAATTTAAAAGTACATTATGTCACGAGTCAAAATCCACTCGCCCCTCCAAAGAAAGTTCATAGAATTTAAGAAGCTGGTTCTCTGTATTTCTTTGGAGGGATAAATGCATGGGAAGAGTGACAAATATTTCGAAAAAAGAGGACACTTGCTCTAACATTTATTAGTGCCAGCGCTGTAAAGTTACAATTAGAACAACGTGGTAGCAGCGAAGGAAGTAACAAACCGAACAATAAAGCAGAATCAAGGAGCTATAAAGAAACCCATGTAGATATCAACATCTACTTTAGAATAAATTTATTATTTCAATCTGGGAAATAGTAGCTAGTACAACAATTGATGTCACATTCGAGGGGAAGAGACTTTTTTTTTTTAAAGATTTTATTTATTTATTTATTTGAGAGAGAGAATGAGAGAGAGAGCAGGAGAGGGAGGAGGGTCAGAGGGAAAAGCAGACTCCCTGCTGAGCAGGGAGCCCGATGCTGGACTCGATCCCGGGACTCCAGGATCATGACCTGAGCCGAAGGCAGTCGCTTAACCAACTGAGCCACCCAGGCGCCCTGAGACTTCTAACTCAAATTGTGCACCAAATGAATTGCAAATTGATCAAATTTTAAAGAGAGCAGGATAGCATAGCCTCAAAGCTTGGGCTCCGGAACATTTCCTGGACTCACGCATACCAAAAAGTTAGGTAACCTCTCATGCTATGGTTCAGCCTCCTTACTTGTAATTTAAGGATATTCATCCCTTCCCCCTAGAGTTGTTATGAAGAGTAAACGTGTTGCCATTTTTTTTTTCAGCACGCCCGGTTTTTCCTTCTTTATTGAATATTCCAAGATATAATTGCAATTGAAGGAGATGAGTGAGAATGGGGAGGTGCGCTGAAGGCACTAGGCTGCTCCTAGACTTGGCTCAGCTCTAGGAGGGAGAGGAACGAGAGCTAAAAAAGGCAGGAGCCTTGCAGGCCTTGGGGCGGGTGAGGCGTGGTCTGCAGGAGAGTCCTGTCAGGTAGTAAGTGTGTGTTAACTAAACTTTAAAAATAAAGCTCGTGTACAGGATAAAATCACAGACAAAAGAACAAACAAGCAAAATGCTGGAGAAGCACAAGCCAAACACAAAAATGACAAAGGATGACGATCAGGATTTGTAAAGAACTTCTAGAAGTCAAAAAGCAAACGGCAACGAATTATGGGGAAAATGGATGAAAGATATATATCAAAGAAAAATGAAAGCCAAGTGGTCCAATCTGATTATAATCTCTAGTGACTGGGAAAACGCAAACTTAAACATGAGTGAAATGACTGCAGCTTTAGAAGGAAGCCCTTGCTGCTTGAGGGAAGAGAGGGACACTAGTCTCCTGGATGAGACCAGGGCTGTGAGTGACAGCCATTCACATGGAATGATCTGCAGAACGGGACACCGGCTCACCTTCACCATTGTACTCGAGTTGTCCTGGCCTGACTTCCATTCCCTAAATACTCCACACACTTCCCTCACATCTGTGGATATCTCCTCTGTTGGAAATGCCCTGTTTCTGTTTCCTCACCTGGCAATATTCTCTGTTATCTTTCAACACTCAGCTCAGGTTTTTTCTCTTCTGGAATACCTTCCTTAGCTCTCAGAAGAGAGTCCCCTCTTCCATGCACCCATTATTTTGTGGTGGTTGTTGTTTATAAATCAACTATGGGTTGATCACCATTTTCTGATTGTTTTATCCTTCTGTGTGCCAATCTCCCAAAAGATCGCAAGCTCCTTAAGGAGCAAAGCTCTTCCTGGTTTATTTCTCTGCACGTAGTCCAGCCCAGCACATAGTAGAGACTTAATAATATCTTTGCTAATGATGAGTGAATATTTATATTAAAAGACTTCCTTTCTGTTTTCATGGATAATTGTAAATTGATTCTACGGTCTTTAACAAATCTATTCCTACTTCAGCCATAATCATAGAACGTAAAAACTGTTAAATGTTAAAGGAAAATAGGATATTTTCACCATCAATCAATGTCACTTTTTAATATTTCCGTCTTGATACTCTGGTTTGGAAAAGCCTTTTCAGAAAAAAAGAAAAAAACTACCCTGTCAAATATGTGAATGATGATGTTCTATAAATATAAGATTTAAAATAGAATGTGCTGTATGTAAATAAATAAGAATATATTTCACTGAAAAGTTAATACATATGTTCCATCCCATATTCCTGCAATATTTAGTTGAGAATATTCATTTACAACTTAAAGCTCCAGAAAAAAATGCTGATAATTGGAAATGCTGTCCAGCAAGTCCAAGGTGCATCTTTTTGTAGGTTGCCTGTTCTATGAGGCTGTCATATTTTAAAAGGCTAATGAATTCCCTTTTGATGATCAGACTTCTCTAACTGTGCCCTTAACATCTCAGCTGGAGGAAGGGTAAAAGCAGAAAGACCAGCTGGAACTACTATAAGTTGTCTCCCTGGCATTATCTCTTAGCATAAGTACTCATGGTATTGGCTCTGAGTCATCTAAGTGAGTCAGAGAAGTAATTAGGATATTGACAGGCAGAAGCAATGGATATGAGTGAACCTATGATTATCCCCTTACTTGCCTTTACTGGCATGATGTTGAAAGCAAAGAAGCAACTCTAAAACCAAATAAACCTGAGATGTCATTGCACACATATAAAAACAAAACAAAACAAAACAAAAAACTTCTAGGTCCCCCAAATTATGTTATGGATCTGAATGAATCAAAATGTTTGCATTCATCTTAACGCTTAAGCAGGCAGTAAGATTGGGTTTATATAGAGAATAGTGAATAATATTTGATTTTCCAAAAATATTTACATATTTAGTAATTTCCAGCTATTTTTTTCATGCACTAGTCCAATATTGGTTTTACTATAACCCACCTCAGTGTCCACTTCTACAAGAAATAAAACATAATTAAATATGGAAAATTTTTCCGATCACAAGCTTATTCATGTTTTACCATTTTATTTCTTCCATCTTAACACTTTGCAAAGCATAAACTTAAAAGATAATTAATGGTCTAATTTTACAAGATCAATAAATTATAAGAACTCTAGGAAACTTGGAGAGCATCTAGTGCAGCTATCTTATTTCAGAACAGTAGAATCAGAGGCCTCGGAAAGGAGAGGGATTTACCAGAGGTTCACAGCAATTAGAGAGAAGTAGGTCAGGAGCTCTGCTCTCCTGTGTCCCAGCCAGGGCACTTTCCACCAGGTGACCCTGCCCTCAACCCAGTCTTTGATTTCTCTAAAATGATCCTCTCCCTGAATGTATAATATTTTCTCTTTCTTGCCGCCCCTCAAAAAGTTAAGCAAACAAATAATAAATTCCCTTTGCATTTCACTATGATCATAACCTTTTAGAATTTAGGGAGAAAGGATGTACAATAGGATATGCAATCAATAGCTGGTAATTATCTCATTATTACATGGAAGAGAAATGTTCTTTGGTTTTATGCAACATGGGATTCACATCTTTAATCCATACCTTCTGCTAACACTGTGGCATGCTTTGTGTTACGTTTGGTTAATCACTAAGTATTTACCTTCTTTTAAATACTTAATATCTTATTGCCCAGTTTCTCATTCACTATAACAAATATTTCTTACATCTTTTATTATTCACATGACTGGGCAATATGCAAAGGGTGTTGAAATTAGCCACTAATGAGATGAGCCCCAAAGCTTGGGCCCACATTCCCATGTTGTCACTTTGTAAACATGTGGTTTAGGCAAGTCACCTAATCTTTCTAAGCCTTGATATCCTTCCTGGAAAAAAAAAAAGGAGAATGTTGTGATTTGGAGGAATGGAAAAAATGTATTTAGGCTGAGCCTTATTTCATGGCCATTTTCTTAGATTAAAAATGTCAAAATATTGTCAGTGTTATCTGGTTCAGCCTAATATATAAAATAGTTGGCACATAGTAGACACTCTATTATAGATAATACAATTAGTAAAATTCTTTCTCAAGGTATTTTTTGCTATTTCATTCATTATAAAGTCATATTTGCACCAACCCATCACCTTAATAGTTAAGTGATGGGTACCATGTGTAAGTTGTTGATTGCCTCAAATACCTTGAAAAACAACCAAAAAGTATTTGCCCTGGTTTGGCAATAACCAAATCCGACTCCCTGGGGTAAGTTATTTTGGAATTGCTGCAAAGATTTGTTTAGCAACTCTGTGGCACAGAAAGTATCTTAAATTGAATCATTCTTTTTTTCCCTTAAATGGAAAGTTTCACATTTATTTCTTTGTTCTCTCATAGCTAGATAGTAATACTATTAGCCAAAATTAGAAAAAAAATCTATCATGAATCAAGTATGGTCCTAAGTCTATCATGTACTCTCAACAATCCCCTGAGGTAGGTGCTCATACTGCCCCACTTCAAAAAGGAACTGAGGCATGGAGGGTGTAGGAGGGCTGACAATACTGACTCCATCTTTGGCCCTCCATCTTGTTCATGTCTGGTGATGATTTTCCTCAGGGTTATGTGTTCCCGGCCCCTTGGAGGATAATGTATGCCCTGACCAGAATGCAGGAAGGCTTGCTCTGGTCCTTAATGTTGTTTAGATGATTAGTAGAGAGAACATAGTTTCTCCACCCACCTTTCTGGTGCACAGGTGACCCCACGGGTAGACCCTTGGACCTCACCACAGCACCCTCTGCACATCCCTTGCTCTGTAAAATCTGTAGACTGAGGTCTGGACTTTGGGGAAAACAGTTGTGAGCGTTGGTACCTGCGTGATCCCCGGACAGTAAGTTACCCTGAAGAAAACTGTGTAAACTCTGTGGGGTGGCCTGCTTCATTTTCTGCTTTCCAAGTGTCTTCTCGGTTTGGGGGATACTTGATAGTCCCTCCTCCATCTTCTCACAGAGAGTGACTTACCAAGATCACTGAATTAGTAGAGGCCAAACTAGAATTTGACCCGAGGCGATCTGATATTGCAACTTTGCACACTCTTTTCTGCACACTAGATATCACAAGGCTTTACATATGGCAGTCCTTCAGGAATGATAAATAAAATGTAAATTACTGGAAGCAGGGAACAGATACAGATTCCAGAATAAATACTTTGGCACCAGGGTGATAAAGAATACCACACTCTTTTATTTTTGTTTTCTTCATCCCTACCTGGCCTAGGCAATGAACTAACAACTGACCTAAAAATTAAACCTTCCTACATATAGGTTTTTTTAATCTTCTCTCTTGGACCACAGTGTTTGGTTCTTGCTCTTGATCAGGCACTATCTGTACTGTATTGTATCTTTTAACTTACATTATTATGTGAACCACTGCCATCCATCCCTTCCTCCCTTCCTTTCCTCCCTTCCTTCCTTCCTTCCTCCTTTCCTTCCTTCCTTCCTTCCTTCCTTCCTTCCTTCCTTCCTTCCTCC